>NC_138189.1:142537293-143137293 GCF_964194105.1 Spermophilus citellus | reverse complement strand
GAATCAAAGCAAATAACAAAAACTGGGAAATTTCTTCCAACTCATGTGTAACTTTGCTTATTCTAATTCCTCTATTAAGAACACAATATTCTCCCATTAATTGACATTTCAGTATTTGACAGAGTTATACAGAAATATAGGAGATAGGTAAAGTTTGGGAGAAAAATTCATTATTTTTAGCCACAAAAATATTTATGAAAGTGTTGACAGGTATATGATGTGGTGCAGGTGATCTCAGGGACATAGCTGAGCAGGGCCCATCCACTGAGTGATCTTAATCACTTCCATCCCAGCCAGTGAGGGAAAGTGGCAGGAGTCCTAGGGCATGGCCATTCCTCAGTTGCTGTAACCCTCGGGTGCTCAGAGACTTTGGCTGGAGGACTCCTCAAAGCCATGCTGAACCCCGCACTGCACTGCAGTGTCAGGGGCTTCTACACACACTTCTCTCCTTGCCTCTTTTGTCTTTAACCTGAGTTCAAACTGCATGAAGACATGGTGGTTCTTTTCATTTTCCCCCACTCCTCCATCTCCTTTGCAGTCATCCTTCCTGAAAAATCTCTTGCAGGGTTAATTCTGTTCTGGATGCTGCTTTTTAGAAGAACCAACCCAGCAACTTTATAATGGGACTAGAATTAATCAAAATATCCATTATATAGTTTTTGGATTTCTAACCTTTTCAGTCATGGCTTTGAATTACCATTTCAGAATAAAAACATGTGGAAAGGACCATCTGCTTAAGAAATGTGTCAGTTTTGTGATATTGCTATAAAGAATTTGAGAGATTTATGTGACTGCGGCTCTTTGTGCCTCTCTTTGTGATTCTTTTGTCCTTGTCTTTGGGTACAGCACAGAATATGAGAGCAAAAAAAAAAAAAAATTGGATTCCTTCTTAGCCTATCAGTGCTGAGGGAGAAGACAGGCAAACATCACAAAATACAGTGAAAAACTAAATGGCTTTGGATGGAGAGCACAGCACAACCCTCCTCCACAGAAGAACTGGAATAGGGTGGATGCTTCAGGGGTGCAAAGGAGTGCTGGGTTTGGGTGGGCATCTGAGGCTTACCAGAGGTTTTCCCATCTGCACAAGGAAAAATGAAGTAGCATATGCACATATTGTTCAAGCACGGATTATCAAATATGTTTCCCTAAATCTTCTTACTAAAATATTAATTTCAGTGAAAGGCAGCAAGATTGAGTTCTTCTGGAAGCATGACATAGTAAAATTCTGTTTCCCCTTATACTCATTTCACAATAACATAAGCTAAATTTAAGCCTCTTTGTTGCTATACATAATCTTCTTAGTCTGTTTGGAGTGCTCTTTAATATAATAATGATAATAATAATAAAATTATTCCTCTTTATTTGTCACGAAGCAAACATTACTAATTAAAATTGCTTAAAGCTACTAATTAGCACAGAAAACAATAATTATTGAGGATGAACTAAAGATATAGTTATTTATTGATTTGTTAAAATTTAATAGGTGAAAAGTTAAGTGGAAAATTCAAAAAGTTCAATAAAATACAGAAAGAGACAAAATAAAAAAGAAATAATAGAATAACTTTCATTCTGTGTTGTTATTTCTAAATAGAATTACACTGTTCATTTAAAAGAAGCGATTTGAGAAGAGAAAGTAAGATTGTTTGGCGCAGATGCATGTATATAACTTAGTCTCACTTAGTAGTCCTGTGAATTTTTCTTTGAATAGCATTATCTTTGGCCCATGCTTTGTTAACAGTGTATTATTTGATCCCAACTGCTGTGCAACTTACTCAGAGAATGAAATCCATCAGTGTGCAGGCAGACACACACACACACACACACACACACACACACACACACACGTCGGCACATTTGAACCTGTCAAACTTGTTTAATAATTTGTTTTCTCCTCAGTATATTCACCCAAAGAAATTTTTCATAGCACTTATTAATAAACCACAAAAGAATTTCTTAATTTTTCACACTCATGTGTATGTGTATAATACATATACTTTTGTGAGTTATAAATACAAAACATTCCATATTCCATGTTTAATAACAAAGCATAAAATCTTAATAAAATTTAAACTCATTATCATTTAGTAATGTCTTTGAATATTTTGTAGGTTGATGTATTTAAAAATCCTATGCAAAAATGAATGTCCTACAGACAAAATTGCCCAATGTCTGATAAACATAATTGAGGGAAAATAAGGTAGGGAAAATTTCCCATCTGCTTGTGAATACACATGAAGATGGGAAAGGTTTTATTGAGAAAATCGAAAGAAAAGCAAATATTAAGTGAGAAAATAGAATATAGAAAGGTGGCAGGACTTGACCAACAGTTATGTGAACTGTGGTGCTTTGAAATACGTGGTAATGGAACCGACTCTTAGGAGCTGCTGGGACCCTTGCTAAAAGTGATGGTGGAAAGTGCCTGTGTGAAGATTGACACTTAAATGTGGGTCTCTTGGAATAAAACATCATTGGGGAACTGTGCTTATTCATATTACCTTTATTTTTGATCCTTTGAATTTTTCATTTACGAGCTTGATAGAAAACCTGACAGAAATAACTTTGTATCAGAGCCATTAACCACATCAGTGTTTATATTGTGATTTTCATCTGTGATATGGCTTGGCTCATGTGGTAGAGGAGTTATAAGAAGAGTCTGTGAGTACGATAGTGTCATATCTCATCTCCTGTTTTCTGTGGTTGATGAGACCCTTGTCATTTTATGTGTTTGGATCCTATTTTCCAGGGTAAAGGAGAGGACACCCATGGAATGAGAGTCCTGCATCAGATTTGGGTTATACACCTGAAGCCTAGAAGATTTGTATTGATAGCAGCTCAGATTTTTTATCCTGAGAGTTTTACAAAAGTTGGAGACTTGAGAAATGGTACCAGTTTTATAGCTCTGTTAGAGATTTGCCAACAGGTAATGGTCAGATCCTAAAGCCCTGCGGAGCCAGTGAAGACGGGAGGATCTTCCCTGCAAGGCTGGTGAGAAGTTATTTTTGTTTATGACAAGAGCTTAAAGTGTCTAGGTTATTGGATTGTCTTAGTGCAGTAGTCAGAATAATGTCACCCCTCCCCAGAGAAGTTCAGCTTGCAGGGCAAAGGTAATTAAAGCAGAGGATTGGATTGAAGTTGTTAATCTGCTGGCTTGAAGACAGGGAGATTATCCAGGTGGGCCCAAGGTAATCACAAGACCCTCTATTGAGGAAAACAGAAGGTTTCAAGTGGTATGATGTGAGGTAACCAATGCTCCACGACAGGACACTGCTGTCTTTATAGATGGGAAGGGTCTAAAGCCAGGGAATGTGTGGACCCTTCAGAAGCTGGAAATAGCAAGAAAAGGGATATTTTTCCAGACGCTCCCCAAAGAAAAATAGCCCTGCTAGCACCCTGAACCTAGTCAGTGGGTATTATTAAAATAAGAAAACGGTAAGTAAATAATCTTCAGGCTTTTTATTTTTTAGTCATTAGGTATGTAGTAATTCATTATAGCAGCCATAGAAAACACATCTTCTAGCATTGAAGGCTTGGGTGAAGCTAAGCAGGTCCTCCATTTCCTTCACAGGTAACCTGAGCCTTTTGTGATGAACAACAGCCAAAACCTGGTCAAAATACAGTCTTCAAGTACTGACTTGAAATATGAAAAATCTCAGATAAAATATGCCAAATAAAGGAAAAAAGGGTCGACAAATGTCCAAATACTTACAAATTTAAATACTAAAGGCCAGTATTAAAAGCCCTTTAGTTTGGCCATTTTTGCCCTGTCTGCAGAAATGACTCACTCTGAGCTACCACAAACACCCTTAAATTCAAACAACCTTTTCATTTTAGGATGGCTTCAATAAATTCTTTTTTCTAGTATGGCTAGAAACAAAAGACGTCTGTGGGTAAAAGGCCAAACGTGGTGGGTGGGAGCAGATATGTAGGCCCTCTAAGGGGCCTTCCAAGGAAAAGGGCTCACCTTAGAGGATGTAGGCAACAGTTTTTCTGGGGGACAGCCTCCATGTGATATAGGTGCGTCACTGAATCCACAGCCCTAAATACATCAAACTCTGAAATCCTGAGCTATTGCCTATGTCTTCTGTTGCACAGATTGAGAATGTACCTATCTAAGGATCTTTATGCTTCATTGTTTGCTGAATGCTTTGTATCCAGCGTGATCACTTAAAGAATGGTTGTTGTGAAGTCTAAATGCTTATTTAGATTCATAACATGCAGGGGGCATAATGTTGCTTCTCTTAGTGTTTTTTCACATTGTCCCCCAGAATTTGTGGATAAGAATCATTCAGTGCATTAGAAAAGACGTCCCATATGTGGAGATATGATGGATGAGATGGGGATTTTCTGGATTACAAGTCTTGCAGAGACTAATCATAGATGACAGATTAAGAATAATTGACAGAGCCATTGCAAAGTGTTTATAAGAACAGAGGGAGTGCCTTCCAGAGACGACAGAGAAGGCAGGGCACTGTCAGAGGAAGTAGGTGCTTTTATAGGTCTTAGGCTCTGAACCTCTTGCAATAAGCTTCCAAACAGGAGAGTAGAAAATATTTTATAGTTTTCATAGTAGACTACTGTCTTCCCGTTTTCTCACATCACATGTTATGCTTTAATAAAATTCAAGATATAGTTAAATTCTACATAAAGTATTGCTGAAAGAGATAAGTAGCCAATTTAAAAGTTATATAGTTGTCACAAACTTATAAGTTATACAATTATTAGTGGTATGTATGTGTTACATTGAACTAGATTCAAATACTGTAAACAAATCCGTCATCTATACTCTTTCTATTTTGACCATTATTGTGAAATGCATTTTATCACAAATGGTATTCTTCTAATGATCACACCTTATAATGATTTGAGGTCAATGCTAACTATTTTAATTACACTAGATTGTATACTGAAAGCAAAACTACATGTGTAAAAATATCTGGAATTTGAAGGTTAAAGAGAATAAAATATATTTTATGTCAAGGACAGATATGCTACGAAGAAAGAATAATCAACATGCTCTACAAGAATTTAATTGTACTAAATTACAGAGATATCTGCTAGGGAAATAAAGCACTGGATTGTGGACTTTTCCCTAGTGATGTGAAAGCAAAATATCTAACTTTCTAAATCTACTTCAGATTTGTTCTAAGTATTAAGTGAAACAATGTAAGTGGAAATATGTACTACAGACACCACATAATTGAACCAAAGTTAATTAGCCATCCCTAAAGATTCACCTTCTCATTTCTATGAAATACAATATTTGCCTTTGGCCAGGCATTGCATCAAACTTTTTAATATGTGGGCTATAGGTCTCATAAAAGGTAAGTGGGTAAAGTGATGTTTAACATTTCCATGTCTTGAAATTTATGAATTAAGTATGCCATTTTAAGATTTCTTTGTCCACCTGCTTTCTAAATACAGTGCATTTGGAGGATCTGAAGGAGTCTGGGTCCCTGTATCATCCAGTGGAAATATACATTTGAGACATAAATATATTCATGGACCTTGATATGAATGAGAAATAATTAATTGTTAAAATAATTAAAATTTTTGCCTTATTATAATATAGCATTTTATGGAATCAAATACCTTCATGCAGAAATTGTATATCATCCTCCATATTCTTAAATATCAACAAATCAATCTGTATTAAATAAACATATTCTTCAAAAAGCTTTTGTAATAGACATACCATGGTTGCTATGTATCATATGATAATAATTCTGGAGAATTTCTTATGAATTTCAATTTTGTAATCTTTGAAATAAAAGACGATTGGAAATGTAAAGGAACATATTTCAAATGCCTGAGGCATTATGAAACAATGAGTATATTTATATGACTACATTAAGTACGACTCTCTTTTTGTAGCTCTTTTTGCTATCTGCTGGCTCTTGAAATCAGACATTTGCCAAGTTTCCCATTGCAACCTCTTGCTGGGGCTACCCAAGAAACACTTCACTTGTGTCCATACTGCTTTGTTGAGTTCACATTTCCCATTCGTCTGCCCCTTTTTCTCCACTCTCATGCATCATACATGCAGTCTTCAGGCATTCCTGCCCAGCTCAGGGAAAACCTGCTGCAACCATCTTGATGGAAACACAGACCTGCCACTGGAAATTGAATTGTACTTAAGGCTAGGGACAGCTGAGTTGTAGATTCCTGCTGCCTTGCTTGAGAACACTATTGTAAAGTGAGGATAATAAATTCTCTTCTTTCTCTGTGTTGTATTATATAAAATGATGGAAGAATGTTATAGTCCATTGTAAGGGCTCACCAAACTTCTGCCTGTAGTCTGCACCCACATATAAATGAAAATTACTTTATGTTACCAGCCAAACTTTTTTCTTTTTTCTTCTTTTTTCTGCCCCCCCCCCACCCTGCACCGATTTTATAATTTTTCTGGTTCTGTACATATATTTTCAACCTGCCTGGATCTCTGAAGTCTTAAGGATTTCTCACCAATACATGTTCACATTTAGGCTCTTACATTGTATTACTAACTAAAATTGGCTTTTAATTCAGGTCCAGACTCTCTTACTCAAAACACCTCCCTTTCCACCACTGTAAAGCCTCCACTTCCTTTCACTAATTCTTTATAGGACTGTGAAACAGGACCCAATGTCTTCCCTACTCCCCCCAACCAGGAGACTGAACAAAATTTGCTTCAGAGATGTAGTTAGGGACAGGAGGTTTCATGTTTTCATTTGACTGATGTTTAGAATTCTTGTTCCTAGTTAAACCTGTATAGTGTGTTACCAAAAAATAAAAAGCATTGCTGTCTGAATTTATTTGCTGTTTTGCAGAAAATATTTAATATATATTTTTTTTGTTAAAGAAGCTTAGCTTTAAAGCTAATTTTCTTTAATGTAAAGCTCACCCATCCTTTATGGTATCTCTAATTTCATGCAGGATAAGAATGAAATATGCACATTTCATGTGGAAATAATCTTTTTCAGGAATGAAACCAAATTAAAAGCAAAAAATAAATAAAAAAATTAAGTGACTTGCCACAAGGGATAATCTTGTAATTCATTAACTAATCACTCATGAAAAGCTAAATTCTGTTTTAAAAGAGAGAATTTCCTCATTTGTATACTCTCCTTCCATTTTCATTTTAAATTTCAATCTATAGAAATTTATTTTAAAATGTACAAACAACACCTGAAGTAAATATGTAGTAGTTCCACATTAGAAATATTATTTTCAAATTATTAAAGATGGTCATGCTTCTAAATACACAGACACATGGAAAAAGTGTTAAAGAAACAGGAAAAGAAAATGCATTCAATCATAGGAGTATAATCCCTTCAAACACGTTGACATGTAAAAAATTCTGAGAATGATTCAGGAAAAGCTTTAAGTAGCAGTTCATTGAAAGGCCAGTTGAAGTTATTCAATTTCACATTTCTAAAAAGTCCTGACATTTATGTATTGCCAAATGGGCAGCACAATGAGTGTCTCTGAAGGAAGAGCGTGAGTTTTGTGATGTACTAAGTGATATAAAGAACAGTCATTTGGCAATTTCAGATTAAGCCATTAAGGGTTTTACCATGCAAGCCCTTTTCATGACAGAAACTCAATAGTCACTTGTTTACCCTGGATTGCACATTATAGATTGAGAAAAACCTTTACAACCTGTCTAGTAAGATGAGTAAGTTAGGATATGTATCTAGTAACCCCATTTGTTTTTCTTTTAATGACAAATAATTCAGATAGAAGACATTTATGTTATTTATAGATACTAAATATGTATTTTCTTATATACTTGAGAATGGACATCAAGTGAATATTTTATGAGAAATAATTGGTAAAATTGAGTTAGATTACCTATATGAGAAATATATACTATTTCAATACATACATGGTTTACTATTTAAAAAGTACATATTAAGAAAATCAGTAATTTTATAATTCAAAAGCTGCAGTGATGAACTCAAGTAGAAAGAGAAATTTACTACACTGTATGATTATGGATAAGTTGAGTCTCTAGGGAGTTAATTTTCTAAAAATGTATCCTTGCCTTTTATCAATATACATTGGCCATAAAATGCTTACACACACACACACACACACACACACACACACACATATTTACATATATACATATGTTTACATGTATATGTATACATGTAAATATATATATATATATATATGGTTATCACTTGGTGCTTACTGAAACACTTTGAGAATAGCAAGGCAGTTATTTTTGAACTTGCTTTAAAGGTGAGAGTGTCAGGTCAAATGGCCAACAAGCAGAACTCTCTTTCCCAGGACTCTAGTTTTCCTCCAAGGTAGAGGATTTGATTGGTAGGATGTTACACAATATGAATACATCCCCTAATGAGGCTTGACAGGAGTAAAAAAGAAAAGGTGAGAGCTTGTCTTATAGTATGTCAATTTAAAATGCTCAGTGATGGCCAATATACTTATCAGAACAAGGTTACAAAAACATTTCAATCTAGACAAGTTACTCTCTAGACATCAGAGATGCTCCAATTAAGAGGATTTATGCCTTTTAGCTTAAAATAGTTTTTAAACACATTTTGATACACAAAATAGTGGGAATGTTTTGATGGAAATAGTTGAAATAGAACATTTTTGTGAATAAGTTTTTGGAACTTTGCATTAACATGGATACCGGTTTTATTTCTTCATTTTATTGTTATTGTTTAAAACTAAAAAACAAATTTCAATATTTAGTAGAAAATAATAGCAGTTACTATTAATAACTCATCTGCAGTTTTTGTTAACATTTTAATCAAATAATCATAATACCAGTAAGAAAAATGGTAGAATATTTGTCTCTTGATGAATCATTAGTAATATCAAATAACTACTTTTACTTATATAGACAATGAAATAACACAGTTCTGCATATTGCCATCAACTATGAGACTATATGTCATGTGATATCATTACTGTACAACATATTTTTTCTAGACAATTGACAATTATTCTGTGATGATATAATGGAAAAAAGAGTTATGGATAAACTATACTCATTTGCTTGAAAGCATAAATGTGTTATACATTTGATTCACTTGTCAAAGGTTGTGTCTAAACAAAAGAAAACATAGTATACCTGGTTTAGTTTCAGATCAATGACATTTATGTTAAAAAATATAAAATATATGCAAAGAAATAGAAGGAAGCAATCTTCTAACATATGCAGAAAAATGTTAATCCAACGACGCAATATATTTATGAAACCCAGTGCAGTGTACACCCAGTGACACATAGTTCTTTTTACTGCATGTATTTTATTGGTAGTGATGCTGATGACTTCATATAGTTACATATATTTAGATTCTAAAATTTGAACCAATAGCTTTACCATAAAATTAGGAAAAAAAAAAAAACAAGACCCATTTTAACTGTAATAATATTCTGGAAACAAAGGTCTAGTTGTAGAGCCAAATGAATTTATTCATCGAGGTCACTACTGAAAAAAATATTGTCTGAAAAAATTATATATATTCTTAATTCATAACTTTTGAGTAAAGAATGACTTAAGTACCGGGTGGAATAATGTCTATCATTAATTTTTTATTTCCTTCAAGCAAAGTGTGGATATTTAAATGACATAAGTACTGGTAATGCAATTTTGGTGTCTTCTGTCCTGTAATAAAAATACAAAAATCAATACCTTTAAGATGGGGAGACCCCCATCTTAAAATTTTATTGCACATTAGCCATTAATGTTTGCATGTCTGTACGCATTAATGTTTTGCCCTTCATCTTCTCTTCCATGTCTCCCTATTTCCTTTCTGTCCACTCCACTGCACACAGATCTGCCTTGCCAGTGACCTCATTGCTTTCTCCTGCTTCTGCTGGTTTATTGTCCTCCATGACTTTGCTCACTGAGGACATTTCTGTATCCACTATTAACAACTGTCTTTTGGGTTAAGATGCTTTACTAGTGATAAAGAGATATGGCTGAATGACTTTCAACAATCATTTAATATTCAGAGGAAGCATGATATATCAGAAGACCAAAAAAGTAAAATTCCTCAAGGCTATTATAGTTTCTCATTTCACCACTAAAGTAATTTTTAAATCTGCATACCACTGCTTTATCTTCATGTCAGTTGTTTTAAATATTGATTGCTTTTGAATCATTAATCACATTATTATTGAGTGTAGAATATTAGCCATTTACAACTGAAACAATTTTATAAATATGCAGAAAAATGGAAAACAGAAGACAATTTGTATAAATGTAACTTTAAGAAAAACATTGATGATTTCCCCTAAATAGCCCTTTAGACATCAAATGCTCATGGAAAACATTTTGATTTAGGGTTACTATCCCTAGCATCCTTCTGTTCATAATTATATTCTGTACTTCACAATGGGACTGATCAATCAGTACAATGGATTATTATTTCCAAGGCTGAACACTACTAAGAATACTACTTAAAACACAAAGAGTGTAAACTTCATTGAATTTCGAAATATTTTTCTTCTCTTCAGCTATTCATTGTCTTAGAAATCAGCTTCTATTACAGATTTTACTCTCATTGACATATATCCTTAAAATATTAGCTTCTGCTTAAACTCTTTGCTACTCATCAGTTAGCTGTCATTACTAATAAGTTAAAATGATGAGATATGAAACAATACATAGGTTTGAAAAAATAAAAAAAAGAACAATTGAAAACACTTGTGATCAATTATGTTTTATTTACTATGAATCCTATATGTAACAAGAAATCATTGCAGCATACACATCATTCAATCTTATTATGTTTTAAAAATTAATGATGATTGCAACTTCAGTATTAAAATTTATTTTTCCATAGCCAACATTATTTTATTCAAGTTTGAAAACTATTACATATATACTTTATATTCTTATTAAAATAATCTCAATCAATTTAACTAATTTTTTCTACTCATTTATTTTCCACAAACAATGTCTCCAACTTGAAGAGGGGAGACTTTAACATCATCCTTATACTACAGATTATAGTTATTATATGCACAGATCAATAAACCTGATTATTGAAAATGGTTCATGCTGTCACCCAAGCTCTCTTACATTCTCTAAGGATTTTATAAGGAATACCTACACTGACAAGATAAAGAAACATGGCAGGATTTCTAGTTAGATCTGCCACACAGAGCTGCAATCTATTACACACCTGAGAGCCATCAAAGTGCTAAAACAACTTTACCCTGCCATGCCCAATAATTACATAATAAAATTCCAAGTTATTTCAGCACATAAAATGGTTTAAAGTGATTAATTTCCCGAAAACTTAAATTGAAAGTGCATGAGGATCATTAAGGCCATGCCTGGACTGGGCTTGTGAAAATAAATCATTGTCCTTACATGAAGCATCTCTGAAAATGTAACACTATTTCACATATGTGCTCATTTTAAATTATTAATGAGCACATATCCATATCCATATATATGTAATTCCATTACAAATGTGCTAATTAACTGATCACACAGTATAAATATATATATTATATATGCATGCATGTGTATGTGTGTATTGCATTTTGGTAAGTTCTTTCTCTCTTGAAACTACTAATACCTTTAAATATTTTACCAGAAAATAGAAAAATCCTATTCTTCATTGATACAGAATTAAATCTTCATAAACGTCATAAATATTTGTAGATTGCTAAGACCTCTAGAAACCATCTCAGATGTTGTTAGCCTGCAGCCTCTGTGGTTTGTATGCCTGTCTTTGGGTGTCTTTGGGGAAAGGGTTTTATTGGCCCTGAGGAAGTTGGTTGTTTTTCTCTGTTCCTCAGGTCAGTAGAATCTCCATCAGCAGCCTGAGCACAGATGTTCACAGATGTCCATTCCGGCTGTTAGTGAATAGTAGTAGAACCCTGGACCAAATTTTAATTCCTTCATTGGCCAGAATATCTCTGAAAAAAAAAATTGTTGTATGTGACAAGTCATTATCAAACCTCTAGCAGTAAAAGAGGGCATCACAACACAGGAAGAAATTAGCTTTAAACTGAGAGCCTGCACCACTGTATCTAGCATCTGGGTAGTCAGGATTTCACAGAAAGGAAGGGATCTCTATACCCAGTGTGACTCTGTCACCCTCCAACCACCCTGCCTACCTACCCTAGCCACACTCCTCTGCCTTCTTATGTGTTCCCTCATGACATCTACTTGAATTTTAAACCATTACCTGTCAAACCGAAAATTCCTCTTGCATCATTTTACAGAGAAATTTAATTCTTATTTATCTAAATCCCTCTTGTGAAGATAATAGCAAAGGCACTTTCCCTTTCCTCCACAATGAGGCCATTCAAGTTCCTTTATTTTTTCCAACAAAGGTTAATTTTCTTTCTATGAATAATTCTGCCAATTATTCTTATAATTTCTGGAGCAAGTCATTTTAACCTCAACAACTTTTTAAAATAACATATATTTTTTTTTTGCTCAAAAATGGTCAGCCCAGAGCTTTAGTCAAAACACATTCATTAACATTACTTTACAATTACAATGTGCACCCTTCTCACACAGGGAAGCAGAATGAACTCATGACAATATTATGCTTATATTTTTCTAAAATTATTTCTTTTTATTTTGGAAAACAATAGAATATATTGTGTTGATAGAGCAAAACAACCAACCCAAATGAAGTATTTTGAACATTTAAGTCTTGACTTGTTAATTAATATCACTATTTTTATGTTTTAGGAACATTTGTTGGCTGCAATATAACTAAATCCATTCAACCTTAGGATTTTTCAAAATCAGATGATATGTTTACCTTTTGTCACCATAGAAGTACATGTGTAAATTTTTACTTATTCATTTGAATACAAATTATAAGCACATTCTCATAGTTTTATATTTTTCTACCTGATCTAGTAAATGTTTGCCAAAAAAGAGGTACTGATAATGAAGACTGATACTGTTCCATAACATTGTTTTCATGTCTAGTTGCTGATTTTTGACAGTGCGTATTTCCTTTTTAGCCTAACATTCACATAAACTTTATACTCTGGCATCCTCACATGCCAGGAATATCTGATTTAAGATAAAAATAATTATCTATAAAAGATATACAAAACCCACTAATTAATCCTGTTCTTCATAAACAAGAAGGCAGAGCTGCAAGCAAACACTCAGAAGTCTCCCTCAGTGTATATGTGCTGATTGAAGAATCACTCCAGTCGTGATCATTTTTAGCAACAAAACAGAAAAAAACACCAAACTGATAGAATTCCTGAAGAGATTCATTGTAATTGAAGAGGAGAAATATTTAATACATCAGAACAAAATCAAACATGTAGAAAGGATCAATAACTACAAATAACTCATGAGAAAACATGTTTTTGCTCAGTTGCTACATAAACTTCTCACATGATAAAAGCCTTTGATTGGAAACATTCCAGGAAAGCATATCCTTCACTCAGAGTGTTTGGAATATTTTTCTTTTCATAACTCTGTATTTCATGACAGAGAGGTTGGCCATAATATTCAAAATGCATACTGTGCATTATTTCTTCCTGATTTCTCAGATAATCAAGATAAATTAAAAAGACATAACACATTAAGAATGCATTTTGCATTGGTCTAAGAAATCTAGTATCATCCAGGTATAGCATCCAAATTTGCACTTAAACACAACAAGTGGCAATTTGGGGTATGTATGAAGATTTGATCTTTCCTCTGCTTTATAAAGGATACTAAGACTTTTAATAATTAAAATAATAATAATAAAAACATAATGGCACAAGTGTCATATGATTCTACTCTTCTGGTTTTCTTTATAAGAGAAAAGCCTAAGAGATTCTTTTAAGTGTAAGAAAACTATAGATGCTCAGTAACCATATCTGGAGCCATAAATCACAATAAACTTTTGAATTCCAAAAACAATAAAGCTATTTTTATTCATATCCTATTGAGGCCCAGTAAATCTAATGTATGAACATACTTACTTGAGGTATAAAAGTTTACTATCAAAAAGAAAATGAGGATGGTTAATTAACATTCTACCACTCTGAGTTCAGTGTTCTTCATTAACTAACTTTCAATGTCCATGTCAAGCCTGTCTTTCTGCTAAATCCACTTAAAACAATTGATATTCTGTTGGTGTTGGAACAAAGTGTGTAAAACAGAGATATACTGCAGACACATCAACCTGATCGGTACCCTGCAGAAGTCAATGTAGCTGGCATGCTCTGTCCCAGGTGCTTCAAACAGATTTCAAGTTAAACAAAATCAAAAGCTGAAGATTATTATTTTGTATATTCTTTACTAATGGACTAAGTTTCTCTTCTGGTTACTTCAGACTCCAGGTTCTAGGGATTGAACTCAGGGGCACTCAACCACTGAGCCACATCCCCAGAACTACTTTGTCTTTTATTTGGAGACAAGGTCTGAGTTGCTTATCGTCTCAGTGTTGCTGAATCTGGCTTTGAACTCAGGATCCTCCAGCCTCAACCTCTGCAGCTGCTGGGATTATAGGTGTGCCCCTCCATTCCTGGGGTCACTTCACACTTTTAAAAATAGTTTTGTAGTAGCAAGATTCCTAGGGGGATTGAGCAGAGATACAAGATTTCTTCTATTCCCTGTCCCCATATGTGCAGAGCTTCTCCCATTTACAAGAACTCCAGTGAGCTGGTGTATTTGTTACCATGGATGAACCTATATCGACATGTCATTACCTGCCTGAAGCTTACATTTTAGGAAAATCCATAGTTTACATCACTGCTCATTTTTGTTTTGTGCATTCTATGCATTTTAATAACTGTATAATGAGATATAGCCACAATATGGTAATATTGTTGCCCTAAAATCCTGTTTATTTTGTCTACCCAATTCTCCCTAACCCTAACCCCTTCAGACATTGATCTTTATATTGTCTCTATTGTTCTGCCTTTGCCCAGGCACATCACGTAGTTGGAACCCCACAGTATATAGTATTTGCAGACAGGCTTCTTTCATTTATTATCATGTAAGGCTTCTCCATGTGTTTCATGATATCATAGCTTTTATATTTGATCCTGAATAATCAACCATTATCTGGCTGAGCTGCACTTCATTATTCATTCTCTTACTGACATTCAAGCATTTTTGAATAAGGTTGCTATAAATATTAGTGTGCTAGTTTCTGAGTGGACCTAAGTTTCCAATTCTATTTGAATAAATACCAAGGAGGGTGACAGCTGGATCACATGGTGTAGTTGTTAACTTATTACAGAACTTATCTGAAATAACAGTCATTCTTATCTAAATAGATGTGCTTTTGGATCCTGATAAGTTTAGACCACAGAGTCCCTATCAATGTGGCACCATTTTAAATGCTATTTTCTTAGAATGAATTTACACAGACAAGGCAGGCAATAAAAATTAAAAGCGTCAATCTCTGTGATGATTGGTTTGTGGCTGTAAATCTTAAGACTTCATCTCTACATATAGGACCTAGCTTGGAACAATCATAGAAACTGAGCAGATATTTTCATTAATTGATCTGTAGCCCTTTGGGTGATATCAGTTTATGTTAATTCCATTCCACTGCTTTATCAGAGTGCAGGACACATTTTCTGAGCTTGCTTGGTCAAGATGCTGCACATCTCAGCTGCAGATAACCAAAGCATCGATGTGATTGTTTATGTGACTGTAGGTGGTTTTCAACTTTCCATGTCTTCTCCTTACCGCCCCGGGTTTTCTTTACTTTTTGTGTTCTTGTGCCTCTTCACTGAAAGGGATGGTTGTCAAGTTTTATTCAGAATGAGTAAAGTTGCTTTACCAGAAAAGCTTTAAGAATGTTTAGATTGTCATCTTTCTGGTTCTAGAAGACCAGCATTATACATTGTTCTGTAATTAATGTGGGTGATTTCACTTATGGCACATCTATATGTAAAGGTGGAGAGTGTTCACAAGCACAAATTTTACAGTAAATATATTTGAAGAAATTCTTACAAAATTATTCATAATTTTTCTTTCAGGATATGGATTCTAGATCTTGTTCCCATACTAAAATTACCTTGTGATTTCAGTTTAGTTGGAAAGTGTATTGCTGAAGATACAACTAAAATTATCATAACAGGATAATCTTGAGTAATTATTACTCAAAATGTCCCCAGGAATTTTACCATTTGCTCTAAAGGTGTTCTTCAAAGTATTCCTTCCACTAAATAAATAAATAAATAAATAAACAAACAAAGCAAATATGTTTATTTAAGTTTTTCTTTTTAACAACAAAATGGGAAAATTCTCCAGAGAATTGTTGATTTTATTTATTTATTTTTTAATTTTGAGACAGGATCTTGCTAAATTGCTTAGAGCCTCACCAGATTGTTGAGGCTGGCTATTGAACTCCCTATCCTTCTACTTCAGCCTCCTGTGTTGCTGAGATTTCAGGTGGATGTCACTCTGCCCCGGCAACATTGAATTTTTTATTTTGATTTTCTACTCCAATTTTTTAAAATTTCTTTAGATATATTGATTAGAAGAACAGGAAGAATATTTGGATGACATTTTGTCACTCAAAAAGTTGAACAGAGTAAAAGTCATTCATATATCTTTAAAAATACACTTAGAAATGAACTGGATAGATCTGAAAAATTAACTTGACTTTCTAAAGTGTTTTGGTAGTAAACCAAATTAAATAAGCAAAGCAAGTCTTGTTGCATGTTATATCAGAAAATGTAAAGGGACTAGAAGTATAAAACTCAACAGAAAGCAGAATAGGCCATTTTGAGTAGATTCTATCATGCTCTCTAATACTCTTCCAAACCATGAGTATCCTTGCCTGAAATTCAGGAAAATAAATAAATAAATAAATAAATAAATAAATAGCTTTGTAGAATCTAACTATAAAGATCCCTAGAATGACTTCAATGGGCCAGTGTCCCAGGTTCAGTCTTTTCTCATTCTCAATTTTTTTTACACTGTATTTGCACTAATAACTCTACTCCAATTTTTTTGAAATTTATTAATCATCATTCTTTTTATTAAAATTGGGAGAAGCCCACAAAGAATATTATTGTTATACAAATTGCAAATAACTCTTTACTTTGATTTTAATCAAAGTTTTTATTTGGGGATAATTACAGATTCATCCACCATCCTCACACTGTAAGGGTTTGAAACCATAAATTAAAATATTGCTATGAGGATATCCACCTATTACAGTGAAAATTAAAAAAAAAAAACATAGTTCCATCATTGCCAACAAATCATGCTCTTCTTCCCTTTTTACTTTTTTTTTATCTTATTTCCAGATATAGATGAGAAACTTTTAACTATTTCACCAGAAAGTATTAATTGTACAAATTTATAGGATAGAGTGTGATCATTCAAAAATACATATTCAAATGTAATTTCCAAGTCAGAGAAGTTAACATTTACTTCCATCTCTGAGAACTTTAATTAAATTTTTCATTAATGTGTAGGGTTATACATATTTATGGGGTATAGTGATACACTCAGACCTACACAATACATACTGATCAGTCCACATAATTACTGTTCCTCATTCTTTATCATTACTTTTTTTGTGGGGCCTTTGAACTCCTCTCTTCTAGTTATGCATAAATAATATGGCAGGTTTGAGAACTATAGTCCCCAAACTGTTCTACAGAACACACAACTTATTACTTATGTCTAAGTATGTATGTGTGCCTTTATCCAACTCCCATGTTTACCTCTTTTCCTACACTTCATGTCCTTTGGTGATCATTTACATATTCTTTTTTTTTCTTCTTCTTTCTTTTCTTTTTTTTTTTTTTTTTTTTTTTTGTTACCAGGGACAGAACTCAGGGCACTTAAACACTGAGCCACATCCCTGGTGCTTTTTTATGATTTATTCAGAGATGGGGCCTCGATGAATTGCTTAGGGCCTCTCTAAGTTGCTAAGGCTAGCTTTGAACTCCCAATCCTCCAAAGCCACTAGGATTACAGGTGTGAGCCACGGCACCCAGCACACTTTATATATTCTTGTCAACACTTTTTAACATGTGTATTAGAGGGAATATGAAGAATTAATTCTTTTCACTTATTTCTTACAGTTAATTGTCATGAAATAATCACTTTGTATTTGTTTAATGTTTACCTGATCTGCAAGATCAGAAAGCTCCACGAAGATAAGAATACACTTTGCAAAGCTTACTGTCAAAAACAAATGTCTTAATTAAATGACTTTTTAAAAACATAAAGATAGGAGGATCCAACATGGCCGCGGGCGAGGAAGCAGCGATTCCAATGTCTCCACATTAACGGGATCAGAAAGACCCATTGGAACAGCGGCAGTCTACCTACTGAGGAACTTCTAGCAAAATTACGTTAAGAGGGGACCTGCCGGGAATTGGTAGGTTTATTAGAAGTGTCAGTTTGTCCCAGACAAGTGGATCTTGGCCGGCCACACGGGCGCGGAGGTCCAGTCCCGCAGCCACCAGCCGCTTCTGCAAGCGGCCAGCGGCCCAGAGCGGCGCAGCCCACCCCAACCCGCAGACGGCACCCGCCATCCCGGGGAGGTCCTGCTCTCGCTCTGCGAACGGCCACCCCACCCGGAAATCGAAACAAAAGAAACAATTGAAAAAATTGATAAAACTAAAAGTTGGTTCTTTGAAAAAATAAATAAGATCGACAGACCCTTAGCCATGCTAACGAAGAGAAGAAGAGAGAGAACTCAAATTACTAGCATACGGGATGAAAAAGGCAATATCACAACAGACACTTCAGAAATACAGAAGATAATCAGAAATTATTTTGAATCCTTATACTCCAATAAAATAGAAGATAGTGAAGGCATCGATAAATTTCTTAAGTCATATGATCTGCCCAGATTGAGACAGGAGGATATAGACAACCTAAACAGACCAATATCAATTGAGGAAATAGAAGAAACCATCAAAAGATTACCAACTAAGAAAAGCCCAGGACCGGATGGGTATACAGCAGAGTTTTACAAAACCTTTAAAGAGGAACTAATACCAATACTTTTCAAGCTATTTCAGGAAATAGAAAAAGAGGGAGAACTTCCAAATTCATTCTACGAGGCCAACATCACACTGATTCCTAAACCAGACAAAGATACTTCAAAGAAAGAAAACTACAGACCTATATCTCTAATGAACCTAGACGCAAAAATCCTCAATAAAATTCTGGCGAATCGGATTCAAAATCATATCAAAAAAATTGTACACCATGATCAAGTAGGATTCATCCCTGGGATGCAAGGCTGGTTCAATATACAGAAATCAATAAATGTTATTCACCACATCAATAGACTTAAAAATAAGAACCATATGATCATCTCGATAGATGCGGAAAAAGCATTCAACAAAGTACAGCATCCCTTTTTGTTCAAAACTCTCGAAAAAATAGGGATAACAGGAACATACCTCAACATTGTAAAAGCAATCTACACTAAGGCCCAGGCTAGCATCATTCTGAATGGAGAAAAATTGAAGGCATTCCCTCTAAAATCTGGAACAAGACAGGGATGCCCTCTCTCACCACTTCTGTTCAACATAGTTCTCGAAACACTGGCCAGAGCAATTAGACAGACGAAAGAAATTAAAGGCATAAAAATAGGAAAAGAAGAATTTAAATTATCACTATTTGCAGATGACATGATTCTATACCTAGCAGACCCAAAAGGGTCTACAAAGAAACTATTAGAGCTAATAAATGAATTCAGCAAAGTGGCAGGATATAAAATCAACACACATAAATCAAAGGCATTCCTGTATATCAGTGACAAACCCTCTGAAATGGAAATGAGGACAACCACTCCATTCACAATATCCTCAAAAATAATAAAATACTTGGGAATCAACCTAACAAAAGAGGTAAAAGACTTATACAATGAAAACTACAGAACCCTAAAGAGAGAAATTGAAGAAGATCTTAGAAGATGGAAAAATATACCCTGTTCATGGATAGGCAGAACTAACATCATCAAAATGGCGATATTACCCAAAGTTCTCTATAGGTTTAATGCAATGCCAATCAAAATCCCAATGGCATTTCTTGTAGAAATAGAGAAAGCAATCATGAAATTCATATGGAAAAATAAAAGACCCAGAATAGCAAAAACAATGCTAAGCAGGAAGTGTGAATCAGGTGGTATAGCGATACCAGACTTCAAACTATACTACAGAGCAATAGTAACAAAAACAGCAAGGTACTGGTACCAAAACAGTCGGGTGGACCAATGGTACAGAATAGAGGACACAGTAACCAATCCACAAAACTACAGCTATCTTATATTTGATAAAGTGGCTAAAAGCATGCAATGGAGGAAGGATAGCATCTTCAACAAATGGTGCTGGGAAAACTGGAAATCCATATGCAACAAAATGAAACTGAATCCCTTTCTCTCGCCATGCACAAAAGTTAACTCAAAATGGATCAAGGAGCTTGATATCAAACCAGAGACAAGGCATCTGATAGAAGAAAAAGTTGGCTACGACCTACAACTGTGGGGTCGGGCTCCAAATTCCTCAATAGGACACCCATAGCACAAGAATTAATATCTAGAATCAACAAATGGGACTTGCTCAAACTAAAAAGTTTTTTCTCAGCAAAAGAAACAATAAGAGAGGTAAATAGGGAGCCTACATCATGGGAGCAAATCTTTACTCCTCACACTTCAGATAGAGCCCTAATATCCAGAGTATATAAAGAACTCAAAAAATTAGACAATAAGATAACAAATAACCCAATCAACAAATGGGCCAAGGACCTGAACAGACACTTCTCAGAGGAGGACATACAATCAATCAACAAGTACATGAAAAAATGCTCACCATCGCTAGCAGTCAGAGAAATGCAAATCAAAACCACCCTAAGATATCATCTCACTCCAGTAAGATTGGCAGCCATTATGAAGTCAAACAACAACAAGTTCTGGCGAGGATGTAGGGAAAAGGGTACACTTGTACATTGTTGGTGAGACTGCAAATTGGTGCAACCAATTTGGAAAGCAGTATGGAGATTTCTTGGAAAGCTGGGAATGGAACCACCATTTGATCCAGCTATTCCCCTTCTGGGTCTATTCCCTAAAGACCTAAAACAGCATGCTACAGGGACACTGCTACTTCGATGTTCATAGTAGTACAATTCACAATAGCAAGACTGTGGAAGCAACCTAGGTGCCCTTCAATAGACGAATGGATTAAAAAAAATGTGGCATTTATGCACAATGGAGTATTACTCTGCATTAAAAAATGACAAAATTATAGAATTTGGAGGGAAATGGATGGCATTAGAGCAGATTATGCTAAGTGAAGCTAGCCAATCCCTAAAAAACAAATGCCAAATGTCTTCTTTGATATAAGGAGAGTAACTAAGAACAGAGTAGGGAAGAAGAGCATGAGAAGATGACTAACATTAAACAGGGATGAGAGGTGGGAGGGACAGGGAGAGAGAAGGGAAATTGCTTGGAAATGGAAGGAGATCCTCAGGGTTATACAAAATTACATACAAGAAGAAGTGAGTGGAAAGGGAAAAATAATACAAGGGGGAAAAATGAATTACAGTAGAGGGGGTAGGGAGAGAAGAGGGGAAGGGAGGGGAGGGGGATAGTAGAGGATAGGAAAGGCAGCAGAATACAACAGACATGAGTATGTCAATATGTAAATCAGTGGAAGTGTAACTGATGTGATTCTGCAATCTGTATACGGGGTAAAAATGGGAGTTCATAACCCACTTGAATCAAAGTGTGAAATATGATATATCAAGAACTATGTAATGTTTTGAACAACCAATAAAAAAAAAGAGAAAAAAAAAGTTCAAAAAAAAAAACCATAAAGATATCTGTAATCACATTTAGATTCATAGATTGATATTATCATCCACTTGTTTAAAATTTTTCTTAGGGATTCATATAGTAAATATTTGGGAATGAGGGTTGGGAAGCTAAATTTAATAGCATATTTTGTGAGCAAACAGAATCATTAATTGGCCAACTTTCACTACAATTACCTCACAAACTGATTAACTGATTAGGCTGTTTATTGTACTTTTTATATTTAAAAATTGACCATTTAAAGATGATCATGTAGAGAAGCATTAATATTTAGCAGTCCTATTCTTTTGTATTAAGTTTAAACTGGGTCACTATTTGCCATTATTAGTGTCTTGAATTATTATCTTATTAGTAAGGGCAGTGAGTCTTATTCATTAGCACTTTTGTCATTGATTTTATTCTCCTTCAATTGTCAAAAAACTTGAGGGAAACAATTGGAAAACTCAAATGAAAGAAACCAAGGCTAATTCCCAAGTGTTAATGTAGAGTGTTTCCATGATTTTGTTACTTACAATAAAAAGATCTAAAAAAGGGTACCGTGGGCAAGAGGGTTAGCTGCAGGAAATAAAAGAGGCAGAAACAATAAAACCCCAAAGCACTTACATTTAAATGGATTGTCTCAAGAATGGCACTAGAATTTATTCAACAAAATGAGCTTCCTTTATTGTCTTTCCCTAGCAGTTGCCAAATCTTAGCTTACAATTTGTTGAGATACACCCCCACCCACACACCCACATACACTTTTTTTTTCAGGTTGCCAGAAATATATTTTTGTATTTATTATTTTATTTTTTAGTTGTGATGACTTGTTGATTTGCATACTTCTTTCAATAAAAGTAGCAGAAAATTTCCAATCTAGGAAAAAAAAATTGATTTCTAATAATGTATTTATACCCTAGGAGACTAAGATAATAGCATAAATATTCATTTCTCGGACAAAATAGCATCAGTAACTTTGCATCTTAGCCATCAGTGTATGGAATGGACAATATGCACACAAAGACCCAGAAACATAGTACACACACTTACAAATAAAAGGAAACTGAATGTTAACATGTGATATTTCATACATTTACATCAATGGACAAGTGTGATAGTAGAAGTATTTTATTGGTGCAAGCTATATGGTTACAACAATTACTCATATTCACAGCAAAGAGCATTGTCAAATGGGGTCACTCCTGGGAAGGCAGTCTCTAGCTTAGGAAACAACGCCAAAAAATGAAAGCCTTTCATAAGTGTTTACTCTATTAATTTGAATGACTCTGGGGAATAAATTGTCTCTTTCTGGCTGCAAAGTCCTAAGCAGGGGAAAACAAGCATTTTCACCACTTGGCCTATTGTAAAAAACACAGAATGCAAGTTTTCCCACTTACAAATTATATGTGCTCAGAAATTTTTGAGTCTAACTTATACTGAATATTTTATGAGAAAGTTAAGGAGGTTACAATCCAACTATTCACACAAAAACACAAATGATATAGGCAGAATGTGTTCTTTTCTTGTTTAAACAATTAGATTGTTTGCATGCAAATATTTCTTAAAAATTCTAAACAGTTTTTACTTGTGTTTTGAAAGTTCACTGAATTTATATCTGTCCATCAACTCACTGTATCACTGTATCATTTAATCATTTTAACACCCAGTGATTAATTCAAAAGAACATGTGGTTTTCAGACTATGTCTTCCATCTAAATGTAGTCATAAAAATATTTGAGCATTTCAAACATATATTTAAAATAACTATTTAGGCCTGTAAATCTATAAAAGTAAAAAAATATTTGGATAGTGAAGAGTCATATAAATCCATCCATTTCTAAATGATAATTCTTGTAATAATACTTGCCTTTTCTGTAACTTGATACAATAGTATGCATTTATTTCTTAGTATTGTGATTATCATTATTCATATGAGTAGCTGAAAAAATATCATAGGCAGACTCCCTAAAGGGCTTTGATGTGGATGAGTTCCACCTACTCAGGACTCAAGGGTTCCTAAACAGTGTCAGAAGGTGGCATGGAGGGGTACACTCAGCCACTGAAATGCATTCCTCTGAGCAAATTAAGTGTTATTTCAGCTTCTCTCCAATTCTGTTTTCTCACACAGCTCATTCCCCCAAGGCACATTTCTTGTCAAGACCAGAGAGTTTCTGCTCATATGGTCCCATTAAGCCCTGGTTTATAGCGGCTGGTTTCACTATAGTGGGACAAAATGTCCTCCAGCTCTCTGATTTCCTTGGAGGAAAAGTAGCATATTCGAATAGTTGTCAAGAGAATAGCAAATAAAAACACCTCATACATTTTGAACTTTTTGTATTAACTTCTGAAGCTCCCAAAGCAAGTAAACTTTAGCATTGTTTATTAAACTAGTGGAAATAGCCTGTACCTTCTTTGCTTTTTCATATCTGATCAAATTTTGGAAGTAATTACCATATTTTGACTAATTATTTCTTAACAGTATTATATAAGTAATAAAATAAACCATGAAAATTTGATATGCTGTCATATATTTGCCTTGAAAAAATTGCAGTTTTTCTTAAATTCAGGTTTTTCCAATTAAAAATAATTATGTTTTGGTCTTTGATTATCTTATTTCCCATTTAACTTCAGTAATATTATTACACATGTGATCTATAGTTTAATATGTGTTTTATACTCTTTAAAAGATACTAAGGACTTTTACTGGGATTGTAATTCAGTGATAGAGCAATTTCTTAACAAGTGTGAGGCACTGTGTTCAATACGTAACAGTATTGTGTTCATCTACAACAAAAATATTCAAAACAAATAAATAAAATAAACATATGGTATCCATCTACAACCAAAAAAATTTTTTTAAAGATACCAAAGACTCCTGTTTAGAGAAGTATATATCATTTTACTTCATAAAAACTTCAAATTCTGAAAGTTGCCTTATTCAGAATGTATTTGCTTGTTTTCATACTGATGAGAATATGGGGAAATTATTAACAACATTTGTAAAACAAAGAAATATGTGTCAAAAATCTAACAGGATATTTCAATTTATGGCACATGCATTAAATTTCAGCATTAAATTATAGTTCAGAATGATATCACACATAGTATTAAGATATTTTGAATTTAAAATAATATTCTTCAGTTGTCATTAAGACAAAAAATAAGATAGGTAGATAGGTAGCATGTATTATTTCAAATAGTCTTTAAAGTAGATATATGTAGGCAGTGTATTTTATATAAGGGGCAAACTAAATTTATAAGAAGTTTTGGTACTTTTTGAATATTTTCAGAATATTTTTCACAAGTAGCATAATTAAAGAAGTAAAAAAATGTAGTCTGTTGAAATAAAAAAAAGAATAGATAGCACTTTAATAAATAAAAATAAATTGCAAATCTTAATTAGAGCATGTGTGGGTACTTTTAAAATCACAATTTTGAAGAAGTAAAGTAATTAAAGCCACAAATACACATATGGAGAATGAGAATTTTCTTCTGAAATCTTTTCCTGGCATGGTAACAGAGGTTAATAGTCTTTGGTTCATTTAGTATTAATTTCAACCATTTTTATAAAACCTGTCCTATATTCCAGATAATGTTCCAAAATCTGGGGATAAAGCAGGTTAAACCAATATCCTCTGTAGTCTGTGTTCTTGTTCCTTTAGATATATCAGTGACTCCTTAACACATTTATTAACACATTTATTTATACACATATTAAAAAATAATGTTCATAATTTTCAGACTGGTGTAATTATGATGCCACAAATGTTACAAATGTCAGTTTGGATTTGCTCTCAACACCTTCAAATCCCTGAGACGAGACATAGATGAGACACCAAGTTGAGTGAGGCCTCTTTCATCATGGCAATACCAGACATTTATTTCTTTATTTTTTATTTTTATTTTTTATTTTTTTATTAGTTGCTCAAGACAATACAGTGATATTGACATATATTTGATTCAAATAGGGTATGAATTCTCATTTTCCACGTGTACAGATTGCAGGATCACATTGGTTATACATCCATGTGTATACATACAGCAATTCTAGTGTCAGTTTTATTCTGCTGCCTTCCCTATCCTCCCACCCCTGCCTTCCCCTCCCATCACTATTCTCTACCCATTCTACTGTGACACTTATCTCTCTCTCTCTTTTTTTTTCTACCCTTCCCCCCTCACACCATTGTATATGTATTTTGTGAACCCATGAGGGTCTCCTTCCGTCTTCCGTGCAATTCCCCTTCTCCCTCCCTTTCCCTCCCTCCTCTTTTCCTTGTTTTGTGGTAATCTTCTTCTCATGCTCTTCCTTCCTACTCTGTTTTGAGTCACCTCTCTTGTATCAGGGAAGACATTCAGTATTTGTTTTTTAGGGATTGGCTAATTTAGCTTAGCATAATTTGCTCTAGTGCCATCCATTTCCCTGCAAATGCCATGATTTTGTTATTTTTTTAATATTCCATTGTTTATAAATGCCACATTTTTAATCCATTCATCTATTGAAGGGCATCTAGTTTGGTTCCACAGTCTAGCTATGTGAATTGTGCTGCTATGAACATTGAGGTAGCTGTGTCCCTGTAGTATGCTCTTTTTGGGTATAGTCTGAGAAGGGGAATAGGTGGGTCAAATGGTGGTTCCATTCCCAGCTTTCCAAGGAATCTCCATACTGCCCTTCAATTTGGCTGCACCAGTTTGCAGTTCCACCAGCAATGTACAAGTGTAACCTTTTCCACACATCCTCGCCAGCACTTATTGTTGTTTGACTTCATAATGGCTGCCTTTCTTACTGGAGTGAGATGGTGTCTTAGAGTGGTTTTAATTTGCATTTCCCCAATAGCTAGAGATGGTGAGCATTTTTTTTGTGTGTGTACTTGTTGATTGATTGTGTATCCTCCTCTGTGAAGTGTCTGTTTAGATCTTTGGCCCATTTGTTGATTGGGTTATTTGTTTTTTTGTTGTTTAACTGTTTGAGTTCTTTGTATACTCTGGAGATTAGCACTCTATCTGAAGTGTGAGGGGTAAAAAATTGTTCCCAGGTGCCAAGCTTGTCCCCAGTGTCACACAAATACAGAACTTACCTAACATTCACACATTCATGAGGGTGGGCACTATGGTCCTGCTCTAATTGACCCTCTGTGGTCTCAGTGCTTCAGCCACATCCCTATCCTGTAGTTTGCTCTCAATAGAACATCCAAAAATTTTAAAAATATAATTTATGTCATGTCACACTTGTACTTAAACTTCTGCATGGGCACCAATTTTTATATAGAATTATGGAAAACCAGTTTTATATTACAGAATTTAAAGCCAAAAATCCTTTGGAGAACCTAAGAAAGCCAACATGACGTGAACAAACTCTCCGTAAATAGTTCCACTCCTGGCTCTGCCTACTGCCTCTTCACCACCCAACCATGCCCTCACCCTGCACTCCAGCCAGACTGGCCTCCTCCTCACTTCCTGAGTGCAGTACTATTATCTCCTTTGTGTGCTCACTCTGCCCTTCCCTGTGAATGGGATGATTCCCCCTTTTACAGCTGAAGTGTTCTGAACTCTTCAAATCTTTGATAAATCTTTTCTCCTCAAAATGTCAGCACTGCCATTCTCTTGAACAGTACAGACCCCTCTCCACCTATAGTTATCTCCAAATTTTCCTTTATTTCTATTGAATGGATTAAAATAATTAACTTATGAGTTAGCGTTTATCATTTATTGTTTTTGTCTCCTACACAGGAATATAAACTTCATTGAGACCATACCAGTTAGGAACATACTCAAGTGCCTGACACAGTGCCTAGTTCATACTAACTGTTCAGTACATAGTTTGAATGAATGAACACAAGTGATGTGCTTTAGTCCTGTCTGCTTTTCACAGTTTAAATACAGTTTATTAGCCTGTGAAGAATCACATTCTTCAGATTTCATTAACTCTGTTAATCTACCTAGAGTTTCAGTTTAGTAATTTTTTATTTAATTTCCTATTGTTGTGCATCTTTTGTCTTTGTAAATTTTCAAAGTTGCAATATTGATATAGCCATTTTTTAATTTTTTGTGTGTTATTTTCTAGATATACATAAAAGTATAGTTTGCTAATTTTTACTTTTTTAAGTGTTCTTTTAAGTTGTACATGACAGTAGAATATATTTTGACATATATACATGGAGTATAACTTCCCCTTCTGTAGTTGCACAAGATGTGGAGTTATACTGGTCGTGTATCCATATATGGACATGGGAAAGTTATGTTCACTTTATTCTATCTTTCCTGTTTCTTTCCCCCTCCCTTCCCTTCATTCTCCTTTGTCCTATCCAAATTACTCTATTCTTCCCTACTAACCCCTTATTTTGTGTTAGCATCTGCATATCAGAGAGAACATTCAGCCTTTGGATGTGGGGAATTGCCTTATTCCACATAGGATGATAGTCTCCAGTTTCCTCCATATACTGGCAAATGCCATAATTTCATTTTTTCTTTGTGACGCAGTAATATTCCATTGTGTATATATACCATATTTTCTTTAGCCATTTTAAATCCTTTGGGTATAAACTGAGGAGTAGCATAACTGGGTCAAATGGCAATTACATTTCAAGTTTTCTGAGGAATCTCCGTACTACATTTCAGAGTGGTTGTACCAATTTGCAGCCCCACTGGCAATGTATGAGTATACCTCTTTCCCCACATCCTACCAACATTTATTGTTACTTGTATTTCCATTCTGGCTGGAGTGAGATGAAATCTCAAGGTAGTTTTAACTTTCATTTCTTTTAATTCTATTTTCATTATAGAGGTCTTTCACCTCTTTTGTTAGATTGATTTGCAAGTATTTTATTTTCTTTCAGGCTATTGTGAAAGGGAAGATTTTTCTAATTTCTCTTTCCATTTATTCATCACTGATGTATAGGAACACAACTGATTCATGAGTGTTAATTTTACATACTGCTAGTTTACTGGATTCATTTATAAGTTCTAAGTGATTTCTGGGGGGTGCTCTTATGTCTTCCAAATGTAAAGTCATATTCAGCAAATAGAGGTAGTTTGAGTTTTTCTTTTCCTATTCTTATCCCTTTAATTTCTTTCTTCTGTTAATTTATCTGGCTAGAGTCTCAAGGGCTATAGAATAGAATAGAAACGGTTAAAGAGCATTCTTGTCTTGTCTAAATTTTTATAGGGAATGCTTTCAATTTTTCCCCACTTGAAATAATGTTGGCCTTGGGTTTAATATATATATATATATATATATATATATATATATATATATATATATATATACAGCTTTTAATATTTTGAGGTATGTTCCTAGTATCCTTAGTTTTCTATGTTTTGAAAATGAATGGATGTTGTAATTTGTCAAATCCTTTTTCTGCATTTATTGAGAAAAATATATGATTCTTATCTTTAAGTCTACTGATGTGATGTGATGAATCATGTGTATTGATGGGTGCACTATTTTCTTAGAATGTTTTTGTATGCAATTTTCCCGTATTTTAGTAAGAATTTTGCACCTATGTTCATGTGAAATTGGGAAATTGGTCTACAATTTTCTTTTCTTGATATGCCTTTGTCTGGTTTGGGTATTAGGGTGATACTAGCTTCATACAATGAGTTTGGAAGTGTTTCCTCCTTCGCTATTTCGTGGAACAATTTAAGTAGGATTGGTCTTTAAATGTCTGGTAAAACTCTACTGAGAATCCATCTGGTCCGGGGCTTTTCTTTATTGGTAGTCTTTTGTTGACTTCTTTAATTTCATTGCTTGAAATTGATCCATGTCCTCCTGATTTAATTTGGATAGGTCATATGTCTAGAAATTTGTTGTTATAGTCAAGCTTTTCAATTTTATTAGAGTATAAATTTTCAAATAGTTTCAGATTATAATCTGTTTTTCATTGGTGTCTGTCATGATATTTCCTTATTGATCACAAATTTTAGTAATTTGAGTTTTCTCTCTTTTTTTAGCTTGGCTAAGGGTTTATCAATTTTACATGTTTTTTCAAAAAAAACAACTTTTCATTGACTTTTAGGATTTTTTTTGCTTGTTTCTTTCAATTTTATTGATTTTGAATCTAATTTTAATTATTCATGTTCTCTACTGTGTTGAATTTTTCTTTTCTAGGGTTTTGAGATGTAATGTTAGGTCATTTATTTGTTGAATTTTTATTCTTTTAATGAATGAGCACAATGCAATAATCTTTCCACTTAGCACTGCCTACATAGTGTCACAGACATTTCGATAACTTTGTATTGCTACTCTCATTTACCTCTAAGTATTTTTATTGTTTCATCCCTGATTTCTTCTGTTATCTATTAGTCATTTAGTAATGTATTATTTAGTCTCCAAGTGTTAGAGTAGCTTCTAATGTTTTTTAATTTTACCATTGATTTCTAATTTTATTCCATTATGATCTGATTGGATACAAATATCACTTTTTTTATATTTGCTAAGAGTTGCTTTGTGGTCTAAGTATGGTGTATCTTAGAAAATTATCTGTGTGTTTCTGAGGAGAAAGTGTATTAGTTCATTGATGGATGAAGTACTCTATATATGTCTGTTAAGTCTAAATTATTAGTAGTATTTTTTAGTTTTTTATTTAGATTTTGTTTGGAGTATATATCCAGTGGCAAGAGAGGTGAGTTAATATCACCCAGTATTATTGTGTTATGGCTTATTTGATTTTGAACTTGAGAAAGTTTGTTTTTTGTACGTAGATGCTTCATAGTTTGGGGCATAAATATTTACAATTGTTATGTCTTTCTTATACTTTGCTAAATGCATTTATTAGTACTAGAAATTTGGGGGTGGAAATTTTTTGGATCTTCTAAATAGAATAGAAGCATGTCATCAGTAAGTAGTTATAGTTTAAGCTCCTCTTTTCCTACTAATATCTCTTTAATTTCTTTAGTTCCTAATTAATTCTAATTAATTAATTCCTTTGGCTAGAGTTTCAAGTACAATGTTGAATAAAGTGATGAAAGATGGCATCCCTGTATGATATCAGTTTTTAGAGGACACTTCTCCATTTAAAATAATATTGGCCTTGGGCTTAACATAGATAGCTTTTGCCATGTTGAGATACGTTCCTTCTATCCCTAGATTTTCTAGGTTTTTGAGCATGAAGCAGTTCTGTATTTTGTCAAATGCTTATTCTGCATCTGTTCAGAATTACATTGACTGTTTTTTTGTATGTTGAACTAACCTTGCATTTCTGGAATAAATCCCACTTGATCGTGTTGCACTATCTTTTTAAAATGTTTTGGTATGCAATTTGACAAAATTTTATTGAGAAATTTTTTAAATCTATATTCATCAGGGATATTGGTCTGAAGTTTTCTTTCCTTGGTGTGTCTTTGTTTGGTTTTGGTGTCAGAGTGATACTACCTTTATGTAATGAGTTTTGAGGGGTTCCCTCTTTTTTATTTCTTAGTATAATTTGAGAAGCATTGGTATTGATTCTTCCTTGAAGATTTTGTAGAAGTTAATTGCTAATCTATCAGTTTCTGGGCTTTTCTTAGTTGGTAGGCTTTTGACTGCCTCTTCTTTTTCACTTCTTGTGTATGCCTTATGGTTTACTTTGGTTAGGGTATATGTCTCTAGAAATTTTTTGATTATTTTCCATATTTTCTCTATTTTTGGATTACAAAAATTTCAAAATAGTATCTAATTATCTTCTGTTTTTCAGTAGTGTCTGCTTTGATATTTCCTTTTACATCATGAATTTTAATAATTTGAATTTTCTCTTTCTTCATTAGCATGGCTAAGGGTTTATCAATTTTATTTATTTTTTCAAAGAACCAAATTTTGTTTGTTTCAATTTTTTGAATTGTTTATTTTCTTCAATTTCATTGCTTTCAGCTCTGATTTAAATTGTTTCCTGTTTTCTACTGCTTTTGGTGTTGATTTTTTTCTTCTTTTTTCTAGGGCTTTGATATGTAGTTTTAGGTCTTTTATTTGTTGACTTTCTATTTTTTAAATGAATGTGCTCAATGCAATGAACTTTCCTATTAGCACTTCTTTCATGTTTTTTTATCTTATCCCTGATTTCTTCCGTTATCCATTCATCATTCAATAGTGTATTAGTTAGTCTTTGGCGTTAGAGTAGCTTCTATTTTTTATTCTATTGTTGAATTCTAATTTCATTTCATTATTATCTGATAGGATGCAGGACATTATTTCTATTTTTTTGTATTTCTAGATAGGGCAGAGGGGTGGGAGGGGTTGGGAGGGGGTGGGGTGTTAGCAAGGATGGTGGAATATGATGGACATCATTATCCAAAGTACATATATAAAGACATGAATTGGTGTCAACACACTTCATATACAACAAGAGATATGAAAAACTGTGCTGTATATATGTAATAAGAATTGTAATGCATTCAGCTGTCATTTGTTTTTTTAAAAATCAATTAAAAATAAAAATAATAATTTAATTCTATTTTGAAAATCAACTAAATAAAAATTTGAATTATTTAAAAAAAGAAAGTTGTTCTATGGCATGAGATATGGTCTATTTTAGAGAAGGATTCACATGCTGCTGAGAAGAAAGTGTATTTGATCATTGATTGATGAGATATTATATCTATGTCTATTAAGTCCCAATTATTGATTGTATTATTTTGTTTTATAGAGTCTTTGTTTAACTTTTGTTTGGAAAATCTTTCCAGTAGTGAAAGAGGCATGTTAAACCCACCCAGTATTATTGTGTTATGGTCTATTTGATTCTTGAAGTTGAGAAGGGTTTGTTTGATGTATGTAGATACTCCATTTTGAGGACATAAATATTTATGATTGTATGTCTTGTTGATGTGTAATTTCCTCAAGCAGTATAAAATGACCTTCTTTTCCCCTTTTGATTATCTTTGGCTTCACTCCACTGTATCTGACATGAGGATATAAATCTCTACTTGTTTATGTGATCTATGTGAAAGATATTTTTTTTTACCATTCTTTTATGTTCAGTCTGTGGATATTTTTTCCTATGAGGTAAGTCTCTTGGGAGATGTCAAATTGTTGTGTCTTGTATTTAATCCAATCTGCTAGTCCATATCTTTTGATTGATGAGTTTAGGCCATTCACATTCAATATTATTATGGATAAATAATCTTTATTCCTTGTCATTTTGATTAATTTCTAGTTTTTAATTTAAATTAGTTTCTCCTTTGATTGTTCCTCTAGTGAATAAATACAGGAAGTTTGAAAACATGTTTACAATTTAAAAGGTGAACAGGAAAAAACAGAAGTGATGTAGAATATAATGATTTATTATGTTGGATAAGGAGAGAAGATAGAAGTAACATTAAAGGAAGAGTGAAAATAGAACAATGTAGATTGGTTATTAGCAAAAAAAAGTTAGACAGAGCATCAAGGGAAACATTCAAGTAAAAGAAATAAATATATAATGCAAAAATTTAGAAATATAAAAATAAAGGAATACAACACAAAGCTGAAATATACCAATCAAATATTCTAGTCCTCAAAAAAACTAATCCATGGAAAATAACTTGTTTGATAAATGCTAGAAATGAGAAAATATAAAACATTAAGGTCACTAGTAAGCAGAAAAAAATAAAAAAGAAAGAAAAGGTCTCCATGAAAATTTAGAGAATTGTTTCCACTGGAGTTTAAAACATTCTCAGATTCCCTTCTCAGCATTGGAGTATGATGCTTGCTCCACACTCAGCATGGGATTACTAGATTGAGAGAGGTGATCTCCTAGGTGCAGGGTTTAGGCTTAAGTAGGCTCTAGGCTCTTTGTTGAAAGTCAGGTAGTCTCTGATGATTTTAAATCAGTGCACCTCCAGTGCCCAGCAATCTACACTTGAAGGCTATACTCCTCCTCCCCACTGTGGGGTATCTCCCCTGGGTTCCACTTTTGTGGTGGAGGAGCCAATTTTTAGTCCACTATGTAACCTGTGGATCCTGTTTCCTGATCTCTGGTTCAGTCTCCAAACTCAGTGTCTCCTGCCCCTGGTCTTTCCAATTCCTGGTCAGAAGTGTCTCTCCCAGGAGGTCCTGAAAGCAGAAGGAGGCCAGATGGGTTTCCATGGCCAACGTTTTACCCTATGGTAAACTTTCTCTACTTTTCATTTTCTCCTGGCCATTTAGGCACACTCAATGTTAGGCGCATGAGTTTTCCAGGACTGTATTGGGGCCAGACTTGGGTTTACCAAGAATTAGCTCCCTCAGCCTCTGGTTCCCATGCCACAGCTACAAAATATCCTCTGTAATTCACATACCCTTGAAGAAATGAAGTTACTTTCCCAAACAAGGCTACAATACAACTTTTAGTTTAGTTGGACAGTCTCTTTGATCTCTAAGCTCTCTGTACCCAGACCTGCTTCATTCCTCCTAAAAATTAGGGTTTCCTTTAATTGGCTTATCCCTCCACTGTGCTGGAGAGAGGGACTTCTCTGGATGGTGAGTCCAGCCAATATATTGGCTGGGATGCTGGGGATTTCTTTCTCATTTCATTATATTCGATATCGTAAGCCCCTATCTGCTTTGAGCGTCCAGTTATAAATTCTAGTAAAGTCAACCCCCCTACTTTCTATTTATTTATTTATTTATTTTGACCCATATTTCTGAGAAGCTGCCTGTCTGCTTTCTTGGTTTTATGCCATTAAGCAGCCAAAACATTTACCTTCTCTTTTCTAACATCTTGAAATGCTGATCTATTTTGACATACATGGAATATCTTGTTCTAACTACGCTCCCATTTTTATGGTTGTACTTGTTGTGGAGTGTCACTGGTCATGTATTCATACATGAACATGAAAGTCATGTGTGAATCATTCTACTGTCTTTCCTATTTGTATTTCCCTACATTCTCTTCATTACCCTTTGACTAATCTATTGATACAGCCATTTTTATATTTTATTATTTTCATAAATAACTGAAGATTATAAAATGTACAAAATATTAATCTAAATGAAATCAGCCCCAGAAGAGAATACTAATGCTTAAAAAATGTATATTCACTATTCCAATAACAAATTGGATGCCATCTATTGTATATTTGAAAATGTTAGACTTTTCAAATAGATGCTATAGATAGATTCACTTTAAAAATCCCTCAATTTTTATCTGCAATGTGATTTTCAGAGGACAGTTTATAGACTTGCCGGTTCGGTATCTGAAAGGCCAACTCAAAATGTTCTTCAAATTGAATTGAGGAAAAACAGAATTTTAGACAGATAGAAAGAAAATACATACATCAATAAATATATAGTTATAAGGTGGATAGATAGGTAACTACATAGGAAGATATGTAGGTTGAAGACAGAGATATAGATAGATGAATGTAGACACAAAATATTGAAATAACATACAGTGGAATGCTTTGTTGGCTTTCACATATGCCTGTGTAAAGATGTAGAATTTATCTCAATCTTCTTCAACCTTACTATACATTTTTCAAGTCAATCATGAAAACAGGCATTGGCTTAAATCAATCCTTCTTATATTTTAGCCATACTTTGATCTTAATAACTTTAAAATCAGTTGCATTTTATTTTGTGGATAGAATCTAATCCTCTGTTAATTTCATCCAATTTTTTTTTCTATCAGAGTCACAATTAAATGGCTGTGCCAATATTATATATCTTCAAGTTGCCATACACTCATCCCTCAGGGCATTCATTCCTAATTGTCCTGAAGCTAGACTCACCTTTGGGGAAAAGTTGTTACAATGTACCATCTAATAATGAGTTCTTGTTAGACCAGGATGCAAGAAAAGACCACTGACTCCAATTAAAACCAAATTAAAGCAAGCTTATTATTTTGACCGGCCGGGCTGCTTCTCCCACCCAAAACCACGGGAACAAGACAGCAGCCCCATCTTTCCTGCAGCCCAGCTTTATAGCCCAGAAAGTTATACAAAGGGAGGTTACAGATAACAAAAATTTGAGGAGCATAACACAAATGGTAGTTTACATTTTTGCTGGCCCTGACATCAGAATTTATGAAGGTCATTAGAGCCTCAGAAAGGGTCGTTATCTGGCCAGGGAAGGTCAAGATTTGTGAGGCTAAACTAAAGTTTCAGAGAGGTCTGCTATCTGGTCAGAGAGCCAGGCATGGGTGAGTTCAAGGCATGGACAGGCATTCCAAGCAGGTTCAGAATTTGCAGTAATTTATAGTAAAGCCAAAATTATCTTTTCATGGCTTTGTAGCGAGATGGCTCCAAATTTTAAGAAAAAATCATGTTGGGTCTATCATTCTAGATGTTGACATTCAGCCTATACCTTACCACTCTTCTTGCTTTCTCTCCAATCTACCATCCAAAACTTTTTGAGTCATTAACTTTCATATATTCTTGCTTTTTAAATGTGTATGTATGTGTGTGTGTGTGTGTGTGTGTGTGAACTTTTAATAGTGTTAAGGAAAAAAATGAGTGTTTACTGAATTTTTTTCACACATTAGTTTATTAACAACAACCATCTATGTTTGTATTTAGCTATAGTATGTGTGTAATAATATTCTATTGTGTTACTTTACCTAAGCTCATCTCCACTTCCCTTTGAAAGGAAATAAAGTTAAAATTTGTGTGACATTTGGTTTGACAGTAGATATTTTGTTTTGATTAATAATGCTGCTAAGAATATGTTTAAACCTTTCTCCTGGTAAATGGATCTGAGGGTTCTTCAAGCTTACATGTGAGTGTGAAGAGTCATATGGATGAAAACAACCAACTCTAAACAGCAGTGCTACAGTGCTTAATTGAATTGTAGGATGGTAAATTATGATAGGCTTGAAAGCATAAAGAAATTACTAAATGGAAGACAATGTAATGAAAGAAAATAATTTCAGAAGACTGTCCAGTTATGAAGTCAGAAACTAATTGGTTTCAGCAAAATAACTCCTAATGGTACGTAATAAGCACTTTATTCCATAAGTCTTGGTACCAATGCTGAAAATTAGGGTTTGTTCCATCATGCCAACATTGTGATAGAGATCTAGAAGAGATGGCATTAGCTGTAACATATAGTTGAAATACATGCATCTTCAATTAAATTAATTAAGGAAATAATGATGTGAAATAATGTATAAATGAATTAATACATAATAAAAGTCTTAGTAAGATAGTTGAATTTGTTGTTTTAGATAATTTCAAGTTTAAAGTTTAAAGTTACTGTTTTTAGTTTTCAAAAAAAAGCAATATAATATTAGTTTAAAGATAATTAGGTAATACGAGGCATTGTTAGAAAAGTCTGAGTATAATTTAAAAATAAATCATTATAAATAATTTCACTAATAGTAGTATTACATTACTAATTAGCTGGAATACAATTTTAATTTTAGAGAGAAGCGGATTAATTAACAAACAGAATTATGCTAAGTAATTGAGAGAGATAATTATATTTTATAATCAAACTGATCAGTTACTTGACATTCATCTATAAAGTCTCAATTTTCTGAATCTACTGCTGGACACTGGGTTACATTTTGAGACTTTGATAAGTTATTAAGAGGCTTAAATAAGGTAACAAATGTAATTCCTCTTGAGAGTTTGCTATTTAATTGGTTAATAATCTGTACCTCTATTTTAATAAAATGTTCTTATTAAATTTTAATAATAATCATATATTTAAATAAAGTTTTGCAGTATCATTACTATTAAAACAGGTTTAAAGTGTTCTTATAATAATATACCTATGTATGAATTGTCAAGATCATTTATTGTACATCATTAGTGTAACTAATAAAAAATAAATAAATAATAATAATATACCTACCCAAATTCTGACTTCAGTAGCCTCTTAGTTGATACAATTACAGAATTTTAGATATGGATTAAATGGCAAGGTGTATTTCAAGAAATATTTACCAAGAGCTGGATGCAGTGGCTCTGGCCTATAAGCCCTGCAGGTGGGTAGGCTGAAGCAGGAAAATTGCAAGTTCAAAGCCAACCTCAGTAAAAGCAAGGCCCTAAGCCCTGTCTTTGAATAAAATGCAAAATAGGGCTAGGGATATAGCTCAGTGGTTGAGTGCCCCTGAGTTCAATCCCTAGCACCAAATTAAAAAAAAAAAAAAGAAAGAAAAAGAAATGTTTACCAAGAGATGTTTTTCATTATGAAACTGAAATATAAATAATAAAGAAAAACAAGATAAACAACAGTAAGCACTACATACAATATGTCCTCTGCCAATTAAAGAATCTAAAAATTAATTCTCACTCACAAATTCAATATCTATGTATAAGAATTTACATTGACATAATTCCATTAAAAAAAGAGATCAAATTTATGGCTCCAAAACTATTTTAAAGGAAATGTTTACAGTGACTTATTTCTTCATTTTACAGATGCATGCTTTCAGAGTTTGAATTTAAATCATAGTTAATGTGTCATAGTTAATATGCTGAACATATTATCAGAGTATATTTAATGTAACTATAGGTGAAGCGCCTATTTGTATTTGAAGACCTGAACAAAACAGTGACTTGCACTAGGAGTAACTGTAGGGACTAGCTATAGCAGCTGAGGCAGGATAAAACCAGGAAGCAGGGAACACCTTACAGAGCTGGGATTCTGGCTGCTGCTGAAGCTTTGTGGGAGAATATTAAGACTGATTTTAAGAACACAAAAAATAAAATAAAATAAAAAAGCCAGAGGCTGGAATGAGGGAAGTGGTGAGGAGATGTGCAAGCACATGAGAAGAAGTCAGCTTCTTCTCCTCTTCTACTTTTCAATCATCCTGTAGATTCCGTTTTAGCTGAATACAATTAGTTACTTCTCAAAGAAGACCAGTTTGTGGAAGCTCAGCCCCTGCCTCACAAAGCAGAGCATAGAAGGATGAAATGTAGCTCAGAGGTAATAGTGTTATAACCTAATTTCATATAGGTTTCTATTATATCATATTTATACAGTGCATTTCCGTAGAAAAATAAAGGAAAAATATTGGTTTTTAAGATTTGGCAAGACTAGGTTTTAAATTTTTGATTTCTACCTCTTATCTCTCTGTCTCATTCCTTAACATTGTCTTCATTTTTCTATTCAACCAAGTACCTTAACCATTGTCCTGGCAGACTAAATCCCAGAACACACCATTCTTCCCCCACAACTGGGACATATGCTTCCTCTGCATGGTCTGATTTCCCGCCACTTCTTATGTCTAACCCAATATATCCTTTGAAGCCAGCTGCAATATCACTCTTCTTGGCTGTGAACTTTGGGTGTCTCTCTTGATGACAGTGATTTTTTCTGCTTACCTCTGTTGGAGAAAGTATCACACAATACTATACTGTGGATAGGTTTCACAGCCCTCTCAATAGACCATGTGCTCTTGGGTGAAGTGATCTCCTGAGTTTAAGAAATGGAAAGAACGAAATACATATTGATTTTGAATCAGAATGCAAACCATAAAGCCTAATATGTTTGATGTGCTTATGGACGACATTTATGCCTAAATTTTCTGTAAGATAAGGGAAAAAGAAGCAGCAAGATAAGTTGAAGATACATTTTTTTAAGTCGAATATGAAAGGTGAGTGGGTAAAAATGAATTAAAAAGATCGAAAAATTTATTGAATTTAAATAAGCATGCACACACTTCTCTGACTGCATAAGAATTCAAAAACAAAGATCATAACACAATTTATTATCAATATATTTTTACCATGCTTTATCTATAGCTATCAATTTATAACTATCAATTGAAAATCACAAGAACAGCAAAATATAAGAGAGAATTAACCAAATGAGCTCATAAAAAGAAGTTGCCAGATAATATGAATGTATGTATACTTTTTTATTGTCATAAAATGGTATTTTTATCTGCACTGATTAAAAAAGAAATAATAAAATGAGAACAGAATGAAAAAAAGAATTTAGGAAAATATTTTGAAAATCTACAAAAGAATAAAAAACATAAGCAAAAAATCTGAAATATCAAAAGAAAAAAAAATTATTTGAGATGTTTCTGATGAAGCATAAGATTTAAGAACACCAAATGGTATTTGTGCTTAAGTCCTTTCTGTTGAGACCTGGAGAAGTTCTGGAACATCTAGACCAATATGTTCTATATAACTTTATATAAATGCAAACTTAGCCAGAGTGTCTTTTTAGGCAATATTCACTTAGATCAAAACCATTTCTTAAACTATTTCAGTTCCCATTTGAAAATGTCATATAAAATGTAAACTAATATTCTTTTATCTTGATTTACTAGCTTCTTTCCTCATGGAAAATGATAGGCTTTATAATTGAGGAAATATGTTAAGCCATTTTATTGACATAAGCCAGGTCATAAAAGAGCTCATTTTTGCTGCTCTCACAACGAGAATGAGAAGTAAAATTTTGCATATGATGAATACTTTTAAAGTTAGTATGATAGGCAGGTTCTATTCCTTGGAAACTAAATCACAATTGTTATGAGATGAGAACATTGTGAGAAACCTTGACCCTCTTTTTCTCTCTCACCTCTAATCCCAAACTGGCGATTTCACTTTCAAATATCCTGAGGCTAATTATTTCCTGATTGATCTTCTTAAATGAGCTTTCTACTGCCTCATCCAGTGGATATGTGTCCCTCCCTCAATCTTTTGTCAAACTTGCTTATATAAAGATACATCCCAAGAGGTGACTTCAGCTTTCTGTTAAATAGGTCAGTCTGAAACAGAATTGAGACCAAGAACTCAAAATTTTGCAGAATTCAAATACAAATATTACATCTATGTTTCTCTGGTGCATGTTTCAGGAAAAATGAATGAATATAGATTCAGTCTTTTTTAATAGCAATGCCAAATTATCTTGAGAATTTGTTTTGACAGTAATTAGGTAAATCTATTATATATAGGAATATCTATTTTGAAAATCAGTGCCTTTGCATTTGGGCTGTCTACACTAGTCACTAAATTAATGCAATGACCTTCAATAACATAATGTCTACTTTGTCTTTCCTGAACTTCCACTACTGAAATACTATCATTCAGACCTCAAAGCTGAGTTCATAGAAAAAGTTTCTAAAGTTACATGTTAAATCTTATTACACTTTTGCATAGATATTTAATTTCTATACCCTTTTAATTATGGAAATTTTTAAAATGTTGTGGATCATGTATAGAACATTAGACCAAAGCAATGTGGCTTTCCAGCCAGTACCACATGACTGGTACAGAGATTCATTTTCTTAAAAACTAAATGAAGTGTTTGTTCTTAATCCCGTCAATGCAGGAATCAAGAATGTCTTCAATAGGGATACAGTTACACAGGGCTCCGTTCTCAAAATGTTCCCATGTTTAGAATGAAATGTTCTCTGTTCACCATCTGAAATTGCTTAATATCTTCATCTTTGAATTTCTATTTGATAACAGAAATTTAAGGGGCCAAGCAGAACGTACACCAGATCCTTGGCTACCAGGCTCACTCGTGGTACCGCATTCTAGAACCTAAGTTGTCTTCCAGGGTCCGTTCTTGAAAGCTTTCTTCTCACCCTTTGTGTTCTGGGGCCTCTCTGGCCTCCTTTTCTCAGCCTCTATCCCATGACTGCATCTACCCTTCCCCACAAATGACAACTGGTTTCCGTAAAATGGTAGGAAGTCTATGTTCTGCTGTTATGTTCTACCCCTTTTCAGGGATCTGAGCAGCGTGGGGAGTACTGGGGAATGGACATGCATACTTTGCTGCAGCCCAAGGAGGTGATGGTAGCTATCTCTCCCTGAACTGATAGTAACAGTATTTTTGAGTAGTATTATAAAACTTCTTGTCTACTCTTGACTCAGACATTAAACATGTCCTAGCATGGAGATTATGACCAATTAGGAGGTCACTATTGATCATGTTTTGAGAGATTGATTTACTGGAAGGTGAGATTGACTTCACAGTTCTTGTGTGGGGACATTATTATTCAGGCTAGGGGCTGGTAGGATGGTGGTTTGTCAACTAGTAGGTCAAGTGTATGCTAGTGTATGTGGTCAGATTCTATTAAGGCTTGCCTTTTCTCCATGAATATCCTTGTGACTGAAGGAGCATGACATTAAATATCAAATGGAAAACACTATGACAAATGCTATAAATGGACACCAATTGGTATATTGCTGAGGACCAACATGGTATTAGCCTGAAATCTGTGTAAAAGACACGTGTTATACGATACAGATATTACATTAAGACACAGTAATATGAGACCCACACCAGATTGTGGAAATATCAAGGTTAGAGACTGACCAGGAAAACATGGCTATTACGAGACATATATAATACAGAAATTCTTACAAATTTTAAACTCTACACAGTTTTGTGAGCTTGTGAAGAAGTCCATGAAGGGCTGGGGATGTGGCTCAAGCGGTAGCGCGCTCACCTAGCATGCGTGCAGCCTGGGTTCGATCCTCAGCACCACATACAAATAAAGATGTTGTGTCTGCCGAAAACTAAAAATATATATTAAAAATTCTCTCTGTTTAAAAACAAATTCCATGAAGATTGTTGCTTTTGCATCTATTGGTGATCCTTAAGTCACAAGTTCATCAGCACTCTTTTTTCAGGAAAAAAAAGTTGGATATAGAAAGTGGAAAAGGGGAGGAAATTAAAACCCACAAGGATAGTCTGAAACTCACAGAGACAAAATAGAACCCTCATCTGTTCTTCACTATATCCAGTATCAACAGCATGATTGATCTGCACAAGAAAGAGGGGATTCTTCACTACAAATGTACACAAGTGTCCGGTCTAGAACTTGAAGAACCTGAAGGAGAAGAGACTTTTGTTGTGGATCCACCTGTCCCTTCATTCCAACAAGGGAAGTAGGACAAGTGCCACATGGGCTTGATTCATGGTGTCACCTGGTGTCACTTCATAGAGTAATGGCCACTGTTTTCCTGCCTGCTGTAAAATCCCAGACTGGGGTCACTCAGTGGTAGAGTGATTGCCTAGCATGTATGATGCTCTGGATTCAATCTCTAGCACCAGAAAAATAAAATAAAATTTCATACAAATTTTTCTTGTGACCACTCTTCACATGAAAACACAAAAGGCAAGAATTCTTATAAGTTTAATCAATTTAATTTAGACACAATGAAAAGTCACTACAGATTCCAATGCTGTTCTACATCAAGAGTATCCATGTTTGGGGATATGACTAATTATGTAGATTTGACATTGGATACAGAATATTTCTTTCAAAAGAATTGTTCTCTGAATCTCATTTTCTTCATATTGCACCTTCCTAAGCCCAGAACATTGACAGAGTCTTCAAATGGATCACTCGTTGAAGTTGGCACACTCTCATGTATGCCTTTGTTTGTTTGGGTAGATACAGGGGATGAATATGTGACTTATGTCTAAGAAAGAAAAAGTGACCTGAATTACCAGAAAAGAAGTAGGTGTCAAGGAAAAATCTCATTGTTTTATGGTGACAGGTCAAACCCTCAGGAATCCTGGGGACCAGATAATTCATCAGAGTATAAAGAAAAGAAGATCTTGTCAGAGATGATGTTTTCATTCAGGTTCTTGCCAAGCCAAATAAACCTGGAGATTCACGTTGTTGTAATTTAGTAGAGTATTTAACTAAAAGAGGGGTGGTATTCTTGTTGTATGTTGTTTAACTAAATACAGATTGAAACAACAATCATTTATTATCTGTCTCTGTATCTCAGAAGTCTGGGCACAGCTTTGTTGGGCTCTGTTCAAGGTGGCAGAAGATTATAATCACATCCTGAACAACAATGCCCCATCCAAACCAAGTGTCATCTCTCAGATGATCCCCAGTGCTGCCCTCAAAAGTCTGACTCTGCATGGGTCTAGTAGCTTCTGGATGGAGTGATAGGGATAGAACTGGTAAATACCATATTTTCTATCCATGGTTACCTGTCCTTATCTGTAAACATGGCCCTTAGTCCTAGGAGATATATAATTTATTCCATTCACCATGTACACCCTTTTCAATCATTGGCTTCTTTTATCCTTTAAAAAGTTTTCATAGCTATTAATTTCATTTTATTTCCAACAAATTCTGTTTCTCAATATGTATCCAAAGCATTTTGAAATAAAAGTGCTGCTTATCTAACTGTACATTTAAGAAATGGTAAAACTCCTCTTCATCATTTGTATCTTTCAATCTGGACCTTTCAATCCCACATATTTAGCTTCTCTTTTTTAAATGTTTCATAATACTGCTTTTTTCAAAATCGATTTTATGACTTAAAAATAATGCATTATTATAATATTTTTTAATTAGTCCCATAGATTTCTTTTTTTTCCACAAAGAGTTTTGTATAAATACCCAAGGTATATGGCTCTGCTCATTGGAAAGAAGCAAGGCTAAATCACAAGCTAAGAGTCTGACTGATCTGAATCTTGTGAGGGTCAGCTTTGTAACCTGGACATAAACTGATAATAATGTCACAACTCATTATCTTTTACAGATAATTTGAGGAAGACATTTATTCCTTGAAGGAATGCAGCTCATATTTTACAGTTAACAAGTGCTTAATATAGGAAATTATTCATGGAGATAAAGTTGGTTTTTCAGATATAAAAGATGAATATGATTAATATCCCTGACTATATTTTTGTCATGTAGTGAAATTGCAACATATTTCTAGCAATTAATTTATAGTGTCATAAATACAACTTTTACATCACCAGTTTATGCCCTGAAGAGCAAGGAAGCAGCACATGCAAACTCTTTTGGAGAATATTAATAATAGAAAGGCAAAAAATAAAAAGAAAGTAAATATTTAATTACATCTGTTGCCATGGGAGATACTTCTTTGTATCAATTCCAATTTCTCTACTACCACCCACTTTGTATAATAGACTCCCACACAAATATGTGTGTTTGCTTTTATAGTGACACAGAAATAATACAAAATGATCCCAGCATTGTAAATACTGAATAAAAGGCAATATTAAATACAAATATAGTGATACTTTATTATAATACACATAAAGAAAAAGCAGTAAAACCTCATAAACAGAAAGGTTTATTTTTTGTATTTGACATTGAGGTAAATATTTTTCTGATTTGAATTTTATTTTTTTTAATACTAGTTGTCAAAATATTTTAAAGCTTTTCTATTCTACTATATAATTACCTGTACTATTTCTGTCAGAACCCCCAAATTTATTTTTTATAATTTCTAATAAAAATATATAGACTTGTAAGTTTACTTAACAAATATTTTTATCATTTGCTGTTTTCCAGAAAACCAAGAATATAAGAATAAAATAATCCATAGCTACATAATGTCATCATTTTGAAATCTAGTACAAAAAAAATTATAATAACATAAATAATATGTACAAATATCTATGAAGATAACATCATGTTTTATAAGGTTTAGAAGGCAATAAACCTTTCCACATGGGATTTTCAATGAGGTTTGCATGTCAAGATGCTCTATCAGGGAGACTGAAGACAATGGATGGATCAGATGTCACTCAGTGGAGACTGTTAACTTCAGGAAAAACAAATGAGATGAGAAAGTCTGCAGGATCATTAAATGTTTGTGATTTGCAAGGGAACATGTAGATGAAAAAGTCTAATTTCTTTAACATTCACAATAAATTTCAGATATTTGGGAGGTAAGATTTAAAAGATAGTTGGACCAGGTTGTGGAGATTAAAATTCATCAGAAATGCAATATATATATATATATATATATATATATATATATATATATATATATATATGAATATAAAATAGGTATGTACTGTGTATGTGTACATAAAATAGATTTGGTAAGAAATAAGAGACAAGGCAAAAAAGAGACCATTTTGCAGACTATAGTAATACTTTTATATGTGGGTAGAGTGGAAAATCCCACCGGAAGAGGAAGATAAACTTCCTTGTGCAAACAGAAAGGGAAAAAATGTTAATGATTAAATAATCCATGATCAGAGGGCAAAGTAGTAATAGATTTTTTAAATGCAAATGAAATGGATGAAAGAGGGTCAATTTTCTCTTTTAGTAAATGATACTGGCTTTCATAAGTATGCATGTGTATGTATTTGCATGGGGCTCACACCTGTGTGGCTTGGTTGTCTTTGTATTGATGTATGCTAATAATTAATTGTGGAGTATTTAAAGCCTGCTGAGAACAGGTGATTGGCTAAAAGTGAAATAATTTAATGAAATGTCTCTTGAATACAAACAATTGCTCACATGAAGATACATTAAATGTTAATTCCTAAATATTATGGATTGTTACTTCTCATGATTGGATATTTTTAAAGAGATTGTTTTTTATAATTTCATAATAGTAAAAACAGGTATTTAAATACTATATGTTTCTGTTTATTCCTTCAGGAGTTGCACGAGGTCATCTCTGACTACTGAGTTGTTGTGAAAATAAATGAAATGAAAGGACTTATATATTTTCCAATCACCTTTCCAGTCAATCAGAGAAAATCTGAAACCCATGGAATGAGCATCTTTAAGTGTCTCTTTGAACACAAGCATGTGTGACTTAAATAAGAAGATTAAAAATAAATAGTCATACAGAGTTTCTTTCAAGTAAAAATTTGAAAGCCTCAAATATATTAGATAATAATAACTTAACATCATTGCATGGAAATAAAAATTTTTCAGAAAAACAAAGTTCCTTAAACCAAGAACAAGAAAATATCTGAAAATGACTATATTATCCAAAATGCATGACAGAATTATTTCAGACCATTATTTCTTCCTAACTCAATAGATGACCACAAGCTCAAGGTTAGTGTAAGGCTTAGGGTCCTTGCGAGCCTCTTGCCCACTCAGGTGATTGTAGAGTGGTCAGCAAAGGTTGCTTCTTGTGTATTTCCGGCTGGCCTGCCCCCAAAGGAGCTATTATGTTATCCTCAGAGTAGGTCATTCAACCAAACAGCTTTGTGTGCACATCACTTCCAGCAAGCTACTTATTCATAATTATTCTAGGGCATACAGTTTATGTTACAGTGCAGAGTTGAATCAAAGTAGTTTTGTAAAGTCATTTCTACCCCCACTCCTACTGGGGTCTAATTAAACAACAATGACTCTACAAAGGATACAAAATAATTAAAAAATATATAATACTAGTTGTGTTCATGGAAGTGCTAAACAAATTACTATATATATATATAAAACCACAAGGTAAAAGTTTCTTTATTTACCATTCAGTCAGTGGCCTGGATATTGCTTGTAGCTTTAGCCAAACTTATTGAGATAATCAAGAGACCAAAGCAGAGCAAAAAGATTTGAAAAACTTGGAGTTTGGCCAGAAACTAAGAATAAGATTGGGACTATAGAAGGTATGATCGTTAAAGACATTAGAGCCCGCAAAGAAACACAAAATACATTACTCTTAGACAATAGAAAAAAATGGTTTGAGGGCATCTCAGAAATTGGCAAGACCACATTCATCTTAGGCTCAAGGGTTTCAAAGTAAAAAACTTACCTTAAGAAAAAACTGCTGGGGTACCCTGCTTGCACATGTGGCCTAGGAAGTTGTTCCACCATGCTCAGCCTCCCAGGCACACAGAGGTTGATGCAGCCATGGTCCCTGGAGAGTTGGCTACTGCTGGGGATACTGGTAGACCTTGTCATCAACCATGTGGTGCTGGTTCTACAGGAATGCAGGATGCTGGAGACAGGGCTCATGGAGATTTCCACTGAAATTTCAAAGGAAAGCTTTTGAGTCCAGACAAAATTCTGCCGTTTTGGAGTCCATGCAGGCAGCCCCTGAGAGAGCATGTGTGAAAACTAGGGATAACAGGAACTTACCTCGACATTGTAAAAGCTATCTATGCCAAGCCTCAGGCTAGCATCATTCTCAATGGAGAAAAATTGAAGGCATTCCCCCTAAAATCTGGAACAAGACAGGGGTGCCCTCTATCACCACTTCTATTCAATATAGTTCTCGAAACACTGGCCAGAGCAATTAGACAGACGAAAGAAATTAAAGGCATAAAAATAGGAAAAGAAGAACTTAAATTATCACTATTTGCTGATGACATGATTCTATACCTAGAAGACCCAAAAGGGTCTACAAAAAAACTAATAGAACTAATAAATGAATTCAGCAAAGTGGCAGGATATAAAATCAACACACATAAATCAAAGGCATTTCTGTATATCAGCAACAAAACTTCTGAAATGGAAATGAGGAAAAACACTCCATTCACGATATCCTCAAAAAAAATAAAATACTTGGGAATCAACCTAACAAAATTACATATAAGAGGTTGTGAGGGGAATGGGAAAATAAACAAGGAGAGAAATGAATTACAGTAGATGGGGTAGAGAGAGAAGATGGGAGGGGAGGGGAGGGGGGATAGTAGAGGACACGAAAGGTAGCAGAATACAACAGTTACTAATAGGGCATTGTGTAAAAATGTGGATGTGTAACCGATGTGATTCTGCAATCTGTATATGGGGTAAAATTGGGGGTTCATAACCAACTTGAATCTAATGTATGAAATATGATACGTCAAGAGTTTTGTAATGTTTTGAACAACCAATAAAAAAAAATTAAAAAAAGAATAAAGCTCGACATGACTAAAAAAAAAAAAAAAAAAAAAAAAACAAACAGCAAGGCCAAAGGGGTGGAGCTACACAAGTCCATTGGAGAGAACCTCAGGATGTCATATATCCAACTATCAGTGGTGGTGCTAAGGGACTTACTTGTTTGCCTAGCTGGATTTGGGTCTTGATTTGTCCCATCCCATGTTCTATGATCCTGTTTCTCCCTTGTGAAATGGGAGTGCTTACTCTGTACCTTTATGTAAAGGACACGTGTAACTTGCTTTTGGTTTATACAGGTCTCACACTGACAGTTTGCTTGAGTCTCAGAGGAGACTTTCAATTAGGGGCAATCTTGGATCTGTTGAGACTTTGGGGATTCTTGAAAATGGACTAAATATATTTCACATTGTGAGATTTGCATGACATTTTGGGTCCCAAGAGTAGAATATTTTAATTTAGGTATAATGGTTACTCCAAAAGTGCTTTTATGAGACAATGCAAGAAAGCTTAAAGGTGAGATGATTAGGTTATGAAAGTCTTAACCTAATTATTGTGGGGTAGTCAAGAGGTGTGTTGCTGGGAGCATGTCTTTAGGGTTTATATTTTGTCCATGGTGAAGGTAGGTGCCTCTCTCTGATTCCTGAAGCCATGTCTGAACTTTTTTGCTCTGCCACACCCATACTCCATGATGTTTTGCCTTGCCTGGGGCACAGAGCAATGGAGTTAGCCAACTGTGGACTGAAGCCTCTGAAACCCTGAGCTCCAAATAAACTTTTCCTCTAATAAATTTATTCTTATCATTTCTTTGGTCACAATGAAGAAGTTGACAAAAATACCAGTGATATAGAATGTCAGTAGAGCATTATTAACAATGACTCATATTTGAAGATGTATAGCTTAATATCGAATTGACTAAGAGGTATCAAATTGAATGATATTTTTGACCAAAGCAGTGTGTGTATTCATAGTGACAAACATGTACAAACAATAAAGACTAGTTTTCTAAGCTGCTTTAATTTTTTAAATACATATTTCATTTTGAAACAACACATACACACACACAAACTTCAATTTTTAATCTTCATTTCTTTAAAGTAAATATGCATCAATTCCTATAGTTCTATGATTTTTACTGAATATTATTTAATGTTATTTTTAATATACTATTTTCAAATTTGAAAATTTCTCTCTTCTTTTGCAACCTTTAATACCTTCTGTTATGAACATCTGTACTACCATCTACTGGAAAGGTAAGTATATATCAGCAATCATAATCTTATCAGCCATTCCATTCAGAATACAACTAATTTGAAAAGAATGCAAAACAACATCAATTGTATAGTCAAAATCTACCTGATAATACAACTACTAATAAGAATAAATGGCTGCAAATATATATTATGTGTGTGTATATATATATATATATATATATATATATATATATATATATATTATATGTGTATTTCCATAATACATATGGACTACATATCATTTCCTTGTATGCACTAATTATTAAAATTCAGAAATTAAATTTTATCATTATTTGTTACTTACTGAGCACTTTCACTTTTCAGTCTCACAATTTTACTCCATTGATACTTTTTATATTCTTTGTGATTATAGGAGCAAATCAAGACTGGATACAGTGAATTATCTTTTGACCCATCAAAGTTCATATATTTTGTTTTGTTAAAGATGTGCTTTTCAAAGAAGTAACACTCAAATTGTCACAGTGGGTATCTAAAAGCGTCTAGAAGAAATTCAGAAATGTAAACCAGACAATTAAATTTGAAAGTAGGATTGGCATATAAAAAAGTTAATGTTCATGGATTTCTGAATTTCATGAACTCAAATTTGTGCACTGTGGTAGCTAAATATCCATAGCAGAAAAATAAGAAATTATGTGAATACACATAAATGTTTTTCTGTGAGAAATATTGGCTCACATCCTGATTCCTTTGAAAGAAACAACTAAGTACTGTTAATGGTTAAACTTAAACAATTTAATTCAAGTTGTTAATACTCAAAATCATACATAACACAGTTTTTAAGAGCATCAGAGATCATTCATATAAAGTTTCTGTCAGTTCTTATAAGACTAATCCTCAAAATTCTAGAAAAGAGTTAGTTATATCACATGTAACTTTGGATTTATTTTATATTGATTGCAGCTTTCTTATCAATCAACATATGCAAATAACTGATGAAGTTCACATAATATTTGTCAGCAACAAATTGTTTTTTTAAGAAATACATAAAAGTTAAGACAATTATTATTTATGTCAAATTTAAGTCAATTATTGTTCTCAATATATACATTCAATGAGATCACATATATGCTTTATGCATTCTTTCTTTTGTTCAAACAATAAATTGAATCATTCAGTAAAAGAGGCTATAATCAAATAATTAAGTGAAATTTTTTCAATTGGAATTAGCATCAAATAATTAATATCTGAAGTCTATTCCAACTAATTATCACTGTTATTAGCGTTGGTTGTCATTTTTGTTATTAAGATTTAATTAATAACATCAACACATGTTAGAATTTAGAATTGATTCATAAGACATTCTTTCTCAAGGGTGAGTAGATATTAACTGAAACTGTAAAATGTTAAAAAGAGGTCACTTAAAGACAGGAATTTTTAAGGTACTCACTATTTCTAGTCAAGTAGGCACTAAGTATACCTGGAAATCAACATTTAATTATTATGATTAAATATTAAAGCCAAATGGCACTCTCAAATTATGGGATCTAAATCTCTTTATTAGAAGTTATAATAAGTCTAATAGAAAAGGAAACTTGTTTTCTATAAAATTTAGCTACTAAGTTTGGAAAGCAATCATTTATGTTGATTTAAGATTACTTACTTTAATAATGATATAAGCTATAATTTTATGAACTTCTCTGACTGGTATTGAATGTCTTAAGTGTTTATAATAAATTAATCACAATTATGTGTTTTCTACCAAGTCTTTATTCTTCACGGTATTTAATAAATCTTAAGACTGTAAAAAAAAAAGAACAATGTCTATGAGAATCAAAGACTGAATCAAGTTTTTAATTCATACATAGACATTATAGAAGTTTGAAGCATAATAGATAACAAAGTCAAAAAATCTTTTATGAGTAAATATAAATTACTTTTAATAGTAGACGTGTGCTACCTACTGGGCAGTAAACTATCATTACTAATGTCAAAATATGTCAAGCATTCTTCAGTGAGCATTGTTCACTCAATTTAAAATAGTTCTCTCACTTGAAAAATACTATTTTATGTAACTTTATGCCTTACAAAAACAATTTGTCAACACAGAATGTGTGTTTTGTGATTTTTATTTATATGTTAAAACTTGTTTTATTGTCACAAACCCTTTCTTTTTCTCCTGGCTCCCAATTGTCCTTAATTTCTACAATTTATCTAATAAGAAATAGAAGTGGACATGAACAGGTGTGAACAGCATTTGCATAAAACATACAAGTGACATTTCAAAGATTATTTAAACTCCTTGGACAAACTTCACTTTCCTCCTTCTAGACATTTTATAATTAAATATCATATGCAAATAAACTATCAGAGTTCCTATCTTACAATAGTTATAATTCATATTATTTCTATACTTTCTTTCCTAAGAGAATTTTATCTGGATATTTTATAAAATGATTAAATATGAAAATTTTCTCTTTATGTATCATATAGCTCTCCACCCTCAAAGAAATGAAAAATAATAATAATAATAATTACCTAATAATTTGAGATTCTTTGTTTCAAAAAACCAGTGAAAAAATATTACAAGAAATAATCTTATACTTAATCAGCTATGTACACATCTCAATATTAAGATTATAATTACAGTTATAAAACTTCTCCATTTGAAGGACCTAAATTAATTTCAGTGAAACTGGATTTATTTGAATTTTTATCTACACCCCATATTAATACCAAACTTAAATAGATTTTTTCATAGACTTAAGAATATTTTTTTTTAATTTTTGATTAATATCTATTAGTTACACATGTTGATGGGGTTCCTTGTGTTATATTCACATGGTATAAAATGCACACTGACCAAAACCAGAGTACCTTTATCCATGTCTCCCCAACCCTTATCAACCGGTAGTGATTACTGTTCTCTGTGTAGGTCAATATTTGTTAGCTTCCTCATAGAGATAATTTGCAAGATTTGTATTTATGTTGTTGATTATTCCATTGAAAATAATATCCTTCAGTCCCATCCATTTTGTTATGGAAGATGCAATTGCATTCTTTGTTATAGCCAAAATTTCATTGTATATACACTGGGTATTTTTATCCACTCAACTCTTGATGGACACGTAGAATGATTCTATATCTTTGCTGTTGTGTATAGTTCCAAAATAAACATGTATATACAGGTTCCCTTCAGTATACTACTTTCATTTCCTTCCAGAGGTGGGATCATATTGTAGGCCTATTTTCAGTTTTAGATTTTGAAGAACATCCATACTGTTTTCTGTAATGGTTGTGCGATCAATTTATATTTTCACCAAAATCATATGAGAGTTTCATTTTCTCCACATGCGTGATAGCATTTGCTAATTGTTTGTTGTTGTTTATTTGATGTTTTTGTATAATAGCCAACAGTAGTAATGGATAACTCTGACAGGTTGGAGATGATATCTCATTGTAGTTTTGATTTGCATTTCCTAATGACTAATGAATGATATAGAGCATTTTTCATGTATTTATTGGCTCTTTGTATTATTTTTCAGGATTGTGTATTTAGATTATTTGCCTGTTTTTAAATTGAATTATTTGCTTTTTGTTAGTTTTTTTGTGGGGAATGGGAAGTCTTGAGTTTGTTGTATATCCTGGATTTTACTACCTTGACAGGTGAATAGTTGGCAAATAATTTCTTCTGTTGTGTAGATTATCTCTTCATTCCAATGACTTTGCCCTTCACTGTACAGAAGCTTTTTAGTTTGACATAAATACATTTGTCTATTTTTGGCTTTATTTCCTATGCTTTTAGGGCCATATCCCACCACAACACACCCCACAAAACCCCACCCCACCTTACCCCACCCCAAAAAAATATTGCCAGTGATAATACCTCACAGTATTTTCCCTATGTTGTCTTCTAATAGTTTCAGGTCTTTTGTTAAGAACTTTGGTGAATTTTGAGTTGCTTTTATTGTTGTTGTTGTTGTTATTATTAGTTCTGGGGATTTAACCCACATGCACTCAACCACTGAGCCAAATATCCAGCCTTTTATGTGTTCTTAAATTTTGAGACAAGGTTTTACGAACTTGCTGAGGACCTCACTAAGTTGCTAAGGCAGGCGTTTTAACATGGTAAGAGAGAGGAGTCATTTCAATATTCTGCTTGTGAATATCCAGTTTTGTCAGAACCATTTACTGAAAAGCCTGTCTTTCTTTCAAGGGTATGTTTTTGCAACTTTGTAAGACTCATCTGGCTGTGCTTATTTCTTAGATCTCTGTCATGTTTAGTTAGTTTAGGTGATTCTTTTTATGCCAGTCTCATACTGTTTGGGTTACTGTGGTTTCATGATATATCTTACAGTTATGATTATTTTATGTTATGATTATTTCAGATTTATTATTTTTGATCAAGATCACATTGATATTTCTAAGTTTTAAGAAAAATGCCATTGGTATGTTGAGGGATTTCATTGAAGCTGTATATTACTTTGGATAGTAGAGATATTTACACAATATTAATTCTCCAACCCATGGAAATAGAAGTTCTTCCATTTTTGTGTGTCTTCTTCAATTACTTTCATTAATATTTTATTTGTATTACTTTGTAATATTCATTAAATAGATTGTTAACGTGGTTATATTTATTCCCAGGTATTTTATTTTTCAGTAGTTATTGTAAATGGAATTGTTTTTATGATTTTTTTTCTCAATAATCTCATTCATCATATATAAAAATACTACTGATTTGGTATTTTAATTTTGTACACCGATTTATATGAGGAATCATGTTATCTACACAAAAGGATAATTTGACTTATCTCTTTGCTATTTATATGACTTTCTTTCTCTTCTCAATTTATAGGGTTAAATTTTCTAGGACTAGATTGAATAAGAGGCATGAGAATGACCATTCTTGTCTTGTTGCAGATTTTGGGGAAATATTTGTAGCTTTTCCCCATTGAATGTGTTGTTGTGTGTTTGTCATAGATAGTCTTACTTATGTTGAGGCATGTTCCTTCTGTGTTAAATTTTTCCAGGGTTTTTATTATGAAGAGATGATGAATTTTATCAGATAATATTTCTTTATTTTGAGATGACCATATAATTTGGGATATCTTATATTTATTAAAATTGTACGTTGACATCCTTGAATCCTGGGGATAAATTCAACTTGATATTGGTGAATGATCTTTTTTAAGTTCTGTTGGATGTTACTGACTAGCATTTTGATGATAATTTTTTCATCTATGTTCATTAGGGATATTGGTCAAAGATTTCTTTTGGTGCTACTGTGTCCTACCCTGGCTTGGAATCTGGGTAATGCAAGCATTGTGTGAAGAGTTTGAAAGAATTCCCTCATTTTCAAATCTTTGAAATATTTCAAGAAGAATTCTCCTTAGTTCTTCTTCAAAAATTTCAGCTTCTTTCAGTCGGGTAGCTCTCCAGAACTGAATGTTTTGTTGGGAGACTTTATTGCTGATTCAGTTTTAATATTCTTTATTAGTCTATTTAGATTTTTTTATATCTTCAAGGGTAAATGTAGGTATGAGATTTGTATATGTCTAGAAATTTACCCATTTCTTCTAGATTTTATAATCTGTTGGCATAATATTTTATAATCTATCTTTTGTATCTCTCTGGTATATTTATTTGGAGTTGTTCCTTTCCTTCTTCTTCCCTTGTCTCTGTCTGAGTAAGTACTTGTTATTTCTATCTATTCAAAAAAACAAACTTTTTCTTTCATTGATCTTTACTTTGAATGTCAGCCTTACTTATTTTTTAGATCTTTGATTTTTCTTCCCTCCTACCAATTCTGGAACTTGGTTGCCCATGCTTTTCTAGATCCTGGGTATGTGCTGGGAGATTATCTAGTTAAGAGCTCTCTGTTGTTTGGTGTCGACATTCAGTGCTATGAATTTCCCTGGAACACTGCCTTTTCTCTCTCCCACAAGTTCTGGTGTGCTGTGTTTCCCTTTTCATTGGTCGTATTGACTTTCCTTTTGGTTTCCCCAATGACCCAGTATTTATTCTGCAGCTTTTATGGCAAATCCACCTGAATTTTCATAGTTTCTTAAATTACTCTTCATGTTAATTTCTAGTTGATTCCACTTCATCAGAGAAGATACATGTTATTATTTTAATTATTTTAATGTGTTGAGACTTATTTTGCTACCTAATATATGGTCATTCTGGAAAATATTTCATGCAATGAAAACAATGAGTATGTGTACTTTAGCTACTGAATAAAATACCAGGTCAATATCTATTATGAACATTTGATTTGTGGTATAATTTAATTCTGATTTTTTTGTCTATATTTTTAATGTGAATGATCTTTCTATGAATAAAAGTGTGGTGCTGAAGTCTCCTGTTTTTATTGTATTGGATCTCATTTCTGTCTTTAGTGTCTTTTAAAAAAAAATAAAATTTAGTGCACGGACACTTATAATGGTTATACCTTCTTGTTGAGTTGATCTCTGGATCATTATATCATGACCATTTTTATATCTTTTTAGAGCTCTTATCTTTCGGTTTATTTTTTCTCATATAAGAATAACTATTTCTGTCTGCTGTTGGTTTCTATTTGAATGGGAATATTTTTCCATTTTTCACTTTCAATTTGTGTGAATTTACTGGTGAAATGATAATCATGAAGGCAGCTTATTGTTGGGTCTTGTTTTCTTATTTAATCAGTCAGTCTTTTATTAAAGGAGGAATTTAGTCAGTTTATATTAAGATTATTATAGATATATATGACTTTACTTCTGTTAATTTGCTAAATGTTTTCAATTTCATTTGAATTTTGTTAGTTCTATTCTTCTTTTGTTTATCTTTATTATTGTATAGATAAAAGTTGATTTTTTGAAATCTTATTTTTGCGTGTCTACTTTACCATTGAGTTTTATACTTGCATACTTTTTCCTGATGTTAGTTCTCTTTCTTTTTCTTCTGGATTTATGACTCTCATATGCATCTTTTGTAAAGCCAGTCTGTGATGAATTTCCCCAGATTTTACTTATCTGAAAAGGTTCTTATTGTTCCTTCATTTCTAAAGGATAGCTTCGCTGGACATAATATCTTTGGTTGACAGTTATTTTCTTTCAGAAATTTATATATTGTCTCTCCATTCCCTCCTGGCCCTTAAGATTCATTCTGACAAATCTGCTTTTACTCTAATAGAGTTTCTGTTAAGTGTAACATGGTGCTTTTTTCTTGCAGTTTTTAGAATTCTTTTTATCTTGTACTTTTGACAGTGTAATCATCTTTTAAGATCATGTATACTTGGAATCCTTTGAGTCATATATATCCGTATCTTTCTCAAGATTAGGATAATTTTCTCAAGATTAGGGTAATTTTCAGCTATTATTTTATTGAATATTTTTTTCCCTTTAAGCACTCAGAAAATGCAAATATGTGTTTATTTGATAGAGTGTCAAATGGTTCTTTCCATTCCTTCTTTTATTCCCTTTCCTTTGTACTCCCTCTCTCCCTTCCTTCTTCTATAGAATGAAACATTACAACAGACATATCTTCTGTTTCAAATATTTTTTCTTCTGTTTTATTTAGTCTGATGTCAATCTGCTTTCAATAGTTTGCCTGTTTTATAGTACTATGGACTGAACCTAGGTTCTCATGTATGCTGGGATAGTGTTCTACCACTGAAATCTACGCTCTGGATTTACTTTATTTTCAAGTAGAGTCTCATTATCAACTGAATTTGACTCACTGAACATTTCCAGGATTTCTATCTGGTTGTTTTTCAAAATCTCTAACACTTTCATGAATTTATCATTCACACCATGTATTTTTTCCCTAATTGTATTCCTCCCCGCCATATTTATTTTTTTCTTGAGAATATATATTCTCATAAAAATTATGAAACTTCTTTATAATCATTCTTTTTAAGTCTTTATTGGGAAATTTACCAGTATTATTTTCTTTGGCATGTGGTGCTGGAAAATCAATATGTTTATTTGGAGGCATTGTATTATTTAAAAAAAAATTTTTCATACTTCTCCTACAAGAAATCCATATCTGATAGAGAAGCTATATGTGTCCTTTTAAAATGTCACAATAGTAAGTGGCTTTGTCCTGAAGATGTGGGTCAGGGTATTAGTTTGGCATGCAGTTTTGATTTTGTTTCTAGTATTACCATCTAGTTCAGCATCCCAATATCTTCTTTTTTCTTTTCGTAATTTATGCCTTCAGGTGCCGTGCATACCATGGTAACTTGAAGAGACCTAAATTCATGTCTCTTCAAAACTGAATAAGTAAATGTTTTCCCTTTAATTTCACACATATAGGAAACAATCACACATATAGAAGACCAGTATAGCTACACAGCAAGCAGAATTTACCACAGGTACTGTTAAGGTGACATCTGTTGTTGGCTAGGGCCTCTTATATTGGTACCAGCAACAGCAGATTGGGACCTGAAGTACCTGCCCTTCAAACAGGCATTGCTTCAGGCCAAGACCCTGTGTGTAGAGAGAGGTTTTTGAGAAACATACCATTCCCTCTATCATGCTTGTCTTCAGCAATTCATTCCCAGGCATGGTATCCTTGGGGCAGAGGAAGTGGTAGTGGGAACCATAGACTAAGCTTCTAGTCACACCACAACCATGTTCTAGGACATGGTTCGGGGACACAAGATGGGGTACTGACTGGCAGGAATGGCTATGTTTGCTCGAAGCCTCCTCTCCAATGTACACAATGTGGTGGCGGAGGAAGGGGGAATTTGGGTTCATACCCAGCCCTGTCAGCAACACTCACACAAATATAGGATGGGGCCAGGTGCAGCAGGCTCTCCATGGGTACCTGTGTTGCATCCTGGCATTGGCGGAAGTTCACATGTGGATGAGCATGCCCATGGTCCCCAAGTGCACTGGGCTCCTGGTATTGAAGGCATCAACCTCTGTTCCCCTCTTTGCTGTAACAACTGTCTCCCTCAATGTAGGACCAAAAGCAGATTTCTGAGCTGGGGTCATAGTTACTCTGCTGTGTTAAATGTGTTTGTGTGGCTGAAATGGCTTATGCTAGTATGGTGGAATGTATTTGGTTCCCAGACATGGGAATCTGCTTGGATTTCGCAGTATGAATTTAGACAATGGCTCATTACTCAAGACAGTGCCTAGCTAAAAAGAGCCTGGGCTCTGAGAGTTGATGCTGAGACAGTGTGAGATTCTTTTCCAGAAAGAAGCTATTGTATAAACTCCAGGTTTTTCTCCTGACCGATCTCCAAGCCTATGGTCATTGTGAAACTTTCCAGGAGCTAAATGGCCTGTGTCCATGGTAGTGGGATTTGCTGGGACTCTCCTGTTTGCTCTCACCTTTGCAAAGAGGAATCTTTTCTGTTTCTTGTGTAGGGAACTGGGATAGTTGTTGCTGGAGCACTTAATTTCTCTTCCTATGATATTGTCCAAAGTCTTCAAGTCTCACAAAGTTCTAACTTATCTCTTAGTGTTTTCTAGCATTATCCCATAGTCACTTAGGTCAAAATGAACCTTGTACCTATTTCTTTGGTTTTCCTTTGTGAGGGGGGATTTTAGTGCTTGTTAAATCTATTTGACTATCTTAAAATCTCTATTAGATTTTTCGAGGCCAAAATCAAGGTATAAGCCGACCCGGATGTTGTCTGAAGGTTCTAAAAGAATGCACTTCCAAACTCATCTGGAAGTTTGGCACAATTTAGTTCCTTGGGTTTGTTTTGCTAATGTTCGGTTCCCTTCCTGTCTGTTGATAATCATTCCTTATGGCAGCTTACATCCTTACCATGCAGACTTCTCCATCTTCAAATCCAAAACAGCACACTGAGACTTTCTCTCATGCTGGTTATTTCTGGTACATCTTCTTGTGCTTCAGTCAGAGAAATTTCTCACATTTTTTCTTTAACTTACTCGGACCTTCCACGAATTAGACATCTGTATATAGAAGTTAAACATATTTCACAAATTCTTCTAATGTGAAAAGAAAGGAAATCAGAAAATCAAACAAACACAAACAAATAAAAAACCCTAAACAAAACAGAAAATCAACCATAAATCACTCACTTTTAGGCTTGGCCATGTGTATAGTGACCATATTTTAGTACATATATATATTTCTTTCCATTTATAGTCTGATGTTTTCTTTGGTATTCCAAGCATAGGAATGATGGTTTTGTGATCATGGAAATTTAATAAAGAGAAATAAAAGCAAAGTTGCCATAATCAAGATCCATTTTTACTGTAAGAAAATTAGCTTCTAATGCTCACCCATGAGAGGTAAATATCTTTTTTGCAGAACACTGGGGTTCCATTCCTGCTATCTCGTCTAATACAGTAAATGACACTCAGGTGCTTATAGAGTTCATTTGCTTCCTAGGTATACCATATTCACTGGAGCATAACATAGTAATATTAATTTGGAATGTAAATTCAATGAACTGGTACACACTGTCCCAAGTTCTATACTATGCATAGCACCTAATGCTATGCAGAAAATTGTGCCCCCTATGTTCTCAGGTTGAATATTATCCAAGAAAAGTAATTAATAACATAAGAAAAGAGAAAGGAAATAATGAGAAATAACATTCAAAGTTAAGGTAAACATTAAAATTTCACGTATCAATTGCATATCTGGAATTTATAATGTGATCACTTACTTAAAACCTAGTATTATCAAACTAGTTTATTATCTTTCTTCCTTTCTCTGGGAATTTCCCTCCTCTCTTTTTAAACTTTCCTTATCTTTTTTTTTCTCATATTGCTATTCTTACAATACTCATAGCTGATTTTATTCCCAATCATCCTTCTTAGTAAAGAAGCTCAAGTTCAAAGGAAAGCAGAAGTAAGAAAATTGCCTTTTAAAACTATGAAAAATTAGTTTTATTCACATAAACTTCCTGCATGTGCCATTTTTTTGTCTCTTGTCGCGACCCCCTTGCCCGCAAGGAAGACGCAACAACAGGAATCTTCTTTCAGCCGTTTATTCAGGTCCTTGATATTTCTTCTTCTTTTTCTCGGATGCCTCTCCCAGCCTTAATAAAGCATCTCAAGCCCCAATGCGAAGCTGCCACGTGGAGCTTTCTCATAGGGTGTTAAAAAACCATGCGCCAACTCTCCCAAATAAGGAGTTGTTTGTTACAGACCACAGCGGAGCCAGCGCCATCTTGTAATGGTGACCACAGTCCGCAGAAACGGCTCACCACAGTTCCCCCTTTTGTTTTCCAAAAACAATACAGGCGAGAGTAGAGGTCCTATCCCACTGTGCAGAAGTGGCTGCATAGTATGGCTCAGCCCCAAGGAGGGCCCTTCCCCAGATCTGAGGCCATATCAGCCGACGCCTTTTTTCGTGGGACGGGGCGTGGACGCGTCTAACCCGCATGCAATAGGACATGCTCTCCTTGAGGTCCACTCCAAGGATCACTCAAGTGCAGTGCCTTGCCTCGCATCCTGTATCGTGATGATGGTGGACGAAGGGGGATGGCTGAGGCTGAACTGTGGCTGTATAGAAATACGACGACAAACAAGTTGGCAACACCCTAAAAGAAAGGCACGGGTCTTAAGGCGATAGAAAAGCACTAGTGTGGAAACCCATCTGCGTGCAATGGCAGTAAAGCCGGCAGAGTGCAAGGGCTTTCCAACACTAAGAGAATAACAAAGAAAGACATGTCGATCCCAGTGCAATGTTCATAAAACTTGGGGTGCAACGACCATGTCAAAGATTTACTGTTTAATCTGCGCAAGCCAGACTTGAGGTGAGATGCCATTTTCTAAAGCTACAAGAGCTTGTATGATCATAGCTTTATCTGGACCAATTCATGAACCGGCATCGGCATTGGCCAAGCCCGTGCCGCTGCCCACCACTGCATTGGTGTCGTCCATGTCATCGGCACCAGCACCAGAGCCAGAGCGCTCAGCAGAATGAAGATCCTCATCACGGGATTGCTGTGGTATTTCTTGTTGCTGAGTAGCTGGCGTCAAGACTCTTCTTGTCAGGCGTTCAGGGACCCACAATGGTTCCGTGCGATCCTGGGGAAAAACACATACAGATCCTCGTGCCCATGTCAGCACGGGGTCGGGGCCGTTCCATTGGCCCGTAAGAACATCTTTCCACTTAACATAGCCACTCACAGAGGGCTGAGGGGACACATGTCTATCGGCCGCAGAGCGACCGTGAATATCCAAATTCAAAAAATTAATGGTAAAGAGAGCTAAGGACAGGCGTTCTTTAGGAGTATGTTCAGCTCCTATTCCCCCCTTTTGTTTTTGTAAAGTTTCCTTTAAGGTGCGATGAGCACGCTCAACAGTAGGCTGCCGCATAGTGGCAAGCACACATAATTGGAAAGGTTTATCACTCTGGAGCCTGCATAAAGTAGCATGTTGTATAGCTTCTTCTACTGTCATAAGGGCCGCTCTAGCCTCTTTAGTGAGGCTACGAGGGGAAGTAAGATCTGGATCACCCCTAAGAGTAGCATACAAAGGCTGTAGCATAACATTAGAAATATGTAAATATCCTCGTATCCAATTAATATCTCCCAGCAGTTTTTGATAATCATTTAGAGTTTGGAGATCCTGAGTTCGTATGGTGATTTTTTGTGGTCGTAATTTGCCATACCCAATTGTTGCTCCCAAATACTTAATAGAATCCCCTGTTTGAACCTTTTCAGGTGCAATATGCAGTCCATATTGAGCTAACAACTTCACTAGGTCTTTATAGGCCTCATGAATTGTCTGCTCTAATTTAGCAGCCAATAATACATCATCCATATAATGAATGATCTTGATGGAGGAATACTTTTGTCTGAGAGGTGCGAGTGTCTTCCCCACATACATCTGACATAACGTGGGACTATTAGCCATTCCCTGCGGCAACACTACCCACTCAAACCTTTGATCTGGTTCCTCGTGGTTACACGATGGAAGGGTGAAGGCAAAACGCTGCGAGTCTTTAGGATGCAAATCCTTGCTACAAAATCTGAAAAGGGTTCTGTAGGGCCTTGTATAATCTTGGTCAAATTACCAGATACCTCTCCTCTGTTTGGAAGTGACTTCCATGCCCGAATGCAAATGTTATTAATTTGATCATATACCTCAAGAGGGAATCCTGTCTGTTGATTAGCAAATCTACCTTGCCCCAAAAGCATGTCCTTATCCCAATGAGGATGTCCCGCCGCATGGTTTTGGGCGGCCTGTTCTATTGCGCCCTCTAACACAAATGTTCTCCAGTCCAAATATTTACCTGGGGAAACACAAGCCCGAACAAGGCTAGCCCAATCAGAGGGAGTCATACAGTATCTAGACAGACTCTCCACCTGAGTTAGTGTGAAGGCGGCATCCACCCCATAAGTGCGCACAGACTCCGCCAGGGTCTTCACAATTTTAAAATCTAAAGGCTCATGGAATCTTCCCCTATTATCGTCCTGAAAAACTGGATAAGCAAGACCCATCTCAGCGTGAACAGCCTTCCATGTTTGAGCATGGAAAGCTCTCCCCGAAACACCCCCACCATACGGCGGTGGATCCGGAGGATCACATTTCTTGAGCCCCTGCTTATCTTTGCTCCCTTCTCCTACAGCTAAACTCCCTAGCTGGCGAGACAGCCTCCCAAGCTCCTCCTCCTCATTCTCCTCTTCCTCTGACCCACTTTCACATGGAGGTGTGCGCAGCGCACTGAGATCTGGATACAATCGCCTCTTCCCCTGTTTCACGCTCCGCACACTTCCATCCTCCCGAGATACCTCACTTCCTGCCGTCTCTGATTTCTCCTCATGTAATTGTTCTAGAACTTCCTGTCCTTTAGTAAGTGCGTCATGACATCTGTCCTCTGTGAGGCAACTACGGACTATTCTCCAAAGGGGTGTCACCCCGCCCTCTAATATGCCCTGCTCAGAAGCAAAGTCAAGATCTTTGCCTAATTTATCCCAACTAGGTATGGTAAGGCTGCCCGAAAATGCAAACCACGGTGCAGCAATATCTATCTTCTGTAAAAATCTCTGTAAAGTACGATGCTTCACTTCCAGGCCCTTGGAACGTAACAGGCCATCTAGGGCCAGGAGAAGCGGACTTGAAGATGCGGCACCCATGACACAACAACAAAAGAAACACAGAAAACAAAAGACACAGACGACAAAAGAAACACAGAAAACAAAAGTGAAAGTACACATTGCAGCTGCAATAAAATATGAGGCTCTCTCTTTCTTTGTAGAGGAGCTGACCCCGCTTTGGTCGCGGGTCCCACTTACTGGGACTATCCCCGCTTTGGTCGCGGGTCCCACTTACCTGGGACTATCCAGTGCACCACCCCTGACGACTGAAAGTTCTGGTTCCCGGGTCTCGGCACCACTTGTCGCGACCCCCTTGCCGCAAGGAAGACGCAACAACAGGAATCTTCTTTCAGCCGTTTATTCAGGTCCTTGATATTTCTTCTTCTTTTTCTCGGATGCCTCTCCCAGCCTTAATAAAGCATCTCAAGCCCCAATGCGAAGCTGCCACGTGGAGCTTTCTCATAGGGTGTTAAAAAACCATGCGCCAACTCTCCCAAATAAGGAGTTGTTTGTTACAGACCACAGCGGAGCCAGCGCCATCTTGTAATGGTGACCACAGTCCGCAGAAACGGCTCACCACAGTCTCTGATGAGAAAAGAAAAAAAAGATCACTAGGGTTTTTGGTTGCTTTTCAAACAAAACAATCTATTTCCAGAAAATATACACCATAATTTGACTCCCATACCAATATCTATACAAAATATGTCAAAATAAATCATCTTAAAATCAGAATGAAATATCAAACAACCAATATTTATTTGTATTTTATGAAGAAGGTCTTTAAATAATTTCATAAAGGAATACAATGTTGATAATATGTGTGTGTGTTATATACAGTAAGAAATCAATAAGATGATCATCACAGAATTATTGAAGTTACTATTGGTAAATTGAGCATTGAGAGTTGTTATCTTTTCTAACTTATCCCACAATAGTAGAAGCTTTCGCATATACCTTCAAAAATGATTGTCCAATATTGATAATCTTTTAATTTACTAAGAGCATTCTGAGTGATGAAGAGTTAGATGGTTCACAAAGGTAAGTATAACTATAAAAGTAATCAGTAAAAATATTTTAAACAAAGTTTCTTAGAAGTTTAATAGAGAGAATAAAAGGAGTTAAGGAACAAAACAGAGTTAAAATTATATATTTAGACACAAAAGGAAAAATACAGGAAGGAAAAAGAAAGAAAAATGGATTTGGCACAAGAGTTGTCTCTGACTTCCTTTTGAGGTATAATCAAGGATTGCATTGAGACATGGGCCTTCCACATTCTCATCAGGAATAGTTGGTTTAATGCTATCATGCTCTGTTAAGAAACTATTTCTTATATTTTATCAAAACGTGCAAACTCTTCTGTTGGAGCTATGCTTTGCTCTAATGCCTTGCTACCTAGTATGTGGTCCTCAAACCATCAATGGCAGCATCTCCAGGGGACTTGTGAGATGCAGCTGCTCAAGTCTTACTGGGACATACATATTCAACAGGATCTGCAATGTGACAGTGTTCTGGAGCAACCCAGTCCCAGTACATACATGAGGAACAGCCCCTGTGTGCCATGAGAGCGAAGAAACAGACAGCTAGATTAAAAATTGTTCAGAGTGCAACTCACTGGGGGACTTGCTGAGAGAAATGTGGCCTTGCAAGACCAGTTGGATTTGTACAATTGTGTTCAAACAGTAGGGAATATATATAAATATAAATATATGATGTATATTTATATATAATATATAAATATATGTTTTAATATACATATTAGTATATATATATATATATATATATATATATATATATATATTATATTGAGTATTGAGAGTTATAAGGATATTTACAAAAAAGAAGTCATCCAAGCCAGAATGTATCTCATTTATATTAAGCTAATATCAAAAAGTCGGCCACAATGGTGGAGCCAGGTTCCAATGATGAGCTACCACATACAGTAATGGATTTGTTATTTGTAGTATGCTGGGGCTATTCAGGGAAAAGCAACTGGATTACTTCAGGGCAATCATGGTGGTTACAACTCAAAATGGCTACAGTCTTGTCATGGTGAATTCATAAGAACAGGATCCTGATTAGATTGTACAAGCTCATATTTGAGAAGCACTGATATTAAATGTTTGAATTTTTTTAAAAGTCAATACTTTAAACAATGTATATGAAATCTAAAACTAGGATGACTGAGTACAGAAGTGTTCACATGCATTTTACAGAAGGAATTTAGGAATAAATAAATCAGGGCATACTGCAGAGAGAGGCTAGAAGATGGTAGGAATAGAGATTACAGAAAAAACTAAAGTTGACTACAACTTGCCACCCAATGTAAGAATCATAATGGTTCATATGGTTCCATCTGCAAACCTTTTGAATAAATGTTAAACAAGATTTTCCTGCATACTCTGTATATCTTATTGTCATGGGTGAGAACTTTGGGTCATAGAAAATATTTTTAGATTAGTAAACAAAGATTAGTATCATAAAGTATCTTCATTTGGCCCTAATTGGAATTTTAAAGAATTATGGAACACTTAATCCTATGGGAATCCATTTGAAAGCATTGATGTCAATCTGACTTTTATTTGTGGATATTTGGGTGCTTTACTTGATTTTTTTTTTTTTTGGTCTTGTGATATAATGGGAAATGGCATAAACAGTAATGGAATGTGACATTTGTGAACTTTCACTGCCACGAATTTGTCTTTTTGAATTCCAAAGGACAGAATGGGTGAGGAAATTATCTTTTCACTTCACAACACCATTATGAAATCTAGATTCTCTCAACCCTCTGGATTATAGTCACTGGGACTGTATTTTATTACCCTTTGAAATATAGACACATTGCTCCAGATATATCATCACAGAGTATGAAGAGTCAATGGTTTTAGGAATAAGGAGGGCTTCTCTATCATTAGAACATGTCGATTTTCTGTATCAGAAACTTTAAAGTGTACAGAAACAAGAAAATACCCACATTATGTCTCAACAAGAGAACAAAACTCTCAGTATCTTAGTAAAGCTTCTGATGGTGAATGGCAAAGTTTGGATATTTAAGTTGTGTTTAGGGGGTATCTGTCAATGAAGTAGCCAATTACGACACTGGAAGAATCACAATATAGCTTGGTAAAAGGCAGTAAGGAAGGAGTTGAGGCAAGGAATACAAAGACTCCTAAGGAGTAACCTAGGGAAAACGCTTGTTTCCTTTCCAGGAATTGTTATGTCTTTCAGAATGTTATGCGAACAAATTCAGTTAGAACATCTATCTTCCAAAGCAAGAGTTTCTAAAATTAGTGGAGTTATATTGATGAATAAATTAGAATAGCAAAGTTGTATGCATGTGAACTCTAAACCATGCGTACACTTGGAATTCTTAGCCCTTTTGATATTTCTTTGGTTTATAGTCAGTGAGTTAAGCTTCACCTTTTCCCACCCACCTCCCACTCCAGCCCACCCCCACATGGACTGATGGCTCTGAATTGAACACCTGCATCTGGCAAAATGAAAAATACAGAGGAGAGCTAAGACTTGAGGATAAGGAGGATGGAGGAGGAAAACTAACAGCCTGTTTCTTTATGAGTCTTCAATTAAAGAAGCTTCAAAAGATTTGGAATTAATGAGGTGCAGAGTGTCAAAGAACCTTTCCTGACATAAATGATATAGTAGAAGCTAAGACCCATCATATTTTGAACAACAATATAAATGGAGCTTTTGTTCAGCTGTGGCTTGGTAATTCGTGGCATTTTAAATTTTCATTACTTTTTTTTTAAGAAATAACTAATTTTTATGTAGTTAGTCCAAACCCCTCATCCATATAAGGCTTCTATAATAGAAATTTAAGAAAATTTACATGATTTTTATTAATAAAATTCCGAGTTTTTAAAAGGATTTTTATCTCATATGTCTTTTATTTCCCCAAATGCTAATGAATGCCGATATCTCATCAAAATAATATGCTGTAAAATTATACAAATGAAAATAATTTAAAAGTATGTGAAATTTCTGTAGAAGGAAACAAAGAGAAAAATATGCACTTTTCCAGTATTTTTAGAACAAAAACAACAAAAAAATTGTATGTATTTGTGCAACATAATCACTTAACAATCCAAAAGCATGATTAATGAGTCCTTTGTAAAACCTATTAGGATTTGTAAATATATTTGGATTATCATATCATGAATCAGATTAGGAAACTGAAAACAAAATGGTTAAATAGATGTTTCAGTCAAATTTTAAGCTTTTAAGCAACTAACAAAAATTGTTTGTAGCTAGCTCAACCTTTGCATTAGTACAGGAGAGCAGTTTTTTTTTCAATTCCCTAATCCTGTAATATGTTCCATGAAAATGAGATTTAGGAAGAAGCAACTTTAGGAAGGCATTAGCAATGAAAAATCCTGCAATAAAGAAACTCTCTAACCTTGTTTAACTCACTGTTTGCCAAACCTGATTAACCACTGAGTCCTTTACATCCTACACCTTTTAATACAGAGAACTGATATAAATGCTTTACATGGTTGTTGGATTAATCTTCACTGTGATATAGATCTATTGTGAATTTGAATAGTCATAATTTACTGTGCAAAATGTGGACTGGCATCATTGAAATCTCTTGGGAAATTGTTAGAAATCTGTTTGTCATACTGACAATCTAAATAAGAATTGATTCTTGAATAAGAATTTGTAAGGGTCTTCAGTGATCCATAAGCATATTAAATGAGAGAAGAGGTAATGTATAACACTGGTTTACATGACTGAACTTTAGAACAATTTGGAATGCGCTTTCTATTACCAATGTGCTGACACCACATTACGAAGCTTCTGCTGTGTTTTTGAGATGACCCCAGGCATCTTGCAGAAAACATTGTAGATGACTCTTATTTTCAGTCACACTTGAGAACCTTAGGTTAAGAAAAGCCCTGCTTCTAAAGAGACACCATTAAGAAGTCGTTCTTGTCTCAATTCTTCTCAGCTTCATATTTTTTGTAGCCCAAGCCAAAACCTTGGAGTTCTTCTTGACTTTTTGTATTTTTTTACACACCATGCTCAGTCGGTCATCAATTTCATAGGCAATGAACTTTGAGAAACTTTCAGAAAATGTGGAATATCAGAAAAAAGTTTTACCCTTAAACTTGCAGAAGGACAAACAAGCACAACTAAAAAAAAAAAAAAAAAAAAAAACTGGACAAAATGTAAAATAAGACTCCAGATGTCCAGAATGAAAGAAAATGATCCCTGAGAAAGGGAAATGTGCAAAATAAAACCAACCATTGTCCTAACTTACTCACACAGGAAGGTTTTCATACCACAATTCAAGAAATCATACCCTTGCTTTGAATTTTTGAAATATCAATATCTATCACCATTTTCTCAATTTTCATTTACCTGGTAGCCCTCTGCAAAAGGTTCTGATTTCATTACTTCACAGCTTGCTTCTCCATAATTAAGTTCATTTGCAATTTTTCTTCTTTTTTACTTGATTCTAGAAGCTTTCAACACAGTTTTTCATTTTTCATGCTTTAGTTATTTTGTTGAGGCCTAAATGATCCATAATATATTGTACATATTCAGCTGAGCTATTTTGTAAGTTCCAATTATGCACTCATTGAGGAAAACTTCACTGTAATCAAAATAATCAACAGCTGTCATCCAGATAAGTTTTATACCCTATCTATTACCCTTTCTCATTTTCTCATCTCTCCACTCAACTACTGGTCTACTCCCAATTCATATAAGTAAAGTATAGATTTCTTCTCCTTCTGAAGACTGTCTTTCTTCAGTTTTACTGTCATAGAATGCCCTAGTTTGCTTTTATTCCATGAATATTTTCTCTTCTCTTTGCAAATTTATTTTACTCCTTAGAGCAATTAAAATGTATGATCCATTATTCAGTGGTGACCCTTATTTTTGTCAATGATTGACATTCTACTATACAGAGATAATTATCTAATATGTATCCTCCTACCCAGCTTTCTTGTCTCCTTTTTTTATATTTCCTTTTAACTATTTAACAACTGAAAAGAGGATAATATTTTCCAGACTTGGATTTGCAATGGTTGCATGCTTTTCATAAATGTGAACAAACATGCCTCCACTTTTGAAAAGAAACAGACACCTAGGATTTTTATAACTACGGAAGAGAAGTCTATTCCTGGCTTCAAAGCTTCAAAGCAGCCTGACATCTTGATAGATACTAATGCAGCTGGTGACATTAATCTGTAGCCAATGCTTATTTACCATCTTGAAAATTATAAAGACCTTAAGGATTACACCAAACCTACTACGGCTTTATAAATACAACAAAATACTTAGATGACATCATTTTTTTTACAACTTGGCTTATTGTCTATTCAGGCCAACTGTTGAAATTTACTACTCATAAAATAGGTTTCTTTCAAAATATTACTCCTTATTGACAACACACCTGATCACCCAAGAGCTCTGATGGAAATACACACAAAGTTAATTTAGTTTTTGCCCTTGCTAGCACAACACCCATTTGGCAGCCTATGGGTCAAGGAGTCATTTCAACTTTCTTGTGTTATCATTAAAGACATACCTTTAACAAGACTAGAGCTGCCATAGATAGTGACTCCTCTGAGGAATCTGGGCAAACTAAATTGAAAAACTTCTGGAAAGGATTCATCATTTTAGATGTCATTAAGAGTATCTATGATTTATGAGAGGATGTCAAAATATCCACATTAATGGGAGTTTGGAAGGAGTTGATTCCAATTCTCATGGATGACTTTGAGTGTCCCAAGACTTCAGTAGAAGAAGTAGTTGCAGAGGTTGTGGAAATAGCAAGAGGACTACAATTAGAACAGGAACCTGGGGATGTGGCAGAACACTTGAAATCTCATGTTTGAAATGTAAATGCGTAAGAAGTTGCTTTCTGTGGATAAGCAAAGAAAGCTGTTTCTTGAGATAGTATCTACTCCTCCTGAAAATACTGGAAACATTGTTAAGATGACAAAAGATTTAGAATATTACATAAATGTAGCTGATAAAGCAGTGACAGGGTTTGTACAACTTTGATAGCATTTATATTCCACAGCATCGTGAACTACAGAGAACTCTTTGGTGAGAGGAAGAGTTAATCAATGAGGCAAACTTATTATGACTTATTTTAGGAAATGGCCACAACCTTACCAACCTTCAGCAACTGTGGCAGTGATGTTTCTGCAGTCATCATCATCAAGGCAAGAAGATTTGACTCACTGGAAGCTCAGATGACTGACAGCTGCTTGAAGCAGAAACTTTGTAAAATTAAGATATATTGTTTAGTAAAAATATTATTGCACCCTCAATAGCCTATAGCCTAAACCTTAACAATTACGTGAACTGGGATATCCAAACATTGTTGGAAATCACTTTAGTGAGATATACTTTATTGAAATGACTTGAAACTGAACTCACAATATCTCAGAGACTTGTAGTAAGTCCTACAGAGTCATTTCTATCAGGCACCCCTTCATTCTCACTAGAACTAAATGTCCACGATGCTGGTCCCCCTTATATTCACCCAAGTCACTCATATGCATTATCCTTACTTAACCTAAATGTCACTTACTTCGTGAAAATTTAGTCCAGATTTCTGGCTATGTAGCATCTCACCATTACCTGTTCAATAACTCAGCATACTTGTCATGGCACATCACAATTGCGTGTTTATATTGGCTGGGATACTATGGTAGCTTCCATTTCCCTTCCCTTCCATTCCCCTCCCCTACTCTACCCTCTCCTCCCCTCCCCTTCCATTTTCTACTTTATTTCATTTCTTAAATCAGTGTTGTTTCCTGCACTAGTTATTTCATTTCTTAAATCAATGTTGTTTCCTGCACTAGGATTTAAGTTCCATGAGGGTGAGTTACACATCTGTTCTGTCCATCACTACATCACCATGACAAATATTGTACATGCGATATGGTGTTTATGGCAATCCAAGAGAAGGAGGATGGAAAACCAGAATTAAGATAGCAAGAAAAGTCAGGATCCACAGAATGAATGATCCAAAGAAAGGGAGCCATTATAAAAGAAAGATAAGCCATACAATAGAAATGTACTAAAATCAATAAGGAAACAAAGTGAATTATAATATAAAAAGAGGTTTGCAGAAAACACACACACACACACACACACACACACACACACACACACCCCATAAACCTCCTCTCATTTTTTGCTTTAAAAATTCATAGATAAATTGCAGGAAGGCTGATGAAACTCAAATTAGTGGCCTGGAAAAATCAACAGAATAAAAAATTTAAAGCACAAAACAAATGAATGGATCATCAAATGTCATATTGGAGGAAATGGTAGTGACAAGGTGGAAAGGTTCCAAGATGAAGATTTGGTATGTGTGTTATTGTGTTTTCAGATCAAAAATAAGTTCTAGAACTAATGGTTATTCCAAGAACTAACCATTAAATAGAAGAAAATGGCAGGGTAACATATACCTAAACAAAACCGAATATGAAAATTTAAAAGTTTTAAGTAGTTCTAAGTAGGCCTAGTAATAGAAGGTACCCATCTGTATAGGTTAATATTCAAAGGGGACAGCAAGAAGTCAAAACCAATAAGAATCGATATCAGCTCAGACAATCCAGTTGTTCCTTAACTAGTTCAGAGAAGCAACATGCATCCTGAAATCAAAATCCCATTCAAATTTCATATCTCTTTTGAGAATCTAGATATAAACAGTTACTTGTAGGACTGGGGGTTTGGCTCAGTGGTTGAGCCCTTGCCTAGCACGGGTGAGGTGCTGAGTTCAATCCCCAGTACCAGAAAATATCATCTATAAAGGAAAAACTACATTGTATCAGAAATCTCATCCATAACAAAGATCAAAGAGACCGCAACACTCAACCAAAGAAAAGGCCTATAAATGCCAAAGTGACCAACAAGTCAAAGTATCATTTATTTATTAGGGAAAAATTGTTTTAAATTTAAAAACATTTTCTTCACTGGAGATCTTCTGAAAACTTCAACATTCCAAGTGAATAAATCAAGGATATATGATGTACTGCATGTCATAAGATTATTTAGCTGTAAAAGACATATTTTCAGTAATCCTGTTTGGGTTAGTGTTCTAGAAAATATACTCTGGGGAATGCCAAATTTCATTTCACAAATTTGTTAGAGAAAACCTAGAATGTTGGCTTTAGATTTTCTGGAAATACCAAATTTCTGAAGAAAAGCTTCCCGTCTTTATCTCTGCTTATGTTAGGTAGTTTAGAGCATTTTAAAATCTCTTTTATAATAGAAGATTAACTTTGATACTTTAATTTCCTGCAGTTAAACTATAATAGAGGGAGAAAAAAAACTGGAACCTTTCATAAATAAAAAAATCTATTACATAATAAACCTCATAAAAAATTGAAATTAAGTTCATTTTATGTTATTATTATATAAGGTGTATATTTGTTCAGTTTTATTTTTATTATGATAGCTTGGCACATGCATACTTAGTAGATGATAGCCTTTTTAAATGAAAAAATATGTAAACAATAAGTTAGTAACAAAAATGAGTAACAATAATGAGTATCAATAATCCAAATCAATAAATATTTTATTTCAATAAAATATTTTAATAAATATTTTAATTTCAATAAAATATTTTAATTTCTTAAAATATCTCTTCTTGACTGACTCAAAGAGGCTCTTCTTTAAGTATCTCTAGAAGAGTGGGAAGTAGAGAGCCCAATGAATGTTTCAGTCAATGTGTTTTTTTGTTGTAGTGGCTACATATTTTTCTTTGAATGAACTTGGGATGTTTCATAATATTTCAATGTTGTGTCACCTCCCTGGCAACTTAGAGTAGACGTGTTAGCTAAGCCTCACTGTCAAAGAGCCAATTGAGACTCTTATTTAGAACTAAGAAATAGGTGGGAAGCTTTTAAACTGCTTTTCCAAGTAGGGACAGAAATATCTGTTGGAGGAATCAGTAAATGAAAAATTTAGTCCCTAATTAATAGTGCCTACACTGATGGCAGAAGTAGCCACTGTGGATGAGTGTGGTTTCTGTGTTTTATTGTGCAGGGATGTCATTGTGGTGGAAACAGTGCTGCTTTCTTCTGTGACCTTATTAACTAGCCATTGTTTCAACCTCAGCATGACTCTGTTTCCATAGTCCTCTAGAGTATTTTGTTTACCTCTTATTACAGTTTGAGGCATGCATCTTACATCTTATACTTAAACTAGCAAGGGTAGATTCTATTGTTTCCAACTAATCCAAAACACAAACAGGCTGCCAATATTCAGTTCTGGCCAGGCACCCATACATTTTGGCATTCAAGGGCATTTATCAATACCTAGAGTACATAATAGGGAAAGAGAATTGTTGATAACTGAAGAAGATGAATAAATATTAGAATAAGACAGAAAGAATAAAAAGATAAGACGAAATGAACAAGAAGAAGAGGAAAGAGCTAACAGAACAATAATCCTCTACATTTACTTCAAAAATAAACACAACTCTGTAGTTGAGATTAAAAAAATGAGTTAATGACTGTTCCCAAGCATTCTGATATATTGATCAATGGGATAAAAGAATTAACAAGTTCATATATTTATATATTAATACTTTTACAATTGTTGTTTTCAGATGGCTAAATATAGAAAGATATATAGCAGAAGAACAAAAAGATAAAACAATATTGAAAAGGCAAAACATCCTTCCCAGACAATAAAATATTGAAGCTTCTTATTAGGAATGAGAAGAACTTTGGGGAAGCTAAGAGAAATGAGAATTGTTTTGGTCTCATCTAGACAATACTCTTTAATTGTGCTTCAAAATATTATAACTTATTTTCGCTTTTCCAATTTGAAAGTTGACCTGGACTATTCTTAGATTTAAATCCATTATGTCTAAATTATAGAGTCAATGCTTTTAAACTTGAAATGAATGGCACTACACACAATAAACTCTTATTCTTGGGTAAGCATTGAATTTTCAACATAAGCAGGCATTATTCACATCTGAATTTCCCTCAGTACTTTAAACATTGTCTGGCTCAGCAGTTGCTAAATATTTCATATATACACTGAAATTAATATAATTAACAAGATTATACATACTAATAGTATTAATCCAGTTCAGTTTAATTTTATTTAAATCAGATATTACTTAATTTCTTCTTTCGACTATCACATTTTTTCTTAAATTGGAACATGCTATGTGAACCTATATAGTTGATGGAGGGATCATTGCTACTAATATTTTCACTGAAGTTTGCTGTGTCATTTGACAAAAGTATTGCAAGTAATTTAGTTATAGGCTTGCTGTAAATAAATAAATAATAAAATACACATTAAAATATTATCAAATATGTCTGGAAACTTGATTTCTACTGTGTAGACACACTGGTTTTTTCAAACAAAATTCAATTTCAGTAATTCTTCCAAAATTTGGCTTTACTCAAACTGACTAAAGTTTCTCATGTTTAGAAAATAAATAGAGGTGTTGAAATTTTTAAGTATTGCAGGTCTAAATCAACACAGGTGAACCCATAGTGAAATAGATATCATACACAACTGCTGATATTCTGTGAGGAACAATTTTACTCCAATATGACTGACAATGTATAAAAATTAATTTATTTATATCAATCTGAGTCTATAGTAACTATACTAACATTAATAATGTCAGGCTAGATAGCTCTCATTGTATAAATGATCTCTGGATTATTTGTCTTAATTATTGATACTACTCTTTAATTCCTATGATACTGAAAGCAATTTAAAACACACACACACACACACACACACACACACACATATTCACATACAGATACACACAAAAAACAATACATTCCTCTACTCTTTATTTTTGCTGGGTGCAGATCTATCTCCCCGGCCATTGGTATCCACCTGGTAATGTTGCTGGCAGAGTAAACTAAATTGCATGACCCTCCAGAGTGTGCTTTACTTTTGATTATTCTTTCACTCTGAAAAACTGACTCTAAAGAATTTGAATGACAATATGACCTCCCAAGCCCATTGATATATCCCATGGTGATAACAAGAAGAAAATTGTTTTCTTATAGCAGTCTCTTTTTCAAAAGAAAACTTGAGCTTTGATCTTTTTAGGCCCTGTTGCTGTGTCTATTCGGGGACACAATGCCCTAGATCTGTAGTGTTATAACTTAAAAATTCCCCTGTGGCTGTAAACCAGGAGTAAAAATCCATAGCTAGCCAATAATACTGCAGATTTTTAGACATGGAAGACATAAAACCATCTCTTTATATTGAATATTCTCAATTTATAGTATACACAATGTACCCTTGCAGTATTGAACATAGGCAGCTTGTTTTTAATTTGATTTAAAGAAGAGAATTTCATTCCATACTCATGAAGTCATCCTGCAGGTCTTTGAAGAAGTGTTATATTTTGAAGTGCATAACTAGGGGCCCGTTTCAATTTTAACCAATCATGGTATGAAATAAACATGCAAATGACAAACAGAATGCTGTTAATTTGTGTGAGGAATTAAGTTTAAGAAAACAAGAGGATAAAAGCAGTTTGTTTGTGGTACTGCACTATGGCATGGAATCCACTATTCACATCCTGGGAGAGTGACAAACCAGTCATTTAATGCTATGTCAACATGTGTGTCTTGTCTTTCATTAGCAAACTCTCCTGCTGGTTTGTGCACTGTCAGAAGTAGACCACCCACTGAAACTCACAGAGGTGTGGAAAATGGGATGGTTTAATAATTCTGTTTTGTTTAATTCTCCTCCTTGTCCTATTTGAAGCCATTTCCCCCCAGCACTTCTTTAGAATAAGTACATATTAGCTTCATTTATGAAATCAATGTTTAAAATGTTTATGATTCAAATGACCTACTTTCTTCTTAATTCCTTGGAGCACTTTGAGTAGCCTAACCAATCAAGAGTCACATTTGCCTGTAAATTACCCATGCTCTATCTCTGCACACAGTCTGCCCACATCATCTGTGAATAAATAACCATAAAAAATAAATGGAGAGGAAAGACAACTGCATCCATCTCCTTTTCTTTGTGAAAAGTGTTCTACTGAGATGTTGGTTAATGATCTAAGCCCTATTATAGATCTAAAGTATTTTCCAACCCTCCATCCCACCCTTCCCCTGACAAACATGTTTGTTTTTAACTCTTTTCTTGTTGTTGAATAACAATGCTTACTGGCTGTGGTTGAGTAAATAGATAGTACATAACGATATATGACATTCATGTGACACAACTAAGTAAAAATCCAGAAGATGGAAAGATAACTAGATATTGAATTTTTACATATAATTTCTTTAAAATATTTCCTATATATGTCATGAGTCAAAAGCTGTCCCAATTATGTGTTTTAATAAATGAGGCTATAATTGTTTCAGTGATTGTTAAGTTGCTTGCAAAATTAATGTTTGGAATTATTTTGCAATAATATAAATCACTACTTATTTATTTGATATTAAGTAAAGGATATTGAAACATGAAAATTACTATGTAAGGACTTAATATTACAAATAATAAGGGTCATGAATAAAAGTAAATGATTACTTTAATCGCATATATTATCCTTTAAATTGATAATTGTTTTCTAATAAAACTATTTTTATTGACACTATTTTAATTGCTACCTTATTGAGCTCTGTCAATAAGATTATAGTTCTTTTTAAGAACAATATAAATATTTTTTATTGTTTTTAGAAACTATCAAATAAGAGTGACATGACTTACTTTAAAGGTTTTCAGGTCACATTGAGGACTCTCACAATAATTTAAGTATTTGAATTACATGCATTATATTCAGAATGCAAGGAATTCTAAAAAGAGAAATATCAGTTTAATCAAATCTAAGAGTATTCCAAGTGAATGAGTTGAGGGTTAATAGATATTTTAAGAAGATAATTTTTGATATATATTTATTTAGACATTATTTAAATATATTAGGTATAGTTCACCTTAGAATGCAGAGTCATTAAATTTTTAATATTTTTTGTGAGTTATATATTTTGGAGATCCAAAAACAATCACTTCACTCGAAATTAACCACTTAAGACAACTAGTTTTCATTAAATATTAAATCACTAGAAGTAAAATATGTTAATTGAGTCTTAGGTTTAAATAGTGGCTATTATTAAATAGTATCATTCTAAAATATAAAACGCATCACAAAATTATATTCATATTTTCTAAGATTTACTTTAAATTTGTATTTATTTTGAATAAGATATTCATCCTAGGAAACTGAATTTTTTTATAAAGATACTTTAGTTGATAAAATTTTATGAAGTAAATAATATTTAAAATATTGAAACAAAAGAAGTCTTGAATGCAGTTAATTGGGGAAAACACTTTTTGGAACGCACTGAATTACAAACTTTTAAATAAAGAAGCATTTTACTTTAAATAATTAAAATTTTCTTCAAACATTTGCACAAATAGCTTGTTCAGAAAAGTTTAAGTTCTTAATTTAGCTGGCTCCAAACTATTGCTGATTCTTGCATATTGGAATTAAAATATTTGCATGAGAAAACAGAGTCCAGAATCATAAAAATAAAACTTTGCTTAAAAATTAATTGAACAAAAATGCTCCTAAAATTCAGGAAAAGGCATAATTTTTGAGACTTGTAAATATTAACCTCAAGTGAAGTTATAAATTTTTGTCCATGTTTTTTTTTTTTTTTTTTTTAATTTGGAGATCTGCATGCATGTGGTTTTATGTTATAAGCAAAACTTCCTGAAGCTGTAAGGAAAGATTATTATTTTAAATAGGAACTTATTTCTGAAATGCAATTTACATAATTTCTATCCTGAAGAGATATATAGTTTTTAATCCATTATACTTAGTAAATGTGAGAATGTTGACTGAAAACACCACCTGCCTGTCATCAACTCCATCAGTGATTCATTAATAAATTTAAATACAATTCAATAAGTTTAAACTGATAGTCTTTCCTCTCCTTCTAAATTTACTGAGATTAAACATGCTTTGTCTTGTAAGCTTTTGTTTATTCATTTGTTTAGTTTCTTTTTCTGCCTATTTTTACTCTGAGTAGTTCTTGGTTTTCTTTTTCCCTTCTTTGGATCCCTTAAACTGATCTTAGATTCCATGAGAAACATGTTGGCTAAGATTAAAAAGGTAAAGTTTTTAGGTAATTACATTTCTTCCACTATAAGTAAAATGTGTGTGTGCATGCATGTGATGCATGGCTGTGTGTTTACGACTGCAACCCCTAAAAGAGAGGGAAGAACCACAGGCTTTAAAAACTCTGATCAGAAGATCTGTCAAAATAAAGCCAGGAACATTTCTTAGAGAACCACAACTCGATTTTTTCACTTAATATATCTGGTTTGGGTTGATTAGAAGATGTCTATAGGAGGGCATTAACAAACACTGTAATTTGCTGGGGTCAGCCAGGTCTGTAGCTTTGAGATTGAAAGTCATCTTAAATTATACTATCAGCTTTGGAAACCTCATTAGACTTAACCCATTTAGGCGCCACTGGCTTCTCGGAATCACCAATAGAACTCTCATCAGAAAACCGCAAAGCAGCCAGTCTTCTGCTATCAAAAACCTCAGTACAATTTTGTATATTAATATTTCAAAAAGTTTGTAGGAACACATACTCCCTACTGAGCACTACAACCAGCTCAGATACAGTTACAGTCAGCCATGCTGGCGAGAGACTCTGACTGCTCCCTGTCTGTCTCCAGACTTGGCAGCTAGAGGGAGAAAAGAGAAGAAAATGAAATGAAAGTCTTTATTTGATTTGTGATTAATAAATTCCCATAATTGTAGAGTCAGATAAGCAGTAACTACAGCATTATTTACAGGAAACTAAGAATTTCATCCTCTAATGTTGTCATAGAATTTTGAATACAATATTGCTTTCTTTTTCAAGAAGCAGCAATTTTTGAAGCCTTGGTTATCTAATGGAAAATTCTTCTAAACTTTTGATCTAATTTTCACAGGTATTTGTGAAAATAAAGTCTAAGTGATATCCAGCAAGGTGATACAGTTAAAATTTTTTAGTAACCTACATAAAATCAATTTAGTAATGAAAACACATCAAAAGCCATATGGACTTCAGTGACATTTAGTTATGTATGCTACATAGAAAAATAGAACTTTTGTCATATTAGAAACAGTGAACATAGTTCAGTGAAATAAAGCAGGCAATATTTCTCCATGTGACATGATAAAAAATGTTTACTTTCTTCCTATGAATGTTGATTGTTATTAAAATCATTTCTGTAATGAATATGCATTTATTTACTCATGTCCTTGTATAAATATACAAACACATATAAGCAGATTTTTCAGGTATATATTTCCAGAGGAGAATCTATGGATTGGAAATACGAAAATAAGTAATGTTACGAGGTAGCATAAAATTATTTCACAAAGTGATCACAGCAATTCTTACTTTAGTCAGCAGTATACATGGTTTCTGTTGATCTACACACTACGGTCTATTCCTAAATTATCTTCTTCAAATTATATTAATTGCATTAGTCTAATTCCCCTTAAATTGTTTTAAGTTGAGAAAGCATTTTTAAACTTTTGACTGTTTTATTAGCTAAATATGCAAGTATATGTAATTTAAATTACTCAAAGGTAGAATACTAATTGTGCAATTAGTAACTATTCCCCTTTTTTTCAGTATATCACTTTCTAAAGAAATACATGTGAATATCCCAATTTAAGAAACACAGAGAGACACAAAAATATTATTTTCCCTGATATTAAGTAATCCTTGATTATGCTAGTAATATGCTGGATTCTATAACTATTTTAAGAGAAAAAATAGCCATAATTATAAAAGAATGCATAAATCATTACACTTTAACTTCACCTATACAGTAAAAAAAATATTTCTATATTTGACTATTAATTTGACATATCAAAAATTTAATTTTAAATTGCATTTATTCACACAAATGTGTATATATATTCATACAAAATTTTAATTTGTTTGACCTTGTTCTCATGATATGTATTGAAATATAATAACATTTTTCTAGAAATTTCAGGACTTTATAAATATTGTGTATTTTCTAATTTGATAGTTTGCAAGTAATTTCTAATTAAGAGTCTCCAAATGCCAAGTTATAGAAACAGGATAATGAGATTATAAACACTTCTTAACTGTTAACTTTGCATAGTAGCTATCCTTTCTTCAGTTTTGCTTTTTGTAATTTCAGTTAAATAGAAAAATTCAGAAGTAATTCCTAAGTATTAAATAATATTTATTACAGTATATTTTGTAATGTTTCTATTTTATCAGTTATTGTTTTTAATATCTTACTGTGCTAAATTTATCATAGGTATCTATTTACAGGAGAAAAATCAGATATATACAGAGTTCAGTATTACTTTTATTCCCTGGAATCCCTTGATATTCTTGGGATATGTTCCCTGTACAAATGAGTACTACTCTTTCTATATCAATTTTTTCTTATTTAGAAAAAAAGTGATAGTTTTACAACCTTTGATCTCAGAATTGAGCCTTAGATGTCTTTAAAAAAAATGGTATCACTCAGATGAAGTAATTTGAAATTGGAAAAGGAAAATAAAATGTAATTTGACATGTTAGTTCAAATTTGTCAATGTATATAATACATAATAATACATTGTTACTCTGGAGTTTTATTGTAAATTTAGAATTTATATTTTAGATATTATATAATTATATTTTATATTTTTATATATTGTCCACATATAATTTGCATATTGTCAATGGAATAAATTTTGAATAATTGTAGCTGTTTATTTTTCTAAAACAAAAATCATACTGTGATTGAATTTGTTGTCAGAGATTGGGTTTAGATTTTTTTTCCTATCTAATGTCAACATTGGAACTTACCCATATTTGCTAATAATTTTATTCATTTTACATGTGAAAGAGTGAGAGTAAATGCAGCTTTGACATCTTTAAGTGACATGTATTTTCAGTTGACTCCAGTTCTAAAAATTTTTTTAATTTATCCCCATCTTTTTACTAATTTATCTTTAATAATCTTTGTAGTCTGTGTTTTTGAAATTTTACCTAAGTTATGCTTATGAAGCCCAAATTTATCTTCACCACAGATTTTTTTTTTCCTGAATTCTTATGTGTTATATCAATGGTCTAGTCAGCATCTTACCTTGAATATCTAACAGGTCCTCAAACCAAGCACCCAAACATTATGGATTTTCTTTTATCATTATACCATATTTACATTATCCTCCATAATATGTTAAAGTGTTTAAAGTTTGTTTTTCAGTTACCTATTAACAATGAACAAAATGGATGTGTCTAACTCCTAGTTATAATCACGAACGCTTCAATGATGGCCCTGTACCATGTTCTCTATGGACTTATGTAAGAATTTCCCTGAGATGTACACTCAGCATGAAATCGCTGTTCACAATGGCTGCATCAGTCCATACTTCCTTTCCAGCAGACAAAGATCATGATGGACCAATGTCACAAGACTTGGACTTTATCAGCTCTCTAATTTTCTGAACAAAATTACAAATTCATGATTGGAACAAAGTGATCTATCATTTTATAATTTTGCGTTTCTCTAACAATAATTTTGAGACTATTTTGTAAACTTGCTTATATTTGTTACCCTCTTCCATACATATCTCATTCCATGTTGCTCACCATTGCTTCCCTTTATATTGCTCTCTCCTTCATGGATGTCTTGCATGTTTAGAAAATACAGTTTGCACCACCCTTACTGCTACTACCTGTATTATGCCAATTTTATTTCTGATCTCCATCTTTCCACACTTGCTTCATCTTGGACAATTTCTTTTTAAAAAAGTAGCTAAAATGATCTTGTAAAATGGAAGTTCAACTATGACATTTCTGCATAGAACTTCTTACATCATTTCATCTGAATGTAGAATGTAAGCCACCTGGTCTCTCTTTCTTATCCCCATTGGTCCAAACCTTTAAAAAAGAAAAACAAACAAACAAACAAAAAACACTCTGTGATCTCCTAGTTATTCCTTAAATAACTGATGCTAACTTTCACCTCTAGGCATTGAAGTTCTTCCTGGATCACCAAATTGGATAATGCATCTTCATAATTGTACTTATACCAGTAATTACCAGTTCATATCACTTGTTTCTAAAGATCCAGCCTATCAGCAGTCTATCAACTCTAATAAGCCAACAAAAATTTCAAGACATTTAAAGAATAAACACTGGATAGCACAGATCATGCAAGTCCAAGATACTAATTAAGGAAAGGGTTCTTCCCTCTTTTCATCAGTTACCTTTAAAGTGCACAAGTCTGAAAAAGTATGAAGACAATCACACACACACATGTCATCTAAGAATACTAAGCTTTTACTATTTACTGGTTTGTTTGATTGAAAGTAACCAAATTCTAACCATACAAAGGTTTCTTGAACACATTTTTTCACTTTAGGATTATTTTGCCTTTAAGTCACTAAAGTTTTTGAAATTTCTTTGCTCCACCCCAAACTCAGAAGTTACAAATATGGGCTTTTCACATTTTAACTTAGCTACATTAATTATAATTTTTTTAAAAAAATGATTATGAGTTTGTTCTCTAAATTAGGACATGCATTTGCTCATTGGTTCAGTGTCAGTATGAAGTGCAAAAAAATTCTACTATCTATTTAATAGATTTGACTTGACAAGAAAATGAAAAATCATACATAAATTGCCTAATAATAGTTTACATTTGGATTCTCATTCTCTGTAAGAAAAATAAAATCATTCAATTAGGGTTATATGTCTTCTCTTGAGTTCTGATTGACTCAAAGATATGAATGGACTCCAAAACTTCACAATTTCATCTGTTATGGGTCTCACTGACAATTGCATATAGCAAAAAATGGTTGAGATAAAACAGACTTGTGTAAATTATTATGGTCTCAAATCTCAGTGTTTTCCATGTATACCAGTTGAAAAACAAAAAAAGTTCTGTGAGTGGCTGAACATGTTAAATCATTATGTGAACAAAATTGCTCACCTTGTCACATTTCCTCCGTGCACTGTTGTTTAAGCTGTAGCATGGATTTGAATACAGACAGCTTCCATGGCCACCAACTTCACTTTCTGATGAGTGTAAGATACTTCGTGCTCCATAGTTAATGGTTCATAAAAACCAAATGAAACCCCAGGTTCCTAGAGAAGAGTATGGTTACAATGATTAATGTTCTGGCTGGTATTGTCATCAGTCTTCATCTTAGCAAGTAAGGAAAAGTTGTGACAGCACTGATCTGATCCCCTAGTCCAATGACCATGACAATCTTCAACAATCCCTATGTAAACATTGAAGCCCTGATACCTCCGTGAACTAATGAAAATATTCTAGTTTTCTATTCATTGTAGAAATTTTGAGTTTCTCTCTGATTGTATTGGCACATTAGAATATCTAGCAAATCCTATTTCTAAAGAACAGAGTATTGTCGCTAAAGATAACAATTATAGACTGCATGTTTCAATAACTAGAAGAAATGATTTTGAATATTTTTACCATAAAAATAATAAATATTTGAGGAGATAGATTCTTATCTAGATTTAAATTTTACAAAATATACATGTACGAAAACGTCACAAGTTACCCTATAAATATGTACAATTTTTAGGATTCTATGTATCAACAAATAAATAAATACTTAAATAATATTAGTATTTTTTCCTTAAATAATCTCACATACATTTGCAAATATTTTCACCAGAAAGTGTTTAAAGAAATATACCTGAATTTTGAGTTAAGCTTTTTAATGTATTCTGTAATACATTATTTTGTAGATGTGAATTTTGTGATTAGGTACTATAACAAATGTATGTATTCACTTTTCCTTCTATTAAAATTACTTTTGACTAAAATATTATCACTTGCTTTAAGAAATACTTAATGGTCTGTCATTAATAAAATTACATACATTTTCCTTCATCAAAATGCTACTTTGTAATGCTTTTATAAACTTATTTGAAAAGTAGAGTTCTTTACATTTAAATTGGAATATTCAGTTATATTTTAAAAGAAAATTCTATCATAATGCATAACACATAACACTTATAATTTAAATTCTACTCAACCAATTAATCAGATAGAATCAGATAGTCCTAATAGAAGTGGGATGAAATAAATTAATTCTAATGCTTACTGAATAATTTCCATAATTTCTCCATAAGTATATGCATCAAATATTTTTAATATGGTAATGTACAATTCACATAATTCTGTAGAAGTATGGCTATAGATGTACACATGTAGTTGAATTAAGATATATTTATCTTTTTTAGCTTTGGGACTTAAAATGATGGAAGACAAAACAGAATGTTTTGCATCTGTAATTGTGTGTGGTTTTGATTTTTGGTTCATTGTGAGAACTTCTTTGAGTGGATTAAAATGATGTGAAATGATTGCTAACAGACAAAAAGAAAAACAGAGATGCTTTCAAAAATCCACATATGGAACTTCATATTATAGCTTCTCAATGCTGGATGTTAGGTAAGAAAAGCCAAAAAAAAAAAAAACATTCAGAGAAATGAATGTATAAATGATTACTACATATAATTTGCAATTTCAGGCACTATGTTTAGGAGTTTTTTTTTTTTCCTTACCAAAATGTTTCTAATATACTGATATATTTTTATTCACTAAAATTAAATTACCAGTTTTTTCAAATAGTGTACCCTTAAGAAGGTGTTTGAAAAGAGAGGTCCATGCTGATTATTTAACAATGACTGAGCTTTTCATTTAGATCCATAATTATAGTATAGAATTAATTAATGGAAGATATTACAGTAAACAACAAAATGAAGGTAACTGCTATATGTATGGTTTGGCATCATCTTTCACAACCTACAGTTAACTAGCTACTCTTCACCAGCTGAGGACCTAGGAGCAGGTCATTTACAGACCGTGGATCATCCATCGCACTGTGACTCTGTGGGAACTGACTGATAATAGCTTCATCATATTGGTGCTACCTGGGGCAAAACTTTTGTCTGTCTTTCCTTCCTTCCTTCCTTCTTTCTTTCCTTGTATAATAGCTGATTCATTGTAAAATTGAAAAAAAAAAAATTCCTTCTAGTTCTTGGTTTACAAAGTAATCTATTAAAAAAAAACAGAAAAGATCTTAACACCTTCTATAGAATTTTAGGAAACATATTTTAGGAAAATATTATTTTAGAAAATAAATATTTAGAAAATATTATTTTAGGAAATTTTAAAAATTATGTATCACATGTTCAAATATCAGCTGTTACACTGAATATCCACCAAGTCAATCCTACCCTGAATGTTTTGAGGAGTAGTTCGTCCTTGGTAATCTTAATTTTTTAATAAAATCCTCTTACATCTTTCAATGTTTCTGAAGTCAACTTAATTATCAGTATTTAACTTTTTAAATTAGTAAATATATTTGTAAAAGACATCTGTCTTACAACATCTGTGTTCTATATAAAAGTTTAGAAAAAATAACTCCTTTTACCATAAAATTGACATTATTATAGAAGTGTTTGTCTTTCATTTCTTACATATTTTCAATTAAGAATAGTTCCTGACAGCTTATGTACATTTCTTTGTCCTAGTAAGATAATCAAGAACTTTTTAGTCTATACTAGTCTTTCTCAGACCTGTCTTCATTGTCAAAATGAGAGGCACTTTTGAAAACTACTGGTAGCCAGTCTTAGCACTGGTGACTTAGTTCTTTACAGAGAGAGACACAAATATCTCTATATATTTGATGTTAATTTGTTTTCCTCAATCTTCAGCTGAGATCTATAGGAATTATAGAAAGTGAATATAAAGAAAAATCATGACTTCTTGATTCATAATTCAAAATTTCTTGGAAGTATATGACCAAGTATGGTTTATTTGTTAAGTATTCAACTTTATATTAGTTCTTTCTCCTCTGTTCTCTTTTTTGTTTTCTCCTTTCTTCTCTTTATTTTTATTATACTTATTTTTAAATTATTTTAGAAAAATTATAAAAATAGCGAGAGAATCTCCATATTAATTTTTTTAATATTTTTTTTATTGGTCGTTCAAAACATTACATAGTTCTTAATATATCATATTTCACAGTTTGATTCAAGTGGGTTATGAACTCCCATTTTTACCCCGTATACAGATTGTTGTATCACATCAGTTACACTTCCATTGATTTACATATTGCCATTCTAGTGACTAATGTATTCTGCTGTCTATCCTATTCTCTACTATCCCCCTTCCCCTCTCCTCCCCTCCCCTCCCCTTTTCTCTCTCTACCCCCTCTACTGTAAATCATTTCTTCCACTTGTATTATTTTTCTCTTACCCCTCCTTTCCTCTTATATATAATTATGTATAACCCTGAGGATCACCTTCCATTTCCATATTAATTTTAACCACCTTCCAAATAACGTTGGCACCTTACATAACACAGGATATTATCAAAGTTGAGAAAATAACATGGGTGGGATATTCCTAACCAAAACACATATATCATTCAGATTTTATGGGCTTTCTTTCCCATTGTGTCCTTTTTCTGTACCCCACATTGCAATGAGTTGTTATGTTAACTTAGTCTTTTGCAATGTGTGTAAGTGTTCTTCAACATTTTATTATATATAATTATTTTGACATTTTTGATTAGTTCTAATCATTAATTGGATAATATTTCGCAATTATCATTTCTCCACACTTTCCTCTTGATTTTTGAGGCTCTGTGTACTTTTTAGATTGAGCAACAGAAGTAATGTCTCTTGTTGCATCTTGAGTATAGCATTTTGGTGGATGATGCTTCCAGATGTCTTTGTCCCTTATAACTCTCACAATCTTGATCTCTTGTTTAGAGTGGCATCTGCAGAGTTTCTCCAGTACAATTTTGATATTATATCATTTTGTAATTTATCAGATATCTTTACTGAAATACTTTTAGACTGTGCAAGTGTGCAATTTCTTCCAAGCTTTTACCTGCACATATTTTCATCCACTAAAACACTCACTTTGACATCAATGCAATGTTGGGAGTTCCTAAAATCACCCTCACATTTGAGAATTTGCTAGAAGAATTCCCATAATTCACAGAAAGTTGTTACACTCACAGTTCCAGTTTACTATAACTAAAATTTACAGATTTTAACCACCCATGGAAAATAAATAGTTTAGAGCTAGAAAAGTTTCCAAAACAGAGTTTCCATTTGTCCTATGGTTATTAGTCAAAGACAGCTTTATTTCCCTGCATCCATGTGCACCAATAAGCATGGAGCTTTTCCAACTAGGGGTCCCCACCCAAGCCTTGATGTAATTTTGTGGACACCGGCCTGAGTGATTTTAAAGTCTGCTCTTTCTAGTGGTCAGATTGCTACCACATGATCCACAGTCCCCACTCTGAATGACATTGTTATACTACTTGGTAGGGCATTCCTCTCCGTAAATGACTCTGTGACAAAGACACTCCATCAGTTATGACAGTCCAAAATCTTAGGAATATATCCCTGAAGCTCAGGACAAATGACCTCTCTTTGGACAAAGATAAATTATTTACTATATATCTATTGGTCAAGCCACAAGTTTTATTTCACCCCTTGCTTAATGTAGATTATCTGTTTTCCAATCTCATTTACATATGTTAATTGGAATGCTTTAAGAGGAAAATAGTGTCTTCAGTCCAATATATTTATTTGTTTATTTATATGTCATATTGTTTTAATTCCAAGAAGATATTAACATTACATTCTGTATTTATTTATTTATTTTCTGTATATTTATTTTTTAGTTGTAGCTGGACACAATAATTTATTTTATTTATTTATTTTTATGTGGTGCTGAGGATCAAACTCAGGACCTTGCATGTGTTAGGTGAGTGCTCTACTGCTGAGCCACAGCACACCTTATTTATTTTGTGGCTAAAATAGAACCAGTTTTGACAGTAGGTTCTCCTGTAGGTTAGCATCTATGTCCTTGGTATGCCTCTGCCCTGGTGTGGGCATGTCTTACTTCCTGAGACCACATAGGTTTCCAGGCTCATCTGAATTCAGCCTCTTTTTTGTAAATATCTGCTTTTAAGTACTGGAGACTAATTCTCAGGAATCATGTCTGGGTACGAAGGGTGCTGCTTGTAATTGAGGAGTCCTACTCTGGGTCTCTCAGCAGAGATATAAATTCTGTATATAACTAAATGCATAAACATTTATGCATTTATTTTCACATTTATCTATAGGTATATATGTGCATTTATGTATATATATGCACAAATATATTAAAAGGTCCAAATATACAATCTACATACATAAACCCACATACTCATACCTTTGATTTCAATAGTATAAATGTCTCATTTTAGCTTCTCCCTTTTACTATTTATATTTTTTTCACCTAATCACTATAAACCTGGATTGCATTATCTATAATAAGTTTATATATGATTAATCCTTTGATGAAATACAAAGCAGTTTAAAAATTTCTAATTAAAATAATTATGTGAAACAAATGAATTAATGTTGCAGTCTTTAGTCTCACAGTTACATTCAAAATTCTAAAGATTTTAGTTTAGTTAAGTTAGTTATTTCTATCTTCTTTGCTATGATTTTATTCATTGCTAATAATTTATTTGGACAAATTTTTAGCATTTCTATTCTACTTTTGATTCCTATAAATCTAGATTTGCCTTAATATTATATTTAAAAGTTATTTTTGAAAGTTATAGCAATGAAACATCCTATTATTTGAAAAATTAAAGTTACATAATACTGTACTCAGAGAGTGTTGCCCCTCTCATCTCTAGGGTCTCAACCCCTTCTCTCCTTCTTCTTTTTTTAGTCTACCCACAGAGTGCAATTGAATGATGACTTCTTATCCTTTGTTGATTTATTCTTATTTATTTTGTACAATAAATTAATTTTTTCCACCCAAAGGACTATACTATAAATATACATCTGTCTTCTGCTTTTGAAATTAAACAATAGTACATCCTGGAAGTTATTCTGTTTCAGTTTATAGATGTCTTTCTCATTCATTTTTATTACTGCATAGTGACCCATATTATAAATGCAAAATGCATTGTTTGTAATTAGAAAACAATATAAATAATGTATGTTTCACTATTAAGAAGAGCTGTTGAAGAAGCTGTGGTATACAGTGATCTTCCATGTTTATATTTTTGTATTTTTGGAAGTATATCTTTAGGATAGAGCCCTAATTTTGGAGTTTCTGGGTTTGAAATGTAAATGCATATATAGTTTTGTTATGTATTTTCAAATTTCTACCAAGAAAGATGATACCAGTTTTAATTTCCACCAGCACTGTGTCAGTGTATGAGAAAAACTACCCTCACCCTCAACCTCATCAACAAAATGTATAGTTTTTGTTTTGCTATTGTTGTTTTTGGTAATGGGAATCGAACCCAGGGACACTTTGCCACTGAAGTACATCCCCTGATCCTTTATATATCTTTTATTTTGAGACAGGGTCTCAATAGGTTGCTTAGACTCTCAAACTTGTGATCCTCCTACCTAAGCCTTTGCAGGTCCCTGGGATTACAGACATGTGCCAGAGTGTCTGGTTTGCATTGCTTTTTAATCTTTGACGGTATACTAGTACGAAATATTATCTCAATGGTGTATCAATTTCTCTAATTATAGTACTTGGTTTGGTTTCATATGTTTCATGACCATTTTTTATGTCTTGTCTGTGTAGTGACTCAAAGAAGACAAAAGGAATTCAGATTTTTTCCAGACAAATTTAACAAAGATATTGAAATAGTGCAAAAATCAACCGGGACTCTTAAAATTGAAAACTACAGTGAATGAATTGAATTATATTGGAGAGCCTGGATGACAGAATTGATCAACCAGAAAAAAATAGTGATATTGAAGGCAAATTATTGAAAGTACACAGTAAGAAGAAAGGATAAATAAGTGTAAAGAAATGAAGAAAATCTAGTAGGAAATATGGGGCAACAGCAAAATAATAAATCTAAGGGTCAGTTATTGGGTTTCAGAGAGACTTTAACATAAAAGCAAGATAGAAAGTCTATTCAAGGATATAATAATGTTGACTTCTGAATTCTGAAAAGAAATATAAATATCCACACACATACAGGTCTAAGTTTGCTAAAGAAATTCAAACCAAACATTACCACCCCAGAACTTGTTGTAATAAAATTCCCAACATCAGGGACCAATAAGAATCCTAAAAATGGCAAGAGAAAAAAGCAAATACTACATAAAAATTGTTCTATGAATCTGGCACCAGAGTTTTCAGTAGTATAGGAGGAATTGAGATGATATATTCTGAATGTGAAGGAAAGAGAAAATTTTGTCAAAAAGAATACTGTGCCTAGTAAACCTATCCTTCACATATTAAGTTTAAAGACATTCCCAGACAAATAAAATTTGAGGGAATTCATCAAACTGAAAGAAAAAAAAATGCCCACATGTAACAGGAAATATCTGACATTATAAAATTATATAAATAGTAAAGACCAAACTATCAAGAAGGAACATTAACAGGAAAATTTTGTCAAGGTGTAAATAATATGAAAAGATGGAAATTCTGACATAAAAATTAAAAAATGTGGATGGAGTGAACAGAACAAGATTTATCTGTTTAGAATAGTTTTTGTCTTGTTATTGTTGTTTTTAATATTGGGAATAAACCCAGTTTTATCTGTTTAGAATGACTTACTAAAATGAAAAGTTATTTTGTGGTCCTCATAGGACACACAGATCAAAAGCTTATAATAGATTTGTTAAAAAATAAAGAGCAAAGATTCAATCATACAGAAAAAGCCTTAAACTACCAAATAAGATAGTAAGAGAGAAACAAAGGAAGAAACAATGTACAAAACAAGAAAGCAACAATTAATAAAAATGACAGCAACATTTTCTTTCCTTTTTCTTTCTTTTTCTTTTTTTTTTTTTTTTGGTGCTAGGAATTTAACACGGAGACACTTACCCAGGAAGCAACATCCTCAGCCCTTTTGTTTTCTTTTGTTTTGTTTTGTTTTGACAGGGTCTTCTTACTAAGTTGCTTAGGGCCTCACTAAGTTGCTGAGGCTGGACTTGAACTAGCAATCCTCCTGCCTCAGCCTCCTGAGTCCCTAGCAATATATTCTTACTTATCTTTAATTATCTTGAATGTAAATGTATTAAATTCTCTGATTAAAAATATGGAATGGCTGAATGGATTACAAAAAAGAAAGAGAAAAGTCTATCAAGATCCCAATTGATGCTGATGTTACTGTTTCAGGAGAACCACATTAATAACCAGAGTTCCAGAATGACAGTTCTTCATATATTTCTCTTTCAGATTATGTAAATCAGCAATGCTTTCTGGTTAGTGACTATTGGAGTTTATTTTTGTGTGGAAAAAATGGATATATGTAGAGAACTTTTCAAACCTGTGAACAAGCTAGAAAATATACATTTTAAATAATTCTTTGATTTAGAGTTCTGGGAAGAAACTCAGTCTTTTAAAGGATAGTAATAAATATGATACACAATTATGCTCAATTTAAATGATAAGACTGAAATCATTACGATACTGCAGAATACCTTTCATTGCATTAGTTTTATGAGTTTCATATGCAAAGGTAAAGTATAACTTAATATTGTAGTTATAAGTGGAGATCCATCATTTCAATGAGTATTTGCATCAGCATATTTTACATAAGATATCTGAATGAATATTTATTTTCCAAATGGTTTTAACCATGTTAAAACCATAGTAATAAAAGCTTATATTCTTATGGCAAATTGGCCATACATGCTTTGGAAAATGATCAATAAATTTCATTGTGATATCAAGGAAATTAACTTTGCTTTGTTGATTCATTTTCTTTGAGAATTGTCTGTCTTTCATGGTATACAGACTAGGAGTTATAGTGTGAAATAAACTTTTTTGCCTTAGGTTGTAGAGTTTGGAAGATCAGGCTCTTATTTAGGAAAAGACAAGTGAGACTAATGAGATGACTGATTAAATATAATATAAAGCCCCGTAGAACCTGAAAAGGTCAGCTCAAGGATGAAAAATTAGGGAAAAAACTCTTGAGACTACAAAATAATAATGTAGAGTTTGTTAGTGACCTACTCTAGGGTGAGGTGCTTGTGGACATAGGAACAGAGATGACAAGAGGTGTTCAAAAGAATAAAATGCAGACAGTTCACATGGAATACTCTAAGGAAGAATAAGATTAGGATGTCTGAAAAAGGGAATTAAGTAGAGATCAAAGTAGGTTCTTCAGATTATGCAGGGGTCAAGTCCTAGATGCAATGTAAAAATCCAATGTCAATGATCACCCCAAAATCAGGATGTCCAACTCGAGGGAAACTCAGGGAGGAGAGACACCTTCTGAGGGAATGTTGGGCAAAGGAATTTACCAGAGAAAAATGCAAGACTCCAGTATTTGAAACTGTGGTCAGGAATGAAATATTGGTTTTAAATAAGAAAGACTACCAGTATATTTTATATGAATCAAGATGCAAACACAGTGCAGAAGCAGGAGCATCACCAATATCTCAATGTTAAATTTATCCTGAGAAATTAGTCTAGCCTTTATCTCATTTCTTCATTATGAGACCCAGAAACATAGATAATTTTGGAGGACATAGGAGGACGTGTTGTTCTAGTTTGGAGATATCAAACATAACTGGCACAGGCTAGGTAAGACATTGCAGTATCTATACTAAGATGACACCATAATTACAAACTGTCTCAATTACTTACATAGGCTTTCTTATAAATAAATAATAATAAACCAAAAGATATGTTACATCAGTTTGAGTTCTAAAATTATATTTATTTATATTTTCTGATGCAAAACCAAGATTACAAATGTGGTGAGGTCAGCCTACATTTCCCTTTTCAGATTTCTAGAGCCTTAGAGGATGGCTACTTTCCTATAAATTGTTATTATTTTTTTCTATGACTAAATATACAAAAATAAAGTAACTTTCTGTAATTCACCTCCTTATTCTTCTTATTCTAATTCCTGCATATAGATCATATTTTGCTATTTATCCTGCATCTTTACATAGAGTCAAGTGTAATGTTTATTAGTAAATAGCTAGTTAAGTCTATTTTTAATCAACATTGCAAAATAGGAAAGTTGATGGAGGTTTTCAAATTTTCCTTTTATCAGTAACGAGGGAAAAAATAATGTTTTGATGTCCATGATTCTGTTTACCTCTCAATTCGTTTAAGCTTATGTGAGAAAGTATTCTCCTTCTGCAATGTCTGAAAAAAAAATATGCAGGAAACATGAGCAAACTCAAGGAGGAAATGTGTGTCTAAAATACACACAGAGAACATGTGCATGGTTTCCGGGCACCAATGAATAAGGAACAGGCCCATCAGGAATAAGAGAAATAGGCACCTAGTTCCCCACCAAGCAGGTTTGAGACACAAGGGATATAATTGGCAAATTTAATCAGGTCTGTGACAAGTAAACATCTGAGTCCTCCCTGCTGCCCACAAAGCATAAGTGGAATTCTGTATCTAAATCTTGTGTCAGGACAAGTGGGAAATAAAACCAAGATGCCAAATTGGTGTTTCCTTTACTGTTTGTTGTTTTTCCCTTGATCAGCTTTTCTAGAAATGAATCAATTTTACTGATCTCATTAAAGAATTGGTTTTGTTTACCAAATGTTATGATTACCTCTATAATGTATATTTATATCTGCTATTATTTTAATTGTCATTGTTATATAGAATGTTATTACTATTTTTTTTTGTTTTATTTGTTCTTTTTGGATATACTTGACAGTACAGTGTATTTTGACATATCATACATACATGGAGTCTAACTTATTCTAATTAGGATCCCATTCCTGTGGTTGTCCCTGATAGGGAGTTTCACTGGTGTTGCATTCCTATATGAACCATGGGAAAGTTAGGCCCTATTCATTTCATTGTCTCTCCTATTCCCGTCTGCCTCCCCTTCCCTTCGATCTCCTTTTTCTAATCCACTGAAGTTCTATTCTTTCCCCTCCCATTTTATGCTTAAAGTGCATTATTAAGTTCTTGGATTCCTAAAGTAGGAACTCATGATATTGAGTTTAAATTATTCTCTTCTACATAAAGACTTTGACTATAAATTTAATCTAAGCATATCAATAAACTATAGCTATAGTCCAAGCATTATATTTAAGATATATATATATATATATAATATATATATATATTATATATATATATATATTTAAACTATATTTAAATATAGTTATGGCACTCCTTTTCTTGCATCTCCCAAGTTTTGACTTATTTTTGTCAGTATTGAGTTCAAAATATTTCTGATTTCTTTTAAGATTACTTTCTTGAACATCTAGATGTATATTTTTATTTTTATAATTTTTTTTATAAATTTGACCTTTTTTAGAGAGAGAGAGAGAGTGAGAGAGAGAATTTTAATATTTATTTTTTAGTTTTCGGCGGACACAACATCTTTGTTTTGTATGTAATGCTGAGGATTCAACCCGTGCCACACGCATGCCAGGTGAGCGCGCTACCACTTGAGCCACATCCCCAGCCCTAGATGTATATTTTTAAATTTCTCAATATTTTTAAGATTTCACAGAAACCATGCTGTTGTTTCACTTCTAGAAATATAATATTTGTTACATTACAACTTATGGCCTATATTAATTTATGTTCCATTTGCACTTGAAAAATATTGTGAATTTTATAGTTCTTAGAATCAAAGTTTAATAAATGTTAACTAGGTCAAGATGCAGTGCTATTATTCAAATTAATCTATTCATTACTCAGAGAGATATTAAAATATTGCCTCATGACTAGATTGATCTCTTTCTCCATTTAGTTCTAGTCTTTGCAACATGTATTTTTCAGCTGCTATTATTTAGATTGCTTTATTTTCTGATAAATTGACACTTCTATTATTGGGAAATTTTCTTTATATCCTATAATATTTTTTGAATGGAATCTACTTCTTTTAATACGAATGTCCATATTATCACTACTATGTTTACTGATTTTGTAGTATAAAATTTCTATTTATTTTAATTATCTGTATTTTGTTATTAAACTGTCTATTTTACAGATGACTCAGAAATGTCTGTTATTCTTTTTAAATCCAGGCTGAAAATCTCTGAATTTTAATGGCATTGTGCAATCCATTTAGATTTAATATGATTATTTATATGATGCATTTAGGTCTATCATCTTGCTACTTATTTTCATGTTTTATTACTATTTTTGACTTAAACATCTATATTTTATTTTCTTACTGGTGGCTGGAATTGAAAATGTATATCTTTTATATACTCAATCTATTTTCAATTCTTCTGTCCTTTCACATACACTTCAAGAGACTAAAAATAAAATAATTTGATTTCTTTCCTCTTTTCCTTTTTGCAATATTTATGATAATTCCATATTTCATGTATGTTATTTACTTAATAATCTTTTAAAAAATATATTTTAAGTTGTAGATGGACACAATATGTTTATTTTTTTTAATGTGCTGAACATCAAACCCAGTGCCTCATACATGCAAGGCAAGCACACTATGAGCCACTACCTCAGCCCTTATTTAATAATATTTTAAATAACATTTAAAAGGAGAAAATATCTGTTATATTTAAGCACAAATTTGTAAACTCTGGTGATCAAGCTTTCTTTCTTTCTTTCTTTCTTTCTTTCTTTCTTTCTTTCTTTCTTTCTTTCTTTCTTTCTTCTATCTTTCCTTCCCTCCCTCCCTTCTTCATTTCTTTCGAGTCCCTGATCCTACTTCAAGAGCTACTCCATGAATTTACAGCATATGTTTTTGTGATTTCCTGGGGCATCTGGTGGGTAGGAAATATGGGGACTTCATAAGACTTTGAAATGTATCTAAAGACACATTACTTAAATCACCTCTACAGGTGAAAATCAGTACTTATTCTGTTATTCATACCAAAATATAATCAGCCATATTTTCCAAAAGAGCCAAAATTTCTAAAAATGATAATAAATTTCAATGTAAAGGGTAGAAATAAAACATCAATGATGTAGAAATTCTTGAAATATAAATATAAAATGCTTTTTATTTTAAAGTCTCCATTAAAAAAAAAAACAGAAAGGTCTTCTGTGAGTCAAATTTTAAAGTCCAAAATTTGTGGGTTAAACTCCAAAGTAAAATAAGTCAACAAATAGATTTCATGGGGTTATAACTAAAATTTAAAAAAAATTAATTCTAATCATTGTTTTCCTTTAACATTTTCTTTCAAATTAATTGAATTTCTGTGTTTTTTTCAATATAAATATAGACCTAGGGAACTAATGTTACCCATGATGCATTGCTTGAGGAGCAGGTACAGCATTGTTTTCAATAACTGAGGTGAGACACACAATATTTTTAGATGTTCTATTAAATGTCAAATGTCTTAGATAATAACCCTTAACACATTGAATTATTTCAAATTCTTTACTAGGAATTTCAGTGATTCAGAGGCAGAAAGACCAGATTATAGCTACTTGAGTTTTCCACAATGTCTGCTAGAGAATGGAGAGTATCCAAAATAAAGGAAATATGCCCCAGGAATATCACAATAATATGTGCTGTAAATTGATGGAGTAGCTCTTGAAGTAGGATGAGGGACTCAGAGAACTGCTCATCCCCAGGAGGATTGCCATGTACAAATTCAAAATGTACAGTCTTTTCTATGAAAAATAGAGTTCAATGGGTAATATCAATCTTTTTATGGTCTAGCATCTTGTTAAGCTAAGTTGCCCGTCTGTTTGGGCTGTGGACATGGTATCTGCACAAAGCTCTATTCATTTCAACTGTAGGTGCAACATTTGTCATCTCAGAACTGTTGAGTGTATCTATAGAAAATTTTGATATTAATGTTGGCAAGTAGCTTTTTTTGCAAAAATTTAAAACTGAAAAAAACTTACATCCTGTTTCACTCAGAATAACTGACTCTCCTCTTAGAATGGTTACTTTGACTAGCCTCGGGAGGTAGCATAGCCAAACTCATGGTTTGTGAAGACAGAAAAGTAAATATGGGTAGGAAGTTTTAGGATGGAGAATAAAAGGAATCCCATTTGTTGCTTGGGATTCATGACTAAGATGTCCTTTCTGATATACTGGTGTTGGAACATACCAAGTAATAAAAATGAAAATGAGCAAAACAAAGATTCCTCTTGAGGGTCAAACCTCTTTATAATGAAGTCTTAGTAAGGTTACCAAGGATAGAAAATGCATCTCATCTTTTCTTCATACTTCCATTAGGTAATTGGATTTAGTGAAGAAAAATGTTTGGGTCATTTTTGGGGAATCCAGAAGAGATGTAGGAGTGGTTATAGAGGGCCTGGATGTGTCCAACTCTCACCTGACTCAGCCTGCATCCTCACAGTGAAATTGTGAAGCCTCAATTATTGGCTTCAATAAAACAAAACTGTGTCATGTAAAGTTACCACTAGAAACTTGATTTTTTTTCTTTTTTAAAACTATATTCTTTTTATGTAAACAACATTTCAAACTAGAAACCATATTGCCTGGGCAACATGTAACTTCAGAGTATATAATCTTCACAGTTGTTATATTTCTTTCCTTTAAAACATTTTATAAAATGATATTTGCTTAAGATAATGTATTGATCATCAAATAACTTTTTATTTTATTTGTTTTATAACATAAAAGAGAATACCACTTCATTTCTTATTTTTTACCCATATTTATATTTAGCTCAATCACAAATGCTTCTACTCTCTTTTGTATTCTTTAGAGTTAGAATGCAACTAATTGTTGCAGATCTACTGCATTCTGATTTTCCCTGCCTTTTGTGTAATAAATAAATGATACCCGCTATGCTATTAACATTGAAGATAAAAGGCATATGCAAAAAATTAGTGATTATAATATCCCTTAAAAATAAATTGAAGATTTTTCCTGTATACATGATTATAAAATCAGTAGTGGAAATAACCAGAACTAGGAAGGTTTTATTAGTTATTACTAAACTGGTTTACCTAAACAATTTCATGCTGATGAAATACTCTACTGGTTTGAAGATATTTCAAGTATTTTCAAGACATTTTGTTTTGCTGTGTTAATACCCACTCACTAATTTCATTTCCCCATTGTATTCATTACTATAGACAGAATATTGTTGTGGCTTATGACTGTAAATATCTTTATCTGTTGGTTTCAAGACATAATTTTCTTTTTTTTATTGGTTGTTCAAAACATTACATAGTTCTTGATATATCATATTTCACACTTTGATTCAAGTGGGTTATGAACTCCCATTTTTACCCCGTATACAGATTGCAGAGTCACATCAGTTACACTTCCACTGATTTACATATTGACATACTCATGTCTGTTGTATTCTGCTGCCTTTCCTATCCTCTACTATCCCCCCTCCCTTCCCCTCCCCTCTTCTCTCTCTACCCCCTCTACTGTAATTCATTTCTCCCCCTTGTATTATTTTTCCCTTTCCCCTCACTTCCTCTTGTATGTAATTTTGTATAACCCTGAGGGTCTCCTTCCATTTCCAAACAATTTCCCTTCTCTCTCCCTGTCCCTCCCACCTCTCATCCCTGTTTAATGTTAGTCATCTTCTCATGCTCTTCTTCCCTACTCTGTTCTTAGTTACTCTCCTTATATCAAAGAAGATATTTGGCATTTGTTTTTTAGGGATTGGCTAGCTTCACTTAGCATAATCTGCTCTAATGCCATCCATTTCCCTCCAAATTCTATGATTTTGTCGTTTTTTAATGCAGAGTAATACTCCATTGTGTATAAATGCCACATTTTTTTTATCCATTCGTCTATTGAAGGGCATCTAGGTTGCTTCCACAGTCTTGCTATTGTGAATTGTACTGCTATGAACATCAATGTAGCAGTGTCCCTGTAGCATGCTGTTTTTAGGTCTTTAGGGAACAGACCCAGAAGGGGAATAGCTGGATCAAATGGTGGTTCCATTCCCAGCTTTCCAAGAAATCTCCATACTGCTTTCCAAATTGGTTGCACCAATTTGCAGTCCCACTAACAATGTACAAGTGTACCCTTTTCCCCACATCCTCACCAGCACTTGTTGTTGTTTGACTTCATAATGGCTGCCAATCTTACTGGAGTGAGATGATATCTTAGGGTGGTTTTGATTTGCATTTCTCTGACTGCTAGCGATGGTGAGCATTTTTTCATGTACTTGTTGATTGATTGTATGTCCTCCTCTGAGAAATGTCTGTTTAGGTCCTTGGCCCATTTGTTGATTGGGTTATTTGTTATCTTGTTGTCTAATTTTTTGAGTTCTTTATATACTCTGGATATTAGGGCTCTATCTGAAGTGTGAGGAGTAAAGATTTGTTCCCATGATGTAGGCTCCCTATTTACCTCTCTTATTGTTTCTTTTGCTGAGAAAAAACTTTTTAGTTTGAGCAAGTCCCATTTGTTTATTCTAGATATTAATTCTTGTGCTATGGGTGTCCTATTGAAAAATTTGGAGCCCGACCCCACAGTGTGTAGGTCGTAGCCAACTTTTTCTTCTATCAGATGCCTTGTCTCTGGTTTGATATCAAGCTCCTTGATCCATTTTGAGTTAACTTTTGTGCATGGCGAGAGAAAGGGATTCAGTTTCATTTTGTTGCATATGGATTTCCAGTTTTCCCAGCACCATTTGTTGAAGATGCTATCCTTCCTCCATTGCATGCTTTTAGCCCCTTTATCAAATATAAGAAAGTTGTAGTTTTGTGGGTTGGTTTCTGTGTCCTCTATTCTGTACCATTGGTCCACCCGCCTGTTTTGGTACCAGTACCATGCTGTTTTTGTTACTATTGCTCTGTAGTATTGTTTGAAGTCTGGTATCGCTATACCACCTGATTCACACTTCCTGCTTAGCATTGTTTTTGCTATTCTGGATCCTTCTCAAAAATAGATCATATATTATGTCACAGGGCAACTCTTAGACAATATAAAGGAGTAGAGATAATACCATGCATCTTATCTGACCATAATGGAATGAAACTGAAAATTAACGATAAAAGAAGGAAGGAAAAATCATGCATCACTTGGAGAATGAACAATAGGTTACTGAATGATCAATGGGTTATAGAAGACATTAAGGAGGAAATTAAAAAATTCTTAGAGATAAATGAAAGCACAGACACAACATATCGGAATCTATGGGACACATTGAAAGCAGTTCTAAGAGGAAATTTCATTGCATGGAGTTCATTCCTTAAAAAAAGAAGAAACCAACAAATAAATGATCTCATACTTCATCTCAAAATCCTAGAAAAAGAAGAGCAAAATAACAGCAAAAGAAGTAGAAGGCAAGAAATAATTAAAATCAGAGCTGAAATTAATGAAATCGAAACAAAAGAAACAATTGAAAAAATTGATAAAACTAAAAGTTGGTTCTTTGAAAAAATAAATAAGATCGACAGACCCTTAGCCATGCTAACGAAGAGAAGAAGAGAGAGAACTCAAATTACTAGCATACGGGATGAAAAAGGCAATATCACAACAGACACTTCAGAAATACAGAAGATAATCAGAAATTATTTTGAATCCTTATACTCCAATAAAATAGAAGATAGTGAAGGCATCGATAAATTTCTTAAGTCATATGATCTGCCCAGATTGAGACAGGAGGATATAGACAACCTAAACAGACCAATATCAATTGAGGAAATAGAAGAAACCATCAAAAGATTACCAACTAAGAAAAGCCCAGGACCGGATGGGTATACAGCAGAGTTTTACAAAACCTTTAAAGAGGAACTAATACCAATACTTTTCAAGCTATTTCAGGAAATAGAAAAAGAGGGAGAACTTCCAAATTCATTCTACGAGGCCAACATCACACTGATTCCTAAACCAGACAAAGATACTTCAAAGAAAGAAAACTACAGACCTATATCTCTAATGAACCAAATGCAAAAATCCTCAATAAAATTCTGGCGAATCGGATACAAAATCATATCAAAAAAATTGTACACCATGATCAAGTAGGATTCATCCCTGGGATGCAAGGCTGGTTCAATATACAGAAATCAATAAATGTTATTCACCACATCAATAGACTTAAAAATAAGAACCATATGATCATCTCGATAGATGCGGAAAAAGCATTCGACAAAGTACAGCATCCCTTTTTGTTCAAAACTCTCGAAAAAATAGGGATAACAGGAACATACCTCAACATTGTAAAAGCAATCTATGCTAAGCCCCAGGCTAGCATCATTCTGAATGGAGAAAAATTGAAGGCATTCCCTCTAAAATCTAGAACAAGACAGGGATGCCCTCTCTCACCACTTCTGTTCAACATAGTTCTTGAAACACTGGCCAGAGCAATTAGACAGACGAAAGAAATTAAAGGCATAAAAATAGGAAAAGAAGAACTTAAATTATCAAGACATAATTTTCTTTCACAGCATTGGTAGTAACATAACTTGTAAACAGCCATTTTTTTTAAGTTTTTAAAAGTTCTCTGTGCAAAATGTTTGATTATGATATTTCAGTATCCAACAAATGGAAACTCTTTATTTGTATAATAAGCTTTATATTTTAGGATGGCATTAGATGTACAGAAAATATGACATAGGAGAATAGAGAATTTCTATGTTCTTTGTACCCAATTCCCCCTATTATTAACATCTTGCATTAATTGAGTATATTTGCTGTGATCAGTGAAGCAATAATGGTAACTAAAGCCCATAGTTTGTTCAAGTCTCCATAGTTTTTACCTGATATTCTTTTTTTCTTCTAGAATTCAATTCAGGATACCACAATGTGTGGAATCGTCTTGTTTTCTTAAAGTACTCTTGGCTGTGATGACTTCTTAGACTTTCCTTGTTTGTGGTCCTTTTAAGAGTTTTGAGAAATACTGGGAAGGTCCTTGGTAAGACTCTTATCTATTGAGATGGTTATGAAGGATGGTTATTACTAGATTGAGGTGATGGATTTTAAAGAGGGAGACCACAATGTCAATTTTACTCCCTTACAACATACAAAGGTACCTAATGGCAACATGAGCAAGCTGCTTTTGGTCACCTGGCTGAGTTGGTGTTTATAGGTTTCATCACTGTATATGTACTTTTTTATTTTTTCTTTCCATTTTGATCTCTCTGGGACAAGGTTTCAATGCACAGCCCACACAGGAGTGGGCATGTTTTCTTTAGGGTGTAGCAACCGCATAACTTACAAAATTCTTCTGCAGAGAAGACTTGTCTCTTCTCTCCTATTAATTATCCTATTCAATCACTGATTTGTATAATTGTGAGGCTACTGGATATTTATTGCTGAGGGCCATTGCCAAGTAGGAATGACGCATCGAAATTTCCTTGCCAGCGTACCCCATGTTAAATGGACTTGCCTTGGAATTTCGCTGTTGACATTGCATGTAAAGTGACCTTGCTCAAGGACCAGGGCGGATCTGGGTTTAGAGCTGATCAGGTTTGAGGAAGTATCCCGGTCCTTGGGTTTAGGGCGTTCCCGGTTTAAGACAAGTTTAAGGCGTTCGGTTTAAGACAATATGGGTTTTAGGGAAGTTGGATGTTGAAGATTATTGCTGCTGGAAATAGGGCGTTCCTGCTACCTGAGCTCCCGTTGATTTCTCGTGAGATTCAGAAAGTATTTTGGAAAAAAGTCTCCTGGAGTAGGTGAATTGGGCGGCAGCAGAACTGGGATTTCCCTAGAATGTGTGTAGAGGCTGGTGTGAGTTCGGGAATAAAGAATTGCTGTTTGAATCTACAAAGCTGTGAGTGGCTCGTGATCTTGTGCCCGGCCAAGACATTGGCAATTTATTTTGTGTTTTAGTTTAGAATATAATGCAATGTTATTTCTCATCTTGTTCTGATCTCACCATTGGTAGGTATTTGTGTTGGTTTTTGCGCCCCCGTGACATGCCTACACCAGCACATATATTTGTGAGGTTGTTTATTTATTTAGTTATCTATCTATGTATCTATTTATTTATTTTGACACTACAAAATGCTCTAAACTTATCTTGCATATTTCCTGCTACTGCCCTTGAATCAGTTTTCTCCAAGGAACTTTGTTTTCTCTTCTGGGAGAAAGTTTTTATCAAGTAAGAACTGTGTGCAAGCTCTATTTATTGCTGCTGGCTGTCAACTTATCAGGCCCTCTCAGCTGACAGAGCAGAGGAATATATGCGTGCATACTAACCTATGTTGTTTGTATAGTATTTTTAATTACTCATATAGCTTGGCAAACTTTGCTAGAATGATTGGTTTCAAAACAACTCAGAAGAGTTATGTCTCTTTCAATACAGTAAAATTTCATCTGCAGGATCATAGCCATTGCTTACATTTTAAATCAATGCAAAACTATAGAAGAAAAATTTTATACAATTATAAATTTATAAAAATGAAGATTTCTTAGACATTGGTAATATTTGTTGAAAAATTGGAAGAAAAATATGATGAAGTCTAGCATACTTGTTTCTTTAATTTTTTTGAAAAATGTTTTGTTCTTTTTATTTATACATGACAGTAGAGGTATTTTGGTATACCATACATACATGGGGTATAACTTCCCATTTTTGTGGCTATACATGATGTGGAGTTATCTTATATTCATATACGAATAGGGGAAAGTTGTGTCTGATTCAGTCTAATGTATTTCCCATTCCTAAACCACCTCCCTTGCTCCCATTCCCCCTTTCCAACAAGATTAACCTTCACTCCTCCCTCCCCCATCACCTATTATGACTCAGCATCCACATATCAGAGAGAATATTTGGCCTTTGGTATTTGGGGATTGGATAATTTCACTTACATGATAGTCTCCAGTTCCATCTGTTTGCCAAAAAATGACATAATTTCTTTATGGCTGAGTAATATTCCATTGTTTATATATATATCACCTTTCTTACTCTATTCATCTGTGGAAGGGCACAGTGTTTTATTCTATAGCTTAGCTATTGTGAATTGAGATTCTGCAAACATTGATGTGTTCATGACACTATAGTATGCTGATTTTATGTCCTTTAGGTTTATGCTGAGGAAGTAGGATAACTGGGTCAAATGGTGGTTCCATTCCAAGTTCACTGAGGGATCTCCATACTGTTTTCCAGAGTGGTTGCATCAGTTTGCAGTTCCATTAGCATAGTTTCATACCATCCCATTTATTGATTCTTGATTTTAATTTTTGCGCTTTAGGAGTCTTGTTGTGAAATTCCAATCCTAAGCCTAATGCCTAGGTCCTTGATCCATGTTGAGTTGAGTTTTGTGTAGGGTGAGAGGTAGGAGTCTAATATCATTTTGTTACATGAGGATTTCCAGTTTTTCCAGCATCATTTAAGAGGCTTTCTTTTCTCCAATGTATGTGTATGATGGTTTGTCTAGTAGGAGATGACTGTATTCTTGTGGGTTTGTTTCTGTGTCTTCTATTTTGTCTGTTTTGGTACCCATAATGTGCCATTTTTGTTACTCTAGCTCTGTAGTATAAGTTAACGTCTGGTATTCTGATGTCTCCTGCTTTACTTTTCTCACTGAAGATTACTTTGGCTATTCTGGGTCTCTTATTTTTCCAAATGAATTTCATGACAGCTTTTTCTATTTCTGTGAAGAATGTCAATGGAACCTTAATAGAAATCGCATTAAATCTATATAGTGCTTTTGGTACTATGTCCATTTTTAGGATATTAATTCTGCCTCTCTAAAAACATGGGAGAGTTTGCCATCTATCTTCTAAGGTCTTCTTCAATTTCTTTTTTAGTATTCCAAAGTTCTCAGGATGGAGGTCTTTCACCTCTTTTGTTACATTGATTTCCAAATGTTTTATTTTTCATTCTATTGTGAATAGGATAGTTTTACTAAATTCACTTTTAGTTGGTACATCACTGATGAATAGGAATGCAATTGATTTATGGCTATTAATTTTATATCCTGAAGTCTAGAATTCCTTCCTTGAGCAAACAAAGAATGGGAAGGTAAGTATTATTATGAATTCAGTTATCACATTGCATAAAGAAATAACCAGAGAGTGAGAAATAAAGGAAGGGGGTGACACTGTATAAGGACCAAATACCTGGTTTTATTTTACACACTGCCTTTTATTTTACACATTGTGGATGCCTTGAGAGTCTGGAAACTAATGCTCATCTTGAGGAAAAATTCTTATGCATTGAATAAATATTGATAAATAGATTCATAACATGAAGGAACTAAAAAAGTCATCATAGTGTCCTAATAAAAAGTGTGCAATCTCTTCTCCTCTCTCTTTTTCAGCTCCACTGCTTCTACTCTGTCCTTGAAAACTTATTTCTCTACATATTCTGATCTTTCCTTTTAGTCCTATATCAAAACCTGTTTTAAAATATAGAAAATAAGTACAAAATCTGAGACCTCAAAGATAAAAGATTTTTTAAACTAGGAAAAGTAAACTCAAGCAACGAAATTTAGAGCCTAACAGAGAGGAAACAGGGATATATGCTGATGGGTGGAATTTTATTCATTCGTGGAAACATAAGTAATAAGTCTTGAAGTCATGTCTGTGATCTGCCACTTTTGGAAAATATGGAGGAAAAAATTGTTTTGATCTACATTATTTGGTATTTATGTTTAATAAAATATGCATGAGTTGTTTTAGATCACTTTGCATGTGTTCTTTATGAAAAAAATGTAATTTGACACTACATTGTATTAAGTGGCTAGATCATCTTTGTAGGATCCTACAAATACTAAGAGATAGTCTTTATATAGTGTAAAAACTTTAATAAATAATTCACATCAATGTGAAGACAAAATTAAGGAATCAATAGTGAGTGCTCTAAATTATTCCAAAAATGGTTTAAAAGTTATAGAAATGAGTTTGCATTTATTACTTCTGTGCACCAACATAATCATTTATGTTACATCTAATCAATGTTTCCGAAAGAGTGGGAACTTTCCTGAGCAATTCATTACTTTGGGAAATTATAATATGATTTATTCAAAATCACGTTCCTTATCTGAACTAATGCTCATTTTACCAAGAATATGATATGTCATCTTCAGTTAATCTGCACATTAGACCACACTAAATATGGACATCTTGGTTTCTCTCTCTTTTCCTTGCTTAGATTATTGAAAGTTTGGAACCTGAATAACAATTTTAGAAAATGGCAGTGTGAGAGGAGCATAAGATTAGTGAATGTGATCATGTGAAATAATTTCTCATTTTGTCAGGTAAAATTTTGACTTTAGTTTAAATGATAGCACAAAAAGGATGGAAAATCACACTTTAAAATAAAAAAGCTTAGATTAATTATATAATTCATATTTGACTAACAAATTGATATATTGATTTTATTTTACTTACGTAAGGCAAGATGGCAAAACAAACAAGGGATTGTACCTTTAGAAGTGATTTAGTCATTGCTGATATTGAAGCACTGTAGAAAGATATTGCATTATAACAGAATGCAAATTTTTCTTCACTTGTGGTCTCTTTTCTAACATAAATAAAAGTCTCCACAAAAACCACTTACCCTAAAAGTAGAACTTGCCATTTCCGTTTCTTGTTCATTCAGGCTCTTTCATCAGTGGTGGACTCTGAGAGATGGGCAGGCAGCCCTGCAGGAGAACCAGGCCTGAGCAGCATGCTGAGATTACAATCCAACAGTGAATGCATCTGATGGAAGAGCTCTCCACTAATACAGAGGCACATTCCTGCTCTTGGCATGACACAGACCCTCTTCCCTTCCACTGTGACTTCATACACCTCTGAAGCATAGCTAACTGCAGGAATTCCTCTGGAAGTGTGCCAGGAGTCTTCCTGGATGCTCATACACACCACAGCCCTTTCATCACTCTGCTTCTCTTCATCTTCACCAACACCTCCTCAGTCCACTGTCATGTTTTGTTAGAATTTTCATGTCCCCACAAAAGCCATATGTTGAAGTCTTGTCCCCATGGTGATGATCTTAGGAGGTGAAGCCTTTGGGAGTGATGGTGCCACAGGATGGATACTTTGAATGGGAACAGTGCCCTTACAAAAGAGCAGGGTGTCATGGTACATGCATGTGATCTCTGCTTCTTTGGAGTCTGAGGATGCAGGATCACAAATTGGAGGTCAACCAGGGCAACTTAGCAACATCCTGTCTCAAAACAATAAAATAAAAAGGACCTGAGATAGAGCTCAGTGGTAGAGAGCTTCTCTAGCTTACATCCGAAGTACCACAGAGGAAAATACACCCACAGGTGTGCACGTGCACACACACACACACACACACACACACACACAGAGAGAAAAATAAAATAAAAATGAATTAAAAACAAAAGACCTCTAACCCTTTCTTCCATGTAAGGTTAGAATAAGAAGATAGAGGTCAATGAAGAAGGGGGCATCTATTTTTCAGGCACTGGGTGTAGGGCCCCCATCTGCTAGAACTGTGAGAACTGTGAGAAATACATTTCTGTCACTTCTAGTCCACCCATTCTGTGGTTTTGTTACAGGCTAAGGCATCCATCTGAATTTCACATTTTGAGTTTCAGCAATGATTCTACCTTCATTTCAATCAAGCCACTCAGTGTAAATTTCATAAGAAAGAAGTTTTTTTTTTATTTCTCATGATGCAATCTTCTTGGCCTTCCCACTGCCAGCAGTGCAGTAGGTGTTCAATAAATATTGACTCAAAGATTATGTAGAAAAAAATAAAACTGTTGCTTCTCCGTTTTCTTTTCCTTCTGCCTCTCCTTCCCTCTAAGTGGTAGGAGAACTAATTATAAGGGTCCTTCTCTCACTGGTGTTATACTATTTATAGCAATAGCCAAATACCCATCTGTGAACATGAAAGTAAATTCTATAGGTGAGACATTGGAGTAATCCAAAGGACAAACAGTCTGGATTAAGTCATGATTTACCTGTTTTCAAGTGAGATGGCCTTGCACAGCATTGTTACTCCCATCTTCTCTTATTTATTTGTACACTGGTTGACCTCATGGAGTGGTTACCCTAAAAGAGGATAACATGTAAAAGCCTGAGATCGGGGTCAGCAGCACATAAAGTGTTGGTTAAAGTTCAACAGTTATTACTTTGATGCCCCATATTAGCCCCTCAGTCCTGGTTGTGACTAGCTAAGTGGAAAGGCCCAGAAGATCCTAAATACAAATAGCTATGGTCTCCATTGCTCAGCACAAATGTACAGAACTACAAAGAAAGGAAACCCTCTATTTTAAAGTATCCATATGCCTAGATATAATTCCAATCTTGTATCCAGTAAAAATATAAAGCAAGTTATTCCTAAGGGTGTCAGCTTCTGTTAGCTTAATTTGTGCAGGAGTAGACCAGAGACAAGGAAAACTAATAGATTAATTGGGATATCCAGGAAATATCAACAAGGACTGCTTAGTATTACAGAAGGCATACTTCTATAAGTCAGCTAAAGCATCAGGTAAGTAGAGATTACTAGCAAAGAGAACCTTAAGACTGTGAAAACATTTTAGAAAAGTCTCCCAGAAAGCCAGGGGGTGGCACGCAACTGTAATCCCAGGGGCTTGGGAGGCTGAGGCAGGAGGATTGCAAGTTCAAAGCCAGCCTCAGCAAAGGCAAGGCTCTAAGTAACTTGGTGAGAACACTGTCTCTAAATAAAATATAAAATAGTGCTGGGGATGTGGCTCAGTGGTTGAGTGTCCCTGGGTTCAATCCCTGTATCAAAAAAAAAAAAAAATCTCCCAGAAAGACACAAAGAATTAAGTACTCATACTCCTTGGTTGAAGGCTATATTGGGCAATGTTGGTTCCCTGGTTTTAAAGACCTATCCATGTGGGATGAGAGAGGCTATGCAATAATCAGGATATGGTCACCCTCAGACACTGAAGCAATAACAGTGGGAATAATTAGTTGTTGAACACAGAAACAATTAAGGAATTTAGACAGGTGCATAGATAGGTCTGTTGGAGAGTAGAAGAGCCTCACACTAACTCAGAGCTGGTTCCCATCAAATATGAAAGGCCAGCATGACAGTAGCTCTTGATTTCCAGCTACTGCAGGATCTGGTTTAAGGTCACACTGGGATAGGAGTACCCCACTCAGCCTGGGGAACCAGTGCAGGCACCCTGTGACAAGCCCTGGGGGAATGCACAGTTGGCCTGATGACCAGGACAAATAAACATGCACAACTTTTGGTAGACTTTATCACTTCATCAAAACTGATGAGCTGTTGCTCAGTTGGAGACATTTTTTGGCTTAAAGGTCCTGCGGTATTGAAACTCACTACACTCAACCAGCTTATTACTGTCTCAACCAAGCACACTGGGGTGGCTTAAAATAATCATCCACTTCATTTTGTACCAAGAAATAAATTCCGATGCACAGTGCTTGGGATGAATAAATCTCTATTTTAACTTCAATGTTTTCTTTTGTAATAACAATTCTGACTTTTCTTCTATATTGTTTTATGTTGAATTTTTTTTCTGTACCTATTTTTTGTAACATTTTACTGTGTTTATTCACTTTATTTGATGTGTGTTCATTGCTTCACATAGTATTTTTTTGCTTAGTTTTCAAAGTCTATATACTTATAAGTAGAAAATTAATTAAGAAATGCAGGATGGAATAGTTAAAACACCATATAACAGGCTACCAAAATCAAACCCAAATCTAAATGTGGATGCTACATTGGTCGCATGACTTTGTAACCAAAATAATTCTTGTGCTATAAGCATATGCTAGAATAGTTTCAAAAAAGAAAGTTTTAATTCTCTTGAAGAAATTCTAAAATATTAAGAACTTCCAGGTGTATTGCAACTGTCAACATGAAAATATATGAAGTTGGGACTGGGGCTGGGGCTGGGACTCAGTGGTAGAGCGCTTGTCTCACACATGTGAGGTATCAGGTTCAATCCTCAGCACCATATAAAAAACAAACAAATAAAGATATTGTGTTCATTTATAAATAATTTTTTTAAATATGTGAAGTTAATTCATCCTACCAGGTTAATTTAAAGAGAGCTGCTTTTCTTTTTCCTTTTAAACAGCTATGCTTACTTGTTTATTTGGAGTGGAGCAAGACAATGCTTTTTAGTATACTATTCTAAAAAGTTTATAACTTCACTAGAAGACTGGATGCAAAAATCCCTCCCCCCAGTTTACATAGGCAGTACTACCCTCAAGAAAATCTTCCTGGCTTTCACTAGAATGTAAATTTATTTATGCCTGTCTTTCTCTAGCAAAGCTACTCTCTATATTTCTAATCATTAAAAAAATGCCATGTGATAAATCTTTTGTTTATTCAGAAATTATAATTGCAAACAAAAGGAAAAAAAAGTTCTGCTTTGGTAAGTCCTAAGTTATCTCCCCTAAAGGAGGAGGCATGTGGACATACACTGTGAACTAAACAGAGGGACTACTTCATACTATGAAGGGATACTTCAAAATTAACCTCGACCCGCCATTGAATATCACATTTTTTTTTCAATCTTAGGGGAGAATTCAGCCGTGAAGCTATATATGCCTACAGCAAAATCCTGAAATTTTTACTAGATGTGTCCTCTCCAGGAAGTTTTGCAGGTTGCTGAGTGGGAGGCAGGCAGACACAGACATCATCTTGTCAGTCAGATGCTCCTTTGCAGACAGTTGGCACCTCTAGGATACAACAATTAAGTCACATGTTCAGAAGCTGAGGACTGGGAGAACACCTCCCACCCTGGCCAGAGGCCCATCCCCATTACCCTCCGTTTTCACGCTGTCTCTGCGGGGCAAAGCCCTGGGAAGTGCTGCACATGCTTGCTGCTTTCCCTCCATGAGCACAGGAGAAGCTGCTGGAATCTGTCCATGTGGGTCGAGGGGTATACAAGGGACAGTTAAACAAAAAGGGTCCAATAGAATAGTTTTACACACTAATATCACCCCCAGGATTTCGTGGAAAGCAGTTCATGTTTCAAAACACGTGCTGTCATCAGATGCTACCACTAGGTTGAATGGGGACAACAAAGTCAATTGTGTATGTTTCATATACACATGGTTCATTTTCAGCCTTTACCACTGATATAGTAATAATTCTGTGTGTGCTTGTGTGTGTGTGTATAATCTCACATTCATATAAATATAGATGTCACATGTATAATATCCATATACATATAAATATGTATACATAATACTTATGCATTACCCATGGACAAGGCATTTTATAAATATTTCTAATTTGATATTTACACTGATTTATTGATTGATTGATGTGGGTTTATGTGATTGAGTCAACAAAAATTAACATAAGGTTCTCTGTGTTCCAGCAATTATGTTGTAGATTGAGGTACTTCTATTGCCTTCTAGTACTTCACCCTATAATTGAAAAGACAGGTGATTAAACAATTAACAACATTACTATATAACCAATATTAAAAGAAATGTTTAGATGAAGTATAATATTCAAAACAAATCTATGACAGTATAGTGAAGTGCTTTCTAAACCTTCTATTTGTTAGGTAGGAGTTTGAAGGAGAAAACTAGACTGCATGAAGTCATTTCCCAAGTCTACTGTGTAATAAATAGCCAGTGTTTAAAGTACATCACAATAATTTCTATACAGTTTTACTCCAAGCTCAGTGGACAGACAAAATCCTTAATTTTATCAAGTTACATTGAACATGGGAGGATAGAAAAGTTTTTAAGAAATGAAATATATTTTAAATAGTAGTGGCAGTATTAATATGTATAATATACTATATATATATATACACATATATATCTGTATGTGTGTGTTTTACTATTTTCAAGAGAAAATATACACACATATATATATATAGTGGTTCTTATTTTCAAGAGAACCACAACATAACCTGAACCCAGAGGACTTGTTTGTCATGCTGTAGAATGTTTTTGGATATATCCAGTTGATATCAAAGGAACTTTCATTAATGTAGCTGTGAGTGAACAGATATATTTTTTCTTAAGGATTCAGAGAGATTTCATCAACATTTTTCCCAACAAAAATTTGATCTGTGACACCTACATCAAAAGGTTGTTCTCTCTGGTTTGACATTTCTTTTATATTTCTGATATCTTTCTGTATATTTATGCTGTACTTGTGTACAGAGAACCTATTTTATTAAATTCTCTACTCATATTCTCTCTTTGTTGCTTGCCTCGGTGAAGCCTAGCTAAGTTTGGAACATCTTCTATATCCAGGCAAACATTATTTACCTAACTTCAGAAGCAATCCTGAATCTGAATCAAAAGATACTAGAAGCAGAGCAAGGCATAAAAAAATGAGCAGAAATTCACCAATTTTACACCAGATTTTGAGCCATCTTTATGCCTGAGAATATGCTCTCTTACTAAGTGGAGTGTCTCTAAAGGTTAAGGGCAGGGCTCTTCACGATTCTTAGCTATTTCCTTTCCGTACTGCAGCAGATGATGGGGTGCTTTTTGCCTCTTTAATTCCCTCCAGTACCCTTAATCCAACACGTGTTGAATACCACTTTCATACTTGGAAGGTGAAAGAGATACTTTGATATGCTCCCATCATTTACTGAATGCATGCTAAATGGATTACTAAAAAAAAAAAATCTTAGTTTTGTGCTTCTACACTTACACTTTTTCCTACTGCAGATTGATCCATACTAAGTAAACATCTGTCTCATTTGTTCATTTCCACGTGTACCTTTCCAGTTTAACTTGGAAATGGCACTCTGCCAGCACAGGCATGAGTATCTGCCCATTCTGTATTCTTTTTTGAAGTTGCATTTCACATATTTTATATCTAATTTCCCTATAATATTGTTGTTGTGTTTCTGCCCAAAGAATCTCTATTCAAATGATGTAGAATGAATTCTGGTCAATTATATACTACTTTCTGTATGCTGAATGAAATCTCCAAATCCCGATACTTCTGGCTCTTCTTTTTATTAAAAAAAAAAAAAAATCTTCCTCATATCCTCCCCACCCCAACTAGCTGAATGAATGTTACAAGAACAATGTATTTCTACTAACAGTCAATTAATGATTAGCTTGGGGTGGTGACTGGGGAGGGGGAACCAAATTCATTTGTCCTTTTCTTTTATAAAGAATATTGCAGTACATAAAAATGAGTTTAAGGTAGAAATTTTAATTCAAAGATGTGTTTATAGTCATTAAAATAAGAATTTCATATGGGGCAAGTTGAAGTCATATCAGCTAGGGATTAAATATATAATTATTACCTATTTTAACACTGGTTAGCAAATAGGTTTAGTTAAGTAATTTACTGGGAAAGAAATTAAATGGTGTAGAATTTCAAGACATAACTCTTAATTTAACATATCACTTTGTCTTGATTGCTAAAAACTAGCATAAATTCAATCATTTTCATTGTGTGTGATTAGATTTAATAGCCCAAAAATACATGAAAAAAATCTTAAATTTTTTATTGAACTTTTAATCTAAGCCATTAACCTTAAACAAATAGCACTGAAAGGACTACTCCTAGATGATTTTTCTTAGAAGAAATGGAGTTATAAATCATCTACCGCCTACTTATGATACTACATGAAAATATACTTTCTCTTTCATTTGGCATAATACTATTAATGCAGATATATTTTCGTTACAGTAGCATTATTTTTTAACCAGAAAAAGAACATTAATAGACAAAATCATATAAACTTGGAATGGAATTGCTAATTTTATTTCAAACTTCTGTATCTTTTACAAAGCATTGTTCATGTATTTCTTATGCTATATAATTCGCAAAGCAATGGAAAAGATATAAAAAGTCCCCCATAATGTCACAGTGGTTTTGTGCTTTTTCCTATTGCTGCTGTAACAAAATATTACAAAAGTACTGGATGGAAATGGTAAATAATTAGTAGTTTCTAGAAGGTTACGTGTCTGACATTGATCCTTCTGAGATCAGTTGAGGTGTCAAGAGATTCCAAGTTCACCCTCATTTCTTGACTCACGTTTCCAAACCTCTATCTTCTAAGTCAGCAACATCATATAACTCTGATGATTCTTTCACTATAAACACAATTGAAAACATTCACAATTACATGGTGCCTACAAGGTAATCCAAGGTAATCTGCCTTTTGAAAGTCATTAATTTAATAACATAGCTGCAAAGTTATCTTTGCATGTTAAATAGCATATTCACTATTTGGGGGGAGTAGGATGTGGACACATTTGGGGGCCAAGTGTTCTGCCAACTACAGACTGCATATAAGAAAGACACACATATATACTTATAAGATTTATTAGAGATTAACAGAAATACGCAGAACTTCCCTAGTCATAATGAGGATGTTGTGAAGGAACATATAATTTAGAAGACTACAAGAGAGAATTTTTCTTTGATCCTGTAGCCTCTCTTACTTTTCAAGGTGAAACAGGGAATATGGACCATGTTTTCTGGATATACTAAAGGAAAATTATTTCTTCCTGCCTCTTACGTCCCATTCTTCCCCCTCTCTAGCTTCCTTTTATATCTATCTATCCGTCTGTCTACCCATCTATTGCTATCCAGAAAAACTCATTTTTATTTTAGAATACAAGAAAATACTTTTCTGTTGTATAATTTATAAAAATATATATATATAAAGTTTTCATTTTGATATACATTTACTTGATTTCTTTTCCACAAGTGCAGATAGTACTGACTATCACATCTCATTCAACCTACTGAAAGTGTGGAGGAAATTAAGTTGACATATTTTAAACACATAGGCTGTACAGAGTGGCCAAAATGCCATTCAACCTCTTTCAATATATGTTTTAGCATTTCACTTTGGGGTCAAAAAGAAAGGAGCCTCTCTCTTGAACTTGTACAAAATATATAATTTTTCTTTTCCTAAAATTATAAAAGTCAGAATATCTACCACGCAGCCTGCGCAGTGGTTTCATTAATGAGGTTCTAGGCATTAAGTTAGTTAGAAGAGATCAAAATAAAACACACAAACCAGTACCTTATTTCACATTGCTAGGTCCGAGACGGCTCGCCTACCTGGTTCCCGCCTCCAGCCGCCCAGCAGGGCAGCGAGGATTACTCTGGGCTAGCAGGAGAGAGAGAGAGAGCTAACACGCCTGGGAGTAGCCCTTTATTTGGGGAACAAGAGATTCAGGGGAGAATTCCATCCAATGAAGGTTGAGGGGGGGCTGCACTCCAAGGTCAGGGTCAGTGATTGGGTCTCCAGGGTCAGTGGTCACGCACACCCCCACACGGATGGGCTCTCTCATCAGGAAAGGGTCGGGAAGCTCCCACAGCCAGAGCGCCTCAGGCCCTTAACGGGAGTCACCCAATCACGTGTCAGAATGGCTCTCCACAAGAATAGTTATTGAGAATGTTGGGGTCATGAGAAAGATGGGTTGTAAGAATAATGTCAATAATATTTGGAGACTGACTGCTTGATCCCAATAGAGGAATCGGGTAGTTTTTCCTTTCCTCTCTGATGTACTTGCTTTTCACTACAGCCATTCAGGTAATGAGGCAAGGAAAAGTCTCAAAGTAAGGTAACCTCCGATTTGCTGCCAGCAGTTTCCAGCTGTGTTGTTTCCTTGGTACAGTGTCAAGCACTTGATTGATGTTCTCCCATGTCTCTGTCTTCACTGTGGCCGCTTCAGTTCTCTTATCCCTTGTCATCACTGGAGAGACGTGTTTGTTGGCTCATTATCTGAGTGCCACACTAGATTAAAAGGTCCATGAAGAAAGAAGATTGGTCTCCTATTCACCACATATCCTCTGTGCCTGTTGTTACTGGCATACACTAGGTGATCAAACACCATATAGACAATTTTCAAGTCACAGGATTTTTAGGAGAGGTCACTGCAGGGATCACATCACCTTTATGCTGATATTTCTTGTTTTTAATTAAATTTTTCCCATAAGTTCTTAAAATCTCTTTGCAAAGTAAATACTTCCAAATGTATTGTTTATCATATATTCCATATGTAGTAGTGATTTTATTGACATAATAACCTTCATGTCAGTGCCATAATGAGATCTCATCTGTATGCTTTCAAATTCCATAATAAAGTGTGAATTCTAGTTTGTCTGCATGTGCTTTGAAAAGTATTCCATAGAGAACTAAGAATTTTCCCGGTAAGCAGTCTAATATATTACATTGTGCTTCTTTGAATTTGGATGCTCTCTCTTTTTTTTTCTACCAGTTGACACTGCATTGAATTTGTATGTCAAATATTAAATCATTTCTATTTCACTCTATACAATTGTATTAATATAAATTTAAGGATTTCAATGAAATATAGCATTCGACTTAAAGAATCAGGGATATAATTATATTAAAATTAAATAAAGCTTATGTACTCAAACTGTCACTAAAAAAATAGCCATTCTGATGATGCACTTTTGACAGTTATGCTGGCAAAAATAGCAATGTAGATAACTGTATTTTAATGCAAATGAGATCTGAATATTCAAAGTTTCAACTTTCTGCAATGAAGAATCACAGAGTATTCTTCACAATGGAAATGACTTGAAGATTTTAGCTTTTTGTGTGTACATGAAGGTAAAATGACACATTTTATTATACTTAAAACTTGCTTTAATCAAACTTCTGGAAACCTAACTTTTACATATGGTACATATATATCTTAATATTCAATACTTTGACAACTTAAAAGTAGACACATTTCCATATGAAATTCTTAACTTTTAGCCTTCACATAGATAGCATGTGAAAAATGAAATTTTAAATTTTTAAATTTTATTTTTATTCCAGAGAGCTCCTTCAACAAAAAGCAGTATTTAACATTGGATGTGCTTTCCACTTCATCTCAATAAATAATTTTATAAAAATTATTAAATGAGCTTTATATAGACTTTGTAGCTCCATTAGAAATGCACTCACCAAAAATTATCTCAATACTTTCAGGGATTTTAGAACTTTTTCTTTTAGGATTTGCTCTTTTCCAAAAGACAACCTTATAGTTTGGTTGTTTCCCCCAGATTTCCTATTCTTTTAATCTCAAAATCCATCCATACACATATAAAGCTTTTAACTTAGTTTATATGTCTTTGAGAAATTGAAATTACTCACCTTTCCTCAGTTTTCTACCATCAAATCTAATTATACATCTGCACCTACATATTCTGCTTTCTTCTTTTAGAAGGAATAAAACTGCAGGGCGTGGTGGCACATTCCTGTAATCCCAGGGACTCTGGTGGCTGAGGTGAGAGGATCATGAGTTCAAAGCCAGCCTCAGCAAAAGCGGGATGTGAAGCAACTCAGTGAGAGCCTGTCTCTAAATAAAATACAAAATACGGCTGGGGATGTGGCTCAGTGGCTGAGTGCCCCTGATGCCCCTGAGTTCAATTTCTGGCACACCCCCCAGAAAAATGTAGGAAGGAAAACATCTTTCCCTTCTCAAAAGCTATTCCTATACCTGGGGTACTTAATCTGGATATCATTCCTATCTCTTTCCAAGGGACCTGATTCCTCTATGGGTTCTAACTTCTCCTACATCATTCTTGCTCATAATTTATAAGATAATTGTGATATTATTGATATTTAATCTATTATTTATTACCTCTTGAAAGAAAACTTTATTGCCCAAATTATTTTCCACGTACTTTAATGTGTTTTTCACAGAATTCTCAAGAATAAACTTACTTATTGACTCTCTATTCTTGGATATAATTTATTACTCCATCTACTACAACTTTATTTGGACTTTCAAATCTCATTGGCACCCATCTTGCCATATTTGCTAATATCTCTGCTGCCTTATTCAATTGACACTCATTGATATATGATAATGAGAAAGGTTTGGAAGCTACACGCCTTTCATTAATCAAGCTCAGTGTCATATTTACCTCAGTATTTCTCAAGTTTAATTGAAACAATTGTTTACCATAGGTTTGCGTCTCTGAATTAAGATCCAGTGAAAATGCCACTACAAATAATAACAAGATAAACAGAATAGCATAAAGTTGCATTTGACAGACTTTTCATTCTGATGTTAATTTTTTTTCTAGCATGTATTATTAATGAGGATGGGTTTTCTGGTTTACCATCATTGGATATAATTATTATTTCTTAAATCTCTGAATGGGCTTTTAAAAAATTTATTGTATTTTCTTTTTATCTTTTTTTTTTTTAACTTCCTTGTGGTAGTCAACACTGAAGGCTAGAATTGCTTTATTTTCACTTTGGAAGAAGTCATAGGAAGAGCAGGGATCAAATGATTGTTGAAGAAGCTCTAGATGTTAGAAATTTAGGCTCAATTGTGTCCCATGCCAGATGGACAGATGCCATGACCATGAGACAATTCATAGTTAATTGATCTCAAGAGAATATAAATCCTGGATTTGACCTCTAGAATCATGGGATAGGGACAATATAGAGAATCTAGAATGATAGAATGATATATCATTAAAAATTGTGTTCATCAGCTTTTTATTACTGTGATCACTATTCCTGACAAAAGCAACCTAAAGGAGGAAACATTTGTTTAGGCTCATAGTTTCAGAGGTTTCAGTGTGTAGCAGGTTCCTTGGGTCTGTGTCAGAGGGAAGGCAGAACATCATGGCAGAAGGGCACTGCATAGGAAAGCCCTTCAGTTCATGGCAGCTGGGGAACAGAGAGAGAGAGCAAGAAAGGGACCATGGATAAAATACATTCACCAAGAACCATACCCAGTGACCTATATTATGAAACCCTTCCTCACCTACCTAAAGTTTCCAGCACCTCCCAGTAGTGCGTTCAGCTAATCAATGGATTAATCCACTAGCAAGGTCAGAACCCACCTCATCCAATTGTTTCCCAAAAGATCCACCTCTGGAGAGTGCTGAGGAGGACTCCAGGACTTTAACACATGAGATTTGGGAGGACTTTCCATATTCAAATCATACCAATATCCTCTTATATAATGCATATTTTACAACATGGAAATAAGATATAGAGACACACTTTAATTTATTCTAAGAAAGGACAAAGATAGGGTTTCCTTGTTTTTGTTGTTGTTGTTTGTTTTTTTAACCTGGATGTAAGATCTGAGTCAGCCAATGGAGTTTGAATTTATGGGAGATTAATCTTTAAAGTTTTCCCTCTGAGTATTCTATCAAAGGATTTTTAAAATCTTTTCAAAATCTTTTCAGAGGCAAAGGCAAACTATTATTAAGAAACTTCTGAAATAGGCATCAAGTAGAACATATTAGCTAAATGTATAAAGCAATAGATTTATCCATAAATGGATTGAGTTAGTAATTTTAACACTGGGTATTGATTATTGGACTTTTTATGTATAAGACCACAGCGTCAAGTTTGTAATCAAATACTGTGGGTCTCCATTTATTATTTATTTATTTAAGGGTTGTCAAGTGGAAAAGTAGTTACTCATTTATTAATTAGGTCTTAAATAATAAAGTTGATTTTTTGCAGGTTTTATATAAACTTATATAGGGCCAAATTAACTATTAAGTATAAAGTTAATTTAGAACCCATATTGTAGCACAAGAATTTATCAGCACTATCTTAAGCTTTTCATTACAAAAATAATAGGACCAAATTATGGCCTTTGGTTTTAACTTAATAACTATAATACAGAATATATATGTGTGCATTGATTATTTAGTATTACTTCTTCAATCTTTAGGTGTTTTTAAACTCCTTTCTTATTTTTTTCACTGGATATATTTGGGTACAGTGAGGGGGATTCAGTTCTCTTGACCATAATCATATGTGTATAGTTTTTCCTGTAGTCAAATCAGTATGTTCAGGGCAAGAGATCTACATAATTGGGAGTTTGTATATGTAAGTACCCCAGGTTGAAGGCGGATTGGATTTTTTTGGGGGAAGGTGGGGAGCCAGGGATTGAGCCCAGGATTGCTTAACCCATGGGCCATATCCCAGCCCTTTTTTATGTCTTATTTTGAGACAGGGCCTTTCAAAATCCTTGGGGACCCACTACATTGCTGAGGTTGGCGTCCTACTAGCAATCCTTCTGCCTCAGCCTCTTGAATCCCAGGGATTACAGGCATGCACCACCTTGACTGGCTGAATTGAATATAATCCTTCATTTGAAAACTTTTATTGTTATTCATCTTCTTAATAACCACCATTCTGATTGGAGTGAGATGAAATCTCATTGTAGTTTTGACTTGCATTTTCCTCATTACTAGGGATATTGAACATTATTTCATATATTTGTTGGCCATTTTATTTATTTTTTTGAGAAGTGTCTAATTAATTATTTGGCCTATTTGTTAATTGGATTATTAGGATTTTTGGTGTAAAGTGTTTTGAGTTGGTTGGCATTAGTCCTTCTCTTAAGGTCTGGTAGAACTTGGCTGAGAATTTATCTGTATCGCAGGGCTGCTATGGCACTTTCCACTCTATCACCCTTTGATATGGGCTGTGAGCTGCAGAGTGTCACAGAAGGTCACCAAGACTATAGCACAAAAAGTGGAGTTTGAAGCTATACTCAGATATGGTCCCACCTTTCTACAAGAGATGAGCTTCCCACCCTCATCTCCAACTTTGCATTTGAGCAACCTAAAGTCACAGTTCTTAAGTTGATGTCTCCATTTGATAGCCCATGCACTATAGGAAAAATACAGTAAGCTTCATAGACACTGTCTCACATTCCACTGGTTTTTGTTTGGTTCTTTTTGAGAATCTCTCTTTATTGAAATGACATTTCACTTCCCATATTTTCTAAATTCATTCTTTACATGATCTTTCAGCTCAGTGAACCCTTTTTGAATTTTCTAAATTATATCTCTGACATTTCCTTTACTCCAGTGTCAATGGGATCTGTTGGTGACATGACATGAACTGTTTGGGATGGCTTGTTCTCCTGCTTTTTCACACTACTGTGTATTTACCCTGCTGCTGGGATGATTAGTTTTCTACTTTTATTCAAGGGACTATTTAGTGAGGTTCTTTCTCTTAAGATTCCCAGGCTGAGAGCATATCCAGGTATTGATACCATCATTCAACATGTTTCCTGTGCTGTTCCCAGTATGAGCAAAACCTTGAGAGAAGACACTAAATCCCATTAAATGCAGTCGCTTCAGAACAAAGCTATGTACTAATCAACCTTCGGAAACACAAAAACCAGTTGAAAAATGTTACCCACAGTTACTCTAATCTGGGTATAAAACTGTAGTAATATTCGTCAATCCACCCTGAATAGCCCAGACAGTGATTAAGATCAGCATCTGAGGATTCATTGCCTTGACTTTTTGTCAAGGGCAGAGTAAAGGAGCCGTAAATGTAATAATGCCTGCATCAGATGTGGGTTACCTTTGTGATTTATAGTTGTTCAACAGCCACCGTGGACAGCATGTGGACCACATCAGCATTGCAGCCCAGTGAATAGGAACATCTGGTGTTTGGGAAGTTCCCGTGGCAATCCCATGGCATAAGACTTCCCAGACACAAGACTGCACAGTCACATTGTGAATTTCCATTTTGCTCTGGTTTCCCACAGAGCACAGGAGATGGGGTGACCTGTTTTAGTGGAACAGTCTTTCAGAAATGGGTGTGATTGCCAGTATGTCAATCAACCTGCTGACTGCTAGACATCTTGAAGCCACCCCTGAAACCTTACCCCTGCCTTTGATGTACCCCCTTAAGTAAACCACATGAGCCATTTTCTAATTGTGTAGCTCCTGTATTGACTGGTCCTATCAGGAGCTCCAATTCTTTTTCTTCTTCTTCTTTTTTTTTTTTTTAGTTGTAGATGAACACAATATTTTTATTTTATTTACTTTTTTTTTAATGTGGTGCTGAGTATAGAACCCAGTGCCTTATGCATGTGAGGCAAGTGCTCCACCACTTAGCTGTAACCCCAGGCCAGGTGCTCCAGTTGTGTAAACGTAATTCTGAGTTTGTCTTCTGTTCTTCACTCATTATTCTAGACTTTAATTTCTCAGGTGGTTTACACACCCACCTTGGCAGGAAGAGGATCCCTGGCTGCCTCACCATATATGGCCATGTCCATTTAACTTTGTCAAGAAATTTGATCTTTTTATGATGGTGTCTATGTGTATAGTTACTATAGTAAATTATTATAATGTTTCCTGATATCAAAGCCTTTTGGATTGTTAGGATAATCTTCATTCATAAAGAATCATTCTTAAGAATCAATGATACATCATGTACAACTTATATTTAGAATTTTATGTTTATTTTAATTAATAAAATGAACCTGCTCTTTTTCCTTTTTATTCTCTTATAATGATTATTTTAAAAATGATAGTCATACCTACTTGCAAAGATGAATAGTGGAGACTTGGTCCCTCCCTATAATCATGAAAATTTTAAATAATGGGGACAATCTGTTTCCAATAATTAAGTAGAAATTAGAAAAACCATCTGTTCTTAGTACCATTTTTAAAAAGGTCTTTCAAGCCTTTTTTATGAATAATATTAATTTTATTCCAATTTTTTCAAGTTCACACATATTGGGTGATTTAGGCAATTTATGTTTTTCTAGATAATTATCTCTAATTTTTAAAATGCCTTGAATTGATTTAGAACTGTGTAGTAAGTAATTCAAAACATCATATAGTTTTAGTTATGTCTTGTTTTTATTCCTGGACACATATGTATTTGTTTATTTTTTCTATAAGAAGTATTAAAAGAGACTTACAAAGTTGATGGACTTTTCAAATAATGTCCACATAAGTTAAATATTGTTTTGTAAGACACCATCTCCAAAATCTATGGCAAGCTATGTTTTTTATAGTATTTGGTCTAGAGAGGTATAAATCATGTCTGTTCATAAAATATATAGAATTTCTAGTACAGAACAATTTCAAAGAAATAATTATTTGATAAATAATATATGTATAGTTAACAGATATTCACTATGATCACTTTAAAAAATGTTGTATATGACAGCATATTCTATCCAATCAGTGGTAGCAAATACTTAATGCTTTAAGTATTAGTCATTTAATGATCAATTGATTTTGACTTTTAATCATATTTTTTACTTTACATATCAAGTAATTAATTTAAATATACTTACTATATATCTACCATTTTGTTGTATTTATCTAGGCCTGTGGAATCAAATAGAAAAAGGTTGACTTTGCCCCCAAGAAGCAGAGAAAAATCCTGAAGATAAATTTTGAATAAACAAATCACTTTTTAAATACTTTAGAGACAAATTGGAATAAAAAAATAAAAGGAAAATCTAAGTACATACATTAAATATTTTTACAGTTTTTTTTTTTTTTTTTAAATATTGGGGTTGAGCCCAGAGGTAACTATCTAAAAAATATAAATTGCCTAAAACACCTAATAAGTTTAAACTTGAAAACAAAAATTCAATAAAAATAAAAATCTGTATAGTGCTTTTGGTATTATGGTCATTTTGATAATATTAATTCATCCTATCCAAGAGCAAGGTAGATCTTTCTATCTTCTAAGGCCTTCTTTGCTTTCTTTATTTAGGGTTCTATAGTTTTCATTGTACAGATTTTCACCTCTTTCATTAATACTTGATTCCCAAGTATTTTTTTAGGCTATTGTAAATGAGGTAGTTTTTCTTGTTTCCATTTCTGAGGATTTATTACTGATATACATAAATGCCTTTGTTTTATAAGTGTTTATTTTATATCCTGCTACTTTGCTGAATTCATTTACTACTTGTAGAAGTTTTCTGGTGGAAGTTTTAGGGTCTTCTAGGTATAGAATTATATCATCAGCAAATAGTGCCCCTTTGAGTTCTTCTTTTCCTATGTGTATCCCTTTAATTTCTTTCATCTAATTGCTCTGGCCAGTGTTTCATGAACTATGTTAAACTGAAGTGGTGAAAGAGAGCATCCCTGTCTTGTTCCAGTTTTTAGAGAAAATGCCTTCAATTTTTCTCCTTTTAGAATGATGTTGGCTTTAAATTTTTCTCCATTTAGAATGATTGCTTCAGCTGTGCCCTTTTCTCTTGGATAGTCTTTATGATATTGAGATATGTTCCTGTTATCCCTAGTTTTTCTAGTGTTTTGAACATGAAGGGGTGTTGTATTTTGTCAAATGCTTTTTCTGCATCTATTGAGATAATCCTATGATTCTTATCTTTTTGTCTATTGATGTGATGAATTATATTTATTGATTTCCGTATGTTGAAACAACCTTCCATCCCTGGGATGAATCCCACTTGATCATGGTGCACGATCTTTTTGATATGTTTTTGTATTTGATTTGCCAGAATTTTAATGAGAAACTTTGCATGTATGTTCATTAGAGATATTGGTCTGAAGTTTTCCTTCTTTGATGTGTCTTTGCCTGGTTTTGGAATCAAGGTGATATTTGCCTCATAGAATGAGTTTGGAAGTGCTGCCTCTTTTTCTATTTCCTGAAATAAATTGAAGAGTATTGGTATTAGTTCCTCTTTAAAGGTCTTGTAGAACTCAGCTGTGTATCCATCCAGTACTGGGCATTTCTTGGTTGGTAGGCTTCTGATGACGTCTTTTATTTTATCACTTGATGTGGGTCTGTTTAAATTGTGTATATCTTCCTGATTCAATCTGCACAAATCATATGACTTAAAAAATTTGTCAGTGCCTTCAATATCTTCTATTTTATTGGAGAATGTTTTCAAAATAATTTTTAATTATCGTCTGTATCTCTGTAGTGTCTGTTGTGACATTACCTTTTCCATTACATATGCTGGTAATTTGGGTTTTCTCTCTCCCGCTCATCATTAGTGTAGCTAATGTAATCTGTCAATTTTATTTATTTTTTAAAAGAACCAACTTTTTGTTCTGTCAATTTTTTCAGTTGTTTCTTTTGTTTAAATTTCATTGATTTCAGCTCTAGTTTTAGTTATTTCTTTCCTTCTGCTGCTTTAACTGTTGATTTGTTCTTCTTTTTCTAGGGTTTTGAGATGTAATGTGAGGACATTTATTTGTTGACTTTTTCTTCTTTTAAGGAATGAACTCCATGAAATGAACTTTCCTCTTTGAACTACCTTCATAGTGTCCCAGAGATTTTGATATGTTATCTCTATGTTCTCATTTACCTCTAAGAATTTTTTAATCTCCTCCTTGATGTCTTCTGCAATCCATTGTTCATTCAGCAGCATATTGTTTAGTCTCTAGGTGTTGAAGTATAATTTTTACTTTTTATTTTGTCATCAATTTCCAATTTCTTTCCAGGTGGAAGGTGGTGGACATCATTATCCAAAGTACATGTATGAAGACAAAAATTGGAATGAACATACATTATATACAGCTAGAGATATGAAAAATTGTGCTCTATATGTATAATAAGAATTGTAATACATTCCACTGTCATGTACTTAGAAAATAAAATTTCAAATAGAAGAAACACAATTTTTATTCCTTCTTCTCTTGAGACCCACAAAAATTATTGTAGGACCAGAAAAATCTAAAAAGTTTCTGAGTACTAAAGATGACAGGAACCAAACCTGTTGTCAGAGTTCCAACCAGTTTATTCTGGAAGACTGTCTATCTTACAGAGTAGAACAAAAAAGTATGAGATAGAAATGGGTGTGTTGTTTAATGTCTGGATTGTAGTGTGTTTTGTAGCCAGATGTTCAGTCTCAACCCAAGATAACGTAAACTAAAATAAATAAATAAATAAAAATTAAAAAAATAAAAAGAAATTAAGACAGAATTATTTTTTCCCTTAAAAAACTGAGTTATATTAGGAGAACTAGGGCAGCTCTTATGTTCCTTCAAGATCCTGTCAGGAAAAATATGACCCATTTCAACAGAATAACACAGGATATCACAGTGAAAATACTATTGATACCGGTCGTGGAGATCAGGAACTGGTCCTTGTTCCCCAGCATTAAAGATGAAACACCCGAGAAACGCCGAGGCAAATATAGAAAGCAAATTTTATTTAAGAAAGTTATAGAGACAGACTTCTAAGAGAAGAGTCCCCAGAGCTGGGAATCCACAGAAGAGAGTATATCTTTTGTAGACCCCAAAACCCCCTTTTAATCATTGCCTTCTCTTTCTTCTCTGTGTACATGCCTGGAAGTCGGGACATGGGTGTCAATTGTTAGCAACCCAGAGTGCCCAGGAGCAGGTTCACAGAGTTGAGCAATCCATTGTCCTCTCTTTGATAACCAGTCATCATCCTTTCTCAACCCCCATCACTCATTACATATACTGACTGCTGACTTTCACCTCCTGCCTCAGCTTGCTGAGGAATGTGACATAATCTGTCCATTCAGGCCAAATGGTGCTTCAGACAAATTGTTTTTTTTGTTTGTTTGTTTTGTTTTGCTTTGTTTTAATTAAATTTATTTTATTTTCAATTATTTGCATTTTTATTATTAGTAATTTACATGACATATTTTGAAATACTATACATACATATAATAAATATAACTTGTTCCTATTAGGGTCCCATTATTATGATTGCTTTTTGGCAAAGAAAGCATGTGGGGAGGTCAGCAGAGTGGGCCCATTTCATAGAATTATTCTCTAACTCTGTGTTCCCACTATTCTCACATATCTGTCCTCTTACATTATTTCAAAGGTACAGGCAGAATTGATGGAAGACAATTAGAAATACTGATGTGCCCACCCATAGTAAAAGCAGGGAACTATTGTCACCTGGAGGACTGGAGGTGCAAGAGGAGTTGGGGTGAAACACATGAGCTGCAGTTCAGGCAACAGCTATAATAGAGCTGAGAGAGAAACAAAAGCCCCAGTACAGGGGGCCAGAGGACAAACCTTTGCATTCTGAGAGATGCATGTCTCTTTCTGTCATTGCTGGCCAAACCTGACTGCTATGAGACCTTTGGATTCTAAAGGAAGAGGGGATAATGACTTCTCATATCCTCACAAAATAGTTTGAACTTTTGTATACCACATCTAGGTAACGTGATTAGATATTTTATACCTAAAATATCTTCTGTTGTGTCTGCACAACAAAGATATTTTAGATATACGTAAACTCAGAATACTACCTCCGAAGCATTTATTTTTCACCTCTTATGATGTTACTTTAGGTTAGTCAAATGAAAGATAAAGCTCAAAAGGAGAAATACTTGGATCCAGGAACCAGCAGAAAGAACCCTGAAGGGAAATCCCAGAAGAACAACGTGGAACATTTTTCAAATAAAGAACTTCAGGAAAAGCCTACTGTGTAAAAATGGAGACCCGGAGAAGAAGACTCCAAGACCAGAGACAAACGTAGGTATGGTGAAGATAGAGAACTATAAGTCGTAAAAATACAGAGAAATGAAAAAAAAAGTTCCTGAAAGCCTAGAGAAAGAAACAGAAAAACCTGCAAACAGAGGCATGGTTTATATATAAAAATTCATGGCATGATTTTGAATATAAGAAAAAAGAATCAATTTCAACTGGATGTTAGCAAGTTCTCCTTTGATTGCATCGGTGGTTTAGATTGGGTCCCTTGAGCACGAAATGTTGTCACAGGAAATTACTTGTAAAAAATTTTACGTTATTTGCAGTATTAAAATTATTTTATGCTTTTATTGGCTTATAATTTTTGCAGCTATAATGATAATCATGAAACGCTAGTTTATCATCATTTGCCAGATGTAAACAGATCCCATTGACAAGATGATTTTTTTTCATTTTTTTCCCTCTATTTGGTATAGATAGAAATGTGAAAGAGAAAGACCAATAGAAGTACTGGAAGCAATACTTTCATTATTATTCTATGAAATGGGGATAAAAGTTATGTATTTTTCTATCATTCATAATATGTGATGGGATTTGGGGTATGTGGTCTCAGATTCCACAGGTAATCATTGCAAAAATGGTCACATCAAAAATGTAGATGCTATGTGAAAAGAAAAGGCTCAACTTATTAAAAAAAACGCAATGGAATTTTCATATTATTTTTAGATGAAGTGACAACCAAAAGTATTGAGAATATAAATATAGAATTATATGTGATGGCTTCTGGGCTGTGAGAAGAAATATAAGTTTTGGAAAAGGAGAGGACATTTTCTGATCTAAGTATTTGACTCTATTAATTTTTTACTTTCCTAATATGATTATAATGTAAATATAGAAAACAAATAATATAAAAAATGATTTTGAATAATCAATTTTCATACAACATACCTTATGTTAAATCACAACTTTTATATTAATTTTACTTAAGATATTTCATATCACTTTTATGAACATTTGGACTCTCTCCAAAAACATATGAAATAATTATGTGAGGTTTAGAAATTCTATTTAGTTGTCTACAATTCAGTTAACAATTGTTGAAAAGAATTTAATGTCATTTAAAAAATAAATGGCAAGTTTGAGCATGCCCGTTGACATTCTATCATTTTGTCTAACTATTCTGTATTGCCCTACATTAAATTCTAAAAGTGCCTGGATCTCCACATGCCTTTTTTCCACTTAGTCTTATTCTTCAATAACATAGAAAACAAGTTGCTGGCAGGGTGCATTTTTACTTTGAGAATGCCTAAGTCTTTACTGGCCTTCTATTTTTCACGTTTCCTGGGATGCCAATAGATATCAATAAAGGGCATGAGAAGATGACTTCTGCAGAGACATTTATGTTCTCAGCATTGCCTGTGTGTTAAAAACTCATGGCACTTACAAAAAAATGAGAGTTGCTCTTTTGTAGTATCAGTTCAAAAAAGAAATAATCACTTGGGAAATTTTACTCTGTATCTGTTGCAAAGAAACCCAGCAGAGAAGAAAGGCTTGCAAAACCATAGAAGGCAGTAAATGTCAGAAAAGGTGGGCCATTCTTGCTTGTAACCATGAGGGCATTTCACTAAGACTCAAACTCATTGTTATGCTTCGTCAACTGTAACCTTGTGTCAAGCTGATCTTTACTCTGGAAGTCTAGAAGTAACCACAGGTAACAAACTTTGGGCTAGAATTTTGTAGGAATTTGACTCTTAAAAACCTGTAATTGCAGTTCAAGTAAAACATTAAAAGTTATTCCTTGGAGTTCTTGGATTTGAGAGTGAGTTTTCCAGATACTCTTTTCATTATTTCACTAAAACATTCAAACTCAGAAGTTGATATATATGTATGTAAGCAAAGTTATGAACTCTAGAGTTTGAATGTATATACATATCATTATGTATTTCATGTAGGTATATATCAATATATCAGATCTTAAGTGTGATGTACTGAAAAAAATCCAAGTAACTTAAATCTCATATGTTTTTGCTCTGTGCATCTCCAAATTGGTATTAACTATCATGTAGTATATTGAAAACAAATGAAAATGGACTTAAAATGGAAAAAAGATAATCTATCATTTATTCTGAAATATATGTTTGGTTTAAAATGCTTTAGTTCTATAAAAAATCCAATATTTGTAAAAACAAGTAATTTAAGTGAAGTGACAAAGATAGTTCACATGTAGACAAATTTCATCTTATCAAACCAATAATCATAAAGCAAATTAGAATGAGATGAAACCTAAAGGATGCTATCAAAGAGACCAGAAACTCTAAAAAATATGAAACCAATTCAATTAGTTAAAATTTATTGTAATTTTATTACACACTCCTAAAGGAATTATCTTTTTTTTGTATTTAGTTTGCTTTTAAGAGATTTTAATATAAGATGATTTTGATACTATGGTTTTGCTTTCAAAAGCCATTCGAAATTAATTTTGTAGAAGAAAATTTCCCTGTATATGCATGAGAGCAAATTAAATAATAATGACATAGTTGAGAAAATTTTGTTATTCAGTCTTCACATATGTGTTCTGTCAGTCCTCTAATGTTTCATTAGGGAAAAGGATGTGATTCTGAACTTTTTTTGTTAAAACTTATTTACTTACATATTTAATCTATGTCACATTTTAGGACAGGTTAAAAAACTTTAATGTTTCAAGATGAAATTTTATAATACAGTTCATTCATAGTCTCTGAGAAAATTATTTCAGCTAACTTAAAATAGATATAATAGACTATTGAAGAAATTAAAAAAAAAAACTAGAAATGAGCATGTATTAGATATCATGAACTTTTCTAAACACCGAAAGCACAGAATGAACAAAATAAACAAAATTCTTTGTTCTCATAGGAATTATATTTTATTTACAGATGGCAATAATTAACAAAATGCCTAAGTGCTGGCACCTAAGTAAAGTTTGTGGGTAAAGCATATTGAGGATACAGAGAGGGGAATAAAATGAAGCAATGATAGGAAGAAGTTGGATTATATGATTTATTTGAAACAGATAATTTTCATTTTTGCACATTTTTTAAAGATTTTTTTCTAAGATGGAATCAGAGAAAAAGAATGGGATTTGAGTGAAGTACCCTTGCGCGTACCCCTACACAGAAGGATCCAGTCCAACAATGTGACATAGAACAACAGTAAGAGGATGACTTTGAAGTGATTCTGGCATTTCTAACAGCCCCAATTCTGAACCAGGCATGCAGAAACAAAGTTAAAGGGGAAATTTTGTATATAATAAAATTATATTATGCCTATCATTTGGTGAAATTGGAATGCACCATAAAGTTTCTGTATAAAAATGTCATTAATTCTCTTTGAATGTTTTTTAAATGCTAAATTCTGAAAAGTCACATATTTATTTCCACTAAAATTCAAACATGCAAAAGAAATGTAAGTCTTTATTTTTATCTAATTTATTTTATCCTTTTCAAAAGTGGCATGTACTAGGCAGGACATATAAAACTATATGGAGCTGGGAAAAGTTCTTGACCCATTGTGTTCTTTGTGCAACAGTTAAAGTTCCATTCCCATGAACACCTCTCCTCTCTCTGGTGTCTGATGTTCAGCATGGTTGTTTCGGGATGGTGTGAGGTGTGGTATGGGAGATGAACTTGTGGCTTAGGTGTCTTCTGAGATTTTCTACTTCACTTGAGTTAGGCGTCTCCTAGATGGGGGTCTTTGACATAATACAACCACATTGTCTCTCTACTGTGACATATCACTTGTTTAAATGTGATGCTCTCCTTGTTGATGACATCTACCAAGGTCTATGGCTGGAATAATCTTTTCACTGTTCATTCTCCTAATTGGGTCATAACTGACTAGGCCTTTCTGTTTGGGGGAAGATGATGACAGAGGTAAGGTGCCATTTTTATCATCCTATGTCAAGGGCACATGTTACTTACATGATTTATCATAACCTTCATCCTCTGGCTGAGGGAGTGTTTGTCTATACTATAAATTTACACTTCCCCTCTTTCTGTAACTATACTCTAGAAGTAGTCTCTGCTGCTCAGTCCTAAGAGTGAAGACCTATGCTCTACCTCCTTGAAAGCATCATAAATACATTCATTATATGAAAATCTTCGCAAGAAACATTTGTCTATTGTTTATTTATTTATTCATTCAATCATTTTGTATCAGATTGGTTCATGCACATTTATTTTATTCTCTGAGTTATAATCAAAGCATTTTTTAAAATTTGTGATCACACACTTATCTGAACTTTTAAGATTTTCTTTTCCAATGTTCAATCAACATTTTTTAAAGAAAATGCCCAATACTCATTGATCTAAAAAGGGGATAATAACATACTTTCAACTATATGGAGGAAGATTTATTTAAGTGATCCTTATTTTTAGATAAATTACTTCCACTTATCCACAATTATATATGATTGTCTAGTAGGATTTCTCACACCTATTTTTATCCTCACAGCCATGATTATGAATTCTTAAGAGCTTAATTGTTACAGATTTTATAGAATGTATGTGTAAACTACATTCCAGTGTAGAAAGAACCAAGTAACTTACAGTTTTACTGTCAGCTCAGTGGATATTTAATCTTTGCTATCACTAAAGTATTCTACTTTGACTCAAATGAAAATTGCATCACAATTACAGGACAAGAATCATAGTTCATCATTTTTCAATCTCCATACCCTTGGCTAATGACTGCTTTGGATGGTACATGTGACTCTATTCTGTCCAATAAGACAAGGGAAAGTCTGATGGGGTACTTCTGAAAAAGGTTTACTTCCCTGGTGAAGATTTTTTTTGGGGGGGAAATGGGACATTTATAATAAATCGAATTTTTGTTGTTATTACTTATTATTTTCTGTGTTTTTGCTTGGTCTCGTAGATTTCAGATGATTGAAGGGGCTGTAAATATCCTGCATGAAGGAAAGGCCTCAAGAATCAAAGAGGGGTTGTGAAGCACACCTCAACACTAATCCTAGAATTGTTGACCTCCACACACATTTTTGCATAAATTAATGGAATTTATTCATTCAACTGGATTACAATTAGTAGTACTTTAGCATTCTATCACTCTTAGCAGAAAATAGTATTAACTGTGAAACTGTCAAATATTAGATACTAACCAAGAGCATCTATGTACATGTTTAATACAGCATGTTAATTAGATGATATTGTTAGGAAAAAAAATAATTTCTATATTATTTCTGATTATGCTGCTTCACAGAACTCTTCTGTGAATATACTTATTTTTAATGTGTGTTCTTGTGGAAGCGTAATGCAAACACTGAAGTAGTTATTGTCTGTCTCTAAATGAGGAACTGCCATACATCATAAAAAAATTTGGGAGTGAGTTGTTTCCATTTGCCTAAATCTCCCACAAGTATTTTATAAGTTAACTAAGCATGCATTGTATCCCAGAAGTCCAGTTAGTAGCCATAGAGAAATAAAACATCTTCACACAAACTCATCAGATTCACCTTCACTCACCTTTACTTGGGTATGTCTTCTGACCTATTTATATTCAATAGCTGGGTGAAGTAGAAGGTAATGGGCAAAGAAAATTTCTGACCAGGCCATCACAGATTTTTCATGTCCACATTTTCAAATACTGGAATTTTATCCTCAACAAAGTCTTTATTTGAGACCAACATTATGTTAGACAGCAAGTACAACTAAAATATTTATAAAATTGTCTCTCTTTGCCTTTCCTAACATTAAAATATGCATACACAGAGGCTATGGAAAGGGTTAGTTTCCATATACATCCATGATGCTTTTGAACTTAAGAAATTAGGAGTTCCCAGGTGTATCAGAACACACAAAATCATTAATCTAGAACATTCTATATTTTATCCTTACAATTTAACTAATATTTTCTTTAAAATCCTATTTCAAAATAATATTTCACTGAAATATTCTGATTGACCAAACAGTTGCAAAGATTTTCTAAATAAAATATTAATCACAAAGGCAGCATTGCTAAGTTTTACCTTAGAGAACCAAAGGAAGTACAAAGTCCCTGGTTAGAACTCTAAGCTGATTGAATAAGTATGCAGGTGGCAGTTTCATTGGTGGGAGATAATAAGATGTAATCATTTTGCAAATGATTTTCTTTTTTTGTTTTTATATGGTGCAAATTCAAATGAAAACTAAAGTACATTTTAGTTTTATACCACAGGCACAATTTAAAAGATGAAAACAAAAGAAATTCACTTTTTACCTCTTTTAGAATTTAAATACCAAAACATTTTAACACTCTGTGAAAGAAATCCAATTTGTTTCCCATTCCATTACTTGATTGTGCTATAAAATTCCAAATACTGAATATATTTGCTATATATATATATATATATATATATATATATATATATATATATATATTGAATTTTAAATACTTGTGAGATAATTATTCTTATTGGCTTTCTTAGTACTTACACTCTGGAAATCTTTAATGTTATTTTTTGAACATTAAGTAAGGACTAAAGTTTCCTCTAACACATTTAAAGCAATCATTCTATAGAATATGATGACCATATTTACCCATCAGGAGGCAATGTATTTTTGTTTCATTTGCTATATCCCATTTTAAAATAAAAGAGTTCTTAATTATTTAGTATCATGCATAGTCAAATAGATGTTTAACAATTTACATTTAATTTTAGGATGATCAATAATTTATTACTTTATCTCTTTAAGTCATTTTTTCCATATTTTCTTACAGTATGAATTTTTTTGTTATTTATAATGCACAGAAAATTATATTAATTTAATGCTAAATTCTTAAAGCCACAACTCTGATCAAATCACAAATATGCACTCTGGTTCTAGCCTTCTTTGTTGTCGAGACACACACACATGCCCAGAACGCACTGGTCAGATTCCTGCCTGTGTGGTCCAGGAAAAGGGCTATGCCAGTCACTTTGAGAGCTTGTAATTTTTACCAGTGCTGGTAATTGAGAGGCTTCAGTGAGAGACTGGAGCCACTGCATCAAGTCACAATAAGCACATTAAAGTCTTTGAGGATTAAATACAGCCCAGAATCCCAAGGGTTGATCCTGAGCAAGGTGGTATTATTTTAATTGCACTAGGTAATTGAAAACTTATTTGCACATCAATGAAAGACAGAAATGTGCTTTTAAAATGAACCTAAAATTATGCTTATATTGTTAATGTTCTACAGAGTTAGTTTATTTTGAATTAGAAACAAAATATCAATTGTTCCAAATACTAATTGTTTCAGTACTGTGCTTAAATAAGCTGACAGATGTGTAGATTTTTTTCTGTTTATATATGAAGACTATTCATAATGATTCATAGATGAGCATTCACATGACTTGTTTGCTCATGACCCTTTTTTGTGACTATTTCTAATATTTACCTTTTCATTTAAAACACTGTAAATCAAGTAGATAATTTTTACTGCTGTAATTTTATTGTTTTCATTTTACTTTTTAGCATATGGAACAACTGATAATTATTTTGTTAGAAATGCATGTTGTCTTCAGTTGCTTTCCAAGGTACATAGTGGAAATGTTTGTGCCATTTAAGAAAATAAATGCATAAGGTTTAAACAGTCACTAGAAAAGAATTTGCAATGTTGAAAACCTTTGGCTATTTTAAGCAGTTACCTTGGATATACTTAATGAAAGAAGGTGTGCATTTTACTGTTATTCACATTGGTTTTCCTGAATATTGGCTCCCAGAAAATCTTTAGAGCTCTCCAGTACAGCCTGTGACTACTTACTTATTTGTCCCACACAAAGTCCTTTATCACTCCAAGGGGCCATTTCACAAATGTATTATGCATGTGTTTATCCTTTGATTTCTCACAGATTGAAATGCGTGCTCGCACGCACGCGCGCACACACACACACACACTTCATATAAAAATGGATGCTGTTGTAGTCCTGAAGATTGTTTTCATCCTTTTAATGGGCCCTAAGACATATTGCCATATAAGGGAATAACTTGAGAATAAAAGTATTTCATTCTATTGTATAAAAAAACAACCTAGCATGACTTTCATATTACCAAATAATACTATAATTCCATCCAAAGTTGCAAATGGAAATATATCTCATCATCTTTCAAAAAATTTTAACAGTGTTAGAATGAAATAGAGATCTCAGACACCAAACCCTCTCAGATGCTCATCTCTTAAATGCAACTTTCCCCTTATTGATAAGAATATGGATAATTACTATGATCTCTACTACACCCCATCCTGCCTTCATTTTTTAAGAAAAGCCTTGTACTTTTTTGATGCCATTTTCAATCTATTGTATTACTTGATAAAATTGTGTATGAAACTACATTTGATTTACAACCTAAAATTGACCAGTCTAAGTCAGTCTCTTCCTACTTAAAGTGGATGTAAAACTTTACAGTAAAGACAACTCTTGATATATTGGTAAAGAATTTTAAACATCATCTGGCCTGTTTTTTTTTTTTTTTTTCTTGGAAGTTCTGGTATAAATTTCAGTGTCACCACTTATAAGCTGTTAACCTTGAGCAAATTACAGAGAACTTTATATCTCAGTCACAGCATCTTTAAGATGGCCTAGAAACTATCTACTTGGTAGAAGCTTATGGTAGTGATTGAGTTAATGCTTTCGAAGTTTTATCAGTATTTTTAGCACATTTTATTTCCTCAAGTATCTGTTATATACTATATTGCTTGATTTTTTAGGAAGCTCAATAACCAAATTCAAAGACTCAGGGGTGAAAAAAAACAAATTAATCAGAAATGTAAAGAGGAATGTGAAAGATCTGAGAAGTCACAGCTTAGCTGAAGGGTTCTGTGTCTATGCCGAGTCCCAGATGCCACCCCAGCTTCTGTCACTGTGCTGCTCTGTGGATGGCCATGCTGTCCTGAGAGCTTACTCTGTGTCCCATGGATGCAAAGTCTTGATTGCCACATATTGTTCCCCTATCACCAAACCTGGCCTGTGTTTTCACCCTCTCCAGAAGTGAGGCCAGGGATTATTCAGTGGTCCTGCAACAGGGGAGGACAGGAACTCCCAGCCTCAGTCTGACCCACCTGGAAAAGCAGAACTCTGACTCTGCCCCACATGTCCAGAGGCCTGCTAATGTCCTTTGAGTGTTGGATGATTTAGTTGCCCCTGGGCCAAATTTAGGAGAAAGAGATTCGGAGCAACAAAGAAAAAAACTCTGACCATCCTTTTACAACCCACTTTTCTAAAATGTCATTGTTGCTTGCTTGGCCTTTCTGGGAATAGATTTTGACCTTGGCCAGTGTTTTCGCTCATCAATGAACTGAAAGCCTCTTGTTGACCAGTCTTATGCTGGAGTTGCTGCTTTCCCTGTTTGTCTTCACTTTTCTTTTTAATTTTGCTTCCCTGTGGTTGCTCTTGTACTGCATATAAAGCAGGATGGCATTAATTTATTTTTGGTTTGTGTTATAGGTTTGCTAAATCTCTTTATCTGAATTAGAGCCAGCTGGTTGATGGCTAGGGATGTAGCTCAGTGGTAGAGCACTTGTCAAGCTTGTGTTAAGCCCTTGGTTCAGTCCCCACAATACCAAGGGGAAAAAAAGATGGGAGGTGATCATTGCTGAAAATCAATTTGAAGTCCTAACCTCGAGGCTCATTGATTATTTTCCCCTTATTTCATTCATTTTACCATCTGTACCTTAACCTGGTTTCCTAAGAAACCATAAAGTAAATTATTTCACTTATTATTATTTATTCATTATCATGTTTCTTAATTTATTATTATATTATCACAGAGTAACCAAAAGTCTCTTTAAGTCTTATGCAAATCCTTTTTTAAAAAGTAGTCAAATTAACTTATTTAATCCATATATCAATAATTTCTAAAGGCAGAATTGAATCAATATCATTCATAATTTACACAGATTGTAGGAAAACGTGATTTATATTTAGAATAGTTTTAATCAGAAGTGATAATATTTTGAATGAATATTTTAAAATAAAATATAATAATCATGTTAATTATATGTTCAACTTTTCTGAAAAAAAATTAATGATGCAGATTTTATAAATCTCATATATGAGTTTTTTTATTTTTAGCAAATCAGATTTAGAATATATATATGTTCTAATTATGTGTGTATAATTCTAATATGTAAACTTCCAAAGGTATTTTCACATAAAATTAATACTCATAATAATTATGTCATTAGATGTTCCAAAATAAAAGCAAAATTATTTTCCTGACCAATTTTATTGGAGAATACAATCCAAGATGGCAAGAATGATCTCTCATCGTAGACTACCATCAGAGGAAGAGAAATTCCCTTTCTCTGATCCATCCTCTTATCAGGTAGCCAAATATTATTTTTTTTGATCTGATAGATTATGGCTATGGTAGACTTTCAAAGAGATTGTGCACAGAAACATACTAGGTTTCATAAATGTGAAGGTAGAATGTTTATTTTCCTTTCTGATATGTCTATTTTGTGAGAATTTGACAATCTGTGCGTTGCATAAACATAATGGAAAAGATACTATCATGTAAAAAATATACAATAATGTGTATTTGAGTTTTAGCTATATAACCAAAAAGAAAATACATTCATTTTGTTTTGGGTGTGTAATATTTTCTGTTTCATTTGTGCAGAGCATTGCAGGATAATTAAAAAAAAAGAAAAGAAAAGAAAAAGAGGAAAAGGAAAAGAATTTCACACACTTTTGGATTAGAAGATCATGGGCACAAATAGGGTATAGATGTTAATGGTTACATTCGGTTGATGCCAAAAACAACATTAATGAACTCTGTCTTCTTAAGAGAGAAATGATTTGTATGCTGGGCTATGGCATCTAGCAGTGTTTTGTGTTGGTTTGGGTTGGGGTTTTGCTGTTACTGTTGTTTGATTTGGTTTTTACAAAAGGAAGGATTTTTATAGGAAAATATAGAAAAATACAACATATTGAAAATAGGCTAACAGCATTCGTAGCAAATATCAAGCTTTGTAGTTATATGATACATCCAACCCAATATCTGCTTTTTGAATATTTGATGCAGAGAAAGAAAAAGAAAGAAAAGAAAGAAAGAAAAAAAAGTTGATGATATATTTACCACTGACTTCCTTCTGCAAAGCAAACTGACACTTATTTGGTTCTCAGAATGCCTTCTGAAAAACAGTCCCTCGATTAATATGTGTGTATATTCTCTGCAAACTCCCTATCACACATGCTATCCTTTAGGTTTTGATTCTAACCGAACAAAAATAGAAGTTTTTCTTCAGTCCACTATAGGCTTTGATTGCAATCACTAGATACATCTCAATAAGTGTCTCCAGATTTAGGTTGACAGGTATTTAAAACTGCTTTGGGACCCTTTACTAAAGAAGATGTTAGTGAAAATATCTCATGCAGCCCATATATTTGGTTTATGACCATAGAGTTGCATATTCCAACTCTCTAAGCAAAGTGAATTAAAATATTTAAGCTACTTTGCATTTCTATCTCATCTACCAGGTGTTTAGGCATCCTCAAGAGCTCCAGGACTCCATTTGTATGTGTGATAAAGTTTAAGCACGATACAGCTGCAGATACCCTTGCTTCCTTCTGATGCATTCAAACACATTTCTATCCTTTTTTTTCAATGCCATAATTGCATCAGGCATAAGGGATATAAGGAAAAGAATATTGAAAGGAGCAGAATTCTGTGTATTTGTAAATGTAAAACAGATGTGCAGTAAATATTGTGAGCTCTGGATAAATAGGACACCATATAAATACAAAGGAATGAAAGAAGAGATGTAATTTGTCAGGGATTTTTGCTAAATATCTCATCAGTAAGGGAGAAGCCTCAACTTCCTTACAGGATTTAATGAATAGTTTTAACACATGGCTTTTCCTGTTACTGTACTCCTGGGCAGTTTGTAGTCTGCAAAACATAAATATGAGAAAATTTTAGCAAGTAAGACTTGGACACATTAATAAAAAATTCAAAATGTTTCAGAGTTTTTACATTCCAATGAAAAACTAGGAAAGTATTTTTGTAAAAAAAAATTTCATAATTTTCAAAATGTACTAATAATCTCAAAACACTTGAATTTGTATTTCAAGATATCATTAAATACAGATAACTTTGGAGTAGAAAACGTGAAAACCAATACAATTAATCATATTTTTAGAGAAAAAAGAAGTGTTCTATGTTTCCAAATCTTTCTATTATCCATTATGTCTTAAAACCTGGTAATGGAAATGCCTTTTATTGAATAACTCAGGTTCAAAGTCCTCTTTTATCTCATCATTTTTATGCAGCTACACCCTAGTGATTTATGTCAAAAGAGTCTGAAATTCAGGGCTGTAACTGAACCTACAGAGGTTCAGTGGTACAGTGCTTACCTAGCATGCATGAAACCCTGGGTGCCTGTCCACAGTACTAAATATTAAAAAAAAAAAAAGGTTCTGACTTTCTAATTCCATTGATTAAGATTTTGCAATCAATTGTTTGATTATTGTTATAATTTCCTAATCATTCCTCTGCATTTGTTTTCTTTGTACACAAATTTACACAACTCCTCATCTGATTAATATACCAGGGCATATACTAACCAATGTCTTTTTCCTCAAAAGTATTAAATTTTTCTCAATTTCCATGTGATTTTGCTCCTTTGCTCTGAATTACCTTACATTCTCAAATATACCATAATCATCTCCAATATTATAATGTGTAACTTTGGCATTTGATGAAAAAAGTATATATATGTAAATATATATATTTACATAAATATATATATATATTTACAAAAATGAACTTAATTAAATATATATTTAATGTATATATTTTAATATATATATTATATATATATTTTTTAATATATATATATATTTTATATATATATATTTTAATATATATATTTAATTAAGTTCATTTTTGTACACTTAAAATATTTTCTTGTGAAATTCCTATATAGCTTTTCTATTAAATCATTATCACTCTATTTCCCATTTCTGGGGCAGAAGGTTTTCTGCCTTATTTTGTTAAGTTTTAAAATTTTAAATTTATCATACTAAATTTTACTCTAGTTATAAAACTGAATATAAGGTATTTCAATAAGTTTTAATTTGAATAATACATATACTATTATGAGTTAAATATACTGTGCATGCATTTAGAAATTTTCAAAGAGAAAAACAGTGTTCTCAGCTATTCTGATAAACTATTCCTGGATGTTCATTTACCTTAAAATTTAACACATTAAATCAACCCCTTTACTAGCGCTCACAATTTGGATTTTTGGTCAGGAATATATGTATGTACAGTTTACAAAATTAGTCTTTAGTTCAGGGTGGCATCAGTGAGAGTCACAGAGTGGGATTTAGCTGGCTAATAATCTAAACTCAAAGTTCTCAGGATATATTTCTCATAGAGGTAGTTCCCTGTTGGGGATGAACAGAAATCTTAGCTGGAACTATTTACTGATAAGCCTAAACATATTCTTTCCCAGATTTTCAAAGTAGTTGGATATATTACAGTGCAATTCAATTATCAGAGATTGAGTTTGCAGAATATGTAGAACATCTAATAATTTAGCTTTGATATCCCAAAACATCAAAACTGCATAATTTTATTTATAAAGTTACTTAGATCAAATGAGACTCACAGGGAGAGAAGTATTGGGCTTCTACCTATTAGTAGCTACAGTGCCTGACATTTGAGATGACCAGGGTTTTGGAATTACTGGAAATTGTGGCTGTCGACTGTTTTATCACTTTTGAATCAGATGTTCACATAAGTTATTGTGCTATGTCCTCATTGTCTGCTAAGTCCAGGGAGGTGTTCAAGGGAAGGGTGTAGGTAACTTGTCTCTTCACTGCACCTTTCTGAAGATTGAGAGAAATTACATCTGAGAAACTGTACATTTAGGTGCTGTCATCCACTCTGGACCTGAACCTAATTCAGATGCTGAGATATTGGGCTTTAAGCATATGTTCTACTGGAATGAAACATTCTGGGTTCTTGAGGTGAGGTTTGGGTGTAGGAGAAATTAAGTACTTTTTGTCCACAAGTACGTTAATGGCAGTCCCCAAAATGCTTCCTACTGGAGTAGAGTGAAATTATTCCTTCTCTGTAAATTTCACAGTGATTCTGAAACCTTTGGACATATGTTACAAGTTACTGGACCATGAGAATAGTTCTTCAAGTCGTTTGGCTGGACTGTGGGTTTGTTAGGGTCTGTAACAAGTTGGGATGGCACCTGGCATTTTGCCAGAGGGAGTGGTTTGTGAAGTAATGCCAGTGAGCCATTAAGTGTGGAGGTTCCTTATTGGTTGACTGCTGTATCTAGTTTATGTTAATTAAGATAAGCTGTGTGTAATGTATATATACTCCTCCTGTCCTACAATAAACGGCTCCCATTCCTGCTGTATCAATCTACACAAGTTGCTCATCATCCCCCAGTTAGTTTGCTGCCAGCTGGACTGCGGCAGATGGTGGCCCGTACCGGGAGCCCTGGGACACTCAGGGATAAGTTGATGACAAAAAGCTGCCCGTCCCTAGATAGGACGGGAGCAAATCTGCTCGTCCCTAGACAGATAGGGCGAGAAGAAAAATGGCCATTTTGAAAAAATGGAGAAGATTGATACAGTATGTTTGAGTCTTGTTTTGTCTTGAAATATTGTATTGTCTTTGTGATGAGAATATGGAAGGGGTGAGAAGTAAATTACTAAGGGAAGAAGGCACCCCAGTGGAACCAAGAGCAGTTAGGGCATATGTTGATGGAAGCCCAGGAACTCTAGTCAGAAAGAAAAAGAAAGTTCAGAAGAAGAAGGATTATCAGGAAAAAAGTTGCAGCAAAAGGCTATTACTGAATACTTTTAGTTACCGGAGGGTGCGGGAATCTGCGGCGGCTGCCACATGCGCGAGCCGGTCACGGCGCAGCAAGGACTTTCCAAGTGGTGGCAGCGGGCTCTTCCCCGCCCCCCGCTCGGGGAGCGGGAGGCCACTGCGAGAGCCCAAATGCAAACCTGACCCGGAGGCACCGTCTCACAGGCTCTTGCTCCCTGTGCCCGGTGGCAGTTTGAGTCCGGGACACTCTCCAGACTCTCCCCGGGGCCATCTGGGGCTGCTGCAGGCTGAAGAAGGCCCTCATCCCTGAAGTTTGATCATTTCCAAGGCCAGTAACTACAATGGTTCTCCCACACCTGGAAGCTAATGAGTAAGGAGCACTATTAAGGCTTATTTCAAATGTAAAAAACCTTGAGATAATGTACTAAATTGTTCAGAAGGTTGTTTTCTTAGTGGAATGCTACAGGATTTTCTTTAGCCAGCATTGTCAGAGTTCCTGCCTTCATCCCAGTGCAGGTGAGGACAAAGGTGGAAGAATTTCCAGTGTTGCTGAGAACTGGATGAGACTTTGGATCAAGCTACCTGCCTGCAGAACTTACCTGGACTGTGATTTAAGCTAGCTGCCTACAGAACTTACCTGGACGGTGATTTACCTGGACTGTGAGTTAATCTATTGAGACACTGTTTTACCTGGACTGAGACAACAAACTGTAATCTACAACAAATTGTAACTCGGTATCTTTGCTGGTATAATTTTTCCAAGGGCTTCTTGCATGGAGCCATCAATTGGCTTGGTATTGTGGCATTTTGTATCCTCCCCTCTGCTTGTAGCAGATTATTTATGGTGTTTGTGTAAAAAACACTATGGTCATAATTTAAATTAAACAAAAGGGTGAAATGTTACAGTCTGTAAACAAGTCTGGATGGCACCTGGCTTTTTTCCAGAGGGAGTGGTTTGTGAAGTAACGCCAGCGATGTGGAGATTCCTTATTGGTTGACTGCTGTTTCTAGTTTATGTTAATTAAGATAAGCTGTGTGTAAGGTGCACATGCCCATCTGGTCCTACAATAAACGGCTCCCACTCAGCTGTATCAATGTACACAAGTTGCTCATCAACCCCTGGTTATTTTGCTGCAGCCGGGCTGTGGCATGGCTTCTTTGTTTTGTCTTCTGAGACATTTCCCCTCCTCATCCACTGATCCACTGCCACACTCCTCCTCCTCCTCCTCCTCCTCCTCCTCCTCCTCCTCCTCCTCCTCCTCCTCCTCCTCCTCCTCCTTCTCCTTTTTCTCTTCCTCCTTCTTCTCCTTCTCCTCCTCCTCCTCCTCCTTCTTCTCCTTCTCCTCCTCCTCCTCCTTCCTCTTTTTTTTTCTGAAGGAAATAACCCATGCTTATAACTGAGTTGAATTAATTGTTTCATGGCCATTTATATTGGGGGCACCAATGCTTCCTTTACATTTAAAATGTCTGTTTCCAGAAATGCTTAGGTTACATTTGCCAATACTATTCTACTAAAAATTTGTGGAGTTCTTTTGAAACATATTGGAGTTTGCTTCGTAAGACAATGACACATTCACAAATCTTTTTTGAGACAAGACTTCTCTGTGGCATAGAGTTTGTAGTAGATTATTTTGCAAAACTGACCTTAAAATTCCTTTTGAAAAGTTGGTTTTCTTGATTTATAATGATTATATTCTTATAAATTATTTTCTTTATTTGTTCTTTGTTTATTTGTTCTTTATAAAAATATATCAAGTTGTATTTCATTTGATTTTCTTTCAAATTATACTTCAGAATTGAACTGTTAGCATTTTTATCTCATTATTCTCCCTATTCATTTATTATCATATGTAATTAGAAAAAAAATGTTATTTTAAATTAATTGGATGTCTCCACAGCCAAACAAATCTAGCAATCTTCTACCTATAGTTTCTGTTTACCATGCCACTATAAGTGACATATATGCCATAATTTCTCCCACTACACAACAAGGTTCTATGAAAAACCATCATCTCCTTTCTATGTCGGCATTTCCAGTATTACTACCACTTTATTCTCTTTGACTAACAGTTTCCTTAATACACTCCTCTGTACCTATCGTCTCCTCAATGCTTTCCAGCTTTTTCCTTCTGCAATAATTGCAAAGGCAAGGTCACATACTTTTGAAGCTTTCATTACAAAACATCTCTCTTCCACTACCAAAATCCATTCCTGTTTTCCATTGTTCAAGAAGAAACTGAGTCAAAACTTATTTACATGATAGCAACAAATACCTTATTATAGATTACAATTTAATGGCACCAGCAGAGCTCACTCAATGACTTTCAGCTTTAATCTGTGGATTCCAGACAATTTCACCCACAAGTTCATCCCTGTGGATGGTTACCTGCATAACTGTTCCAGCTGGAGCCACCCACCAAAATACCTTCAAGTGCCCTTTCAGGAAGTCATCTCAGAAAGTGCAAATTCCTCTGTCACAGGTGAAGTCTCCCAGAGAATGCTCTAAGAGACTCAAAGAACAACTGAAAATCTTTTCCTAACCTAGGCTTGAGCTTCCTGGATGTTTCCTTCTTCCACTTTTTTTTTTTTTTTTTAAATCAAGTTAATTAGGACATGCAATTCAGATGAAAGAGAAGGGAATTGCAATTCATCTCTCAGTAACAGAGTCATAAAAAATTGCTACCATATTTAATATACAATACAAAGTGTGGGCTCAAATACTTGGAAATTCCTTACTTGATCTTCAGATATTCTGTCACGAAATCAACTTAAAAAAAAAAACACATTCTGAGATGAGGTCAAGAGAATTATTTAATATAGCTTTCATAATAAACACTAAAAAATGTGAGTGGGGAGAGGGAAGCAAAAATTAAGGGAAAGAAGTTGAAATGTGATATGTTCACAATAGACACCTCAGCTGGCCCTGTAGGTGTCCAGAAAGTGGGAACTCTTTTAGCTACTGTCAGATGGGTTATCTGCCAAAGCCTTCCCAGCAACTGTGATAATGACCTAGTTATTCTTGGAGGTGAATTCAGAATCCACCACATGTGTAGTTTCAGAGTACATCAACTCTACAGTTTCTCTAAAGAGACTAATGAGTTTACTCTGTAAAACACCCAGAAGCCAGGTTTAAAGAGATAGCAATAAGCCAGGTGAACAGAGAGTATCAAGCAATATGTTTCTATAATAATACATGCTTACAAAATGTAAAGTTAATATTTATAGATTCAAATCTCAAATGTATTACCTAGAACCATGATAGTATTTTGACTTCGTGATTCTCAAGCTATCATAAAATTCTGACCAAATGCATTTAAAAATCTTTTATTCATTATTGGATTATTTATTTACTATGAATCATTTCTCCTTGTTTATTTTACAAAACGGCATTACGAAGGAGATGTTGACTAGGGTACTGCATTCAGAAAGGGGGCCACGAGTCACACTGATGGCCTCTTTTCTCCAAGGAATCAGAGAGGAAGGGATTTTGTGTGGTGTCAGTGGAGATGTACCCTGTGACCTAGCATGAGTCGTGTTTTATGACTCCTTAATATGACACCTTACATTTTTTTCCTTTCTCTGTTTTACTTCCTTTCACTGCCATTCTTCTCTGTTTTCTTTGGAACTTAGAATAACAAAGTAAATTAATTAAACTATTTGTATAAAGCTGGGCAAACTGGCACACTCCTGTAATCCCAGCATCTTGGGAGGCTGAGGCAGGAGGATTGTGAGTTCAAAGCCAGCCTCAGCAAAAGTGAGGCACTAAGCAACTCAGTGAGACCCTGTCTCTGAATAAAGTACAAAACAGGGCTGAGGATGTGGCTCAGTGGTCAAGTGCCCCTGAGTTCAATACCTAGTACCACCCCCAAAAAAAAATTTGTATATTACTTCAAAAGAACTGGTTTACAGTAAAATTTTACCTTATATTTAAATATCTTTGATAGTTTTATGTTAAAAACACCAAGTTTTCATGTAGTACTTCACATATATCTGAATGCATGTATATTTATTTGTATTTATAGTTATATTTAAATTTTATATGTGTATGTATTAAATTATGGTTGCATATTTTAAGTGTTTTTCCTAGTTTAGGAGCATTCATAAAAACAATTTTGCAATAATTTTAGGATAGAAGTGTAAGACATTACCATAGATATGAAACTTCAAATATACACAACAGTTATATTGAAATTTTAATTGTGATGAAAACACACGTGCTTCAATTCTATTCTGAAAAACTGCAGAGAAGCATTCATCTTAATCATTTTCCTTTCTTTTGGGCCTAACAATGTGCTTGGTTAAAATTAGAGACAATATATTAAATCTATAAATGAAACCACTTAAAGAATTGGTAACATATCAATTTTGATTTTTATTCATTTCCTGATCTCACTTTTGCTTTTTCTGAAAAGTCAAACCAAAGCATCTACCTGTAATTCTAGAAGCATTGACTTTAGAAGCTACAGTGCTCTTGGCTGGCACAACTTTAGTGTTCTCTGTGCTGAGGGATCCCATAGTTAAGTCTGTGCCTTTCTTGCATGTCTGTCTCACAACCCAACACTTCTACTTCATCCTAAGTGTGAGTTTCTTGCAAACCAGATCTCTAAAATATCCAAGGCTTTCTTATCACCATATATGACAAAATTCAGCTCATTCTCAAATTCAAAGCTAACATTACCAGCCTAAATCAAGTGTGTTTTAGGAAAAGGACATTTTTAATTAGCAGTTTCATGATGAATGATGAGAAGACAGCATCCATTTTACCTCCTTGAGCAGCACTCTGGCACTCAGTATTTCAAATCTAGAAATCTTGTCATTTGATATAAAAATTCAACTCCTTTTAAAAATTTACATCATTCCATAAAAAAAGAGGTAACTGTAAATTAGAGAGGAAAATGAATGATACCTATCCTAAAAATTTCAGTGTTAATATTACTTCATTCAGAGTTTAGGATGTTTCATTTCTTAAATTCTATCAAACTTTCTTCTTTAAATGTTTTATTTTACAAAATCAGTTGAACTGCTATATACAAATATACGCTCAAGTTTCCAAATTAATATATGTTCTTAAGTCAGAATACACAAAATCATTCATTGCATGCAATCTCTTACTTTCTAGATCATTTTTAAAGCTAATGAGAATCTATCCATCAATATTCATCTTTAAGTACAAATAACTATCTAAAGAAATAATACATGAATGTCATCATCTCAATATTGTTTTCTCAAAAGTTTTCATGATGCTGTTTTTAAACATTTATATTAGGTATGAGAGTAAATGGACTACATGTATTTATGACTTGTCCTCTCAATACCTTTGAAATAAGAGCAAAGGGAATTTTTTAAAAGAAACAAAGGAAAGGTGGATTAAACCCTTAAAAACAAAGAGAATAAAGAAGGAGATGGGAGTAAACAACAAAAGTTTATATAATTTAGGGAAGATGGAAATCAGTAAGAGAAGGAGTGACTTTCTTGGCAGTGGTGGGGCCCCACAGCCAGCTGAGAAGAGCTGTCCTTTGTCCCACTGGGTTCCTGAAAGACACCAGAACTCAAGTCACCAGCCCAGAGGCACTGTGGAGACCCACAAGGAGACTGAATTTTGAGGGACTTAGTGAAAGAGATTTTAGGTGTGATTACAAAAGCTGGTCTCTCTCTAACATCTGTTTTCTGGAAAAGGAGCAAGGAACTACTGTTTTCTGCAAAAAGACAAGTGCTAGACTTTTTATTAGCTCAAATCCATAGAGCAGTGTTAATAGGCTTGCTGTGAGCGAGCTTTACCTTTGCCTCCTTTCTCCTATCTCCAGAACACTTAGAGAGAGAGAGACATTCCTCACAGTTGTAGACATTACACACCACCTATAAAAATATTTGGATATTTACGTTTGGGTTGGTGTGACATGCAGCAAGATGACTGCTACCTGACTGGTCCTTCCATCCAAAGCCAACTCTCTGGTTATATACAGATGATTCAACCTGCATACAAATCTTCAAATTTTTCATAAAAAATCATAATAGTTATTAAATGACACACTTTCTTTCCATTTCTGTGCATTCTAGCACATTACTTTCTTTTCTTGTAATGTTTGTATGAAAATCTGAGGTCATACTGCATTTAATTCCTGGTTCATTGACTCGACCTCCTGAGTTAAGGTATTCTGCTTGCCTAGTTCATTGCTCTGGCACGAAACCTGACAGCAGGCAGAACAGGAGCAGGAGTGACAAGTTCTTGTGAATTTTCTAGATTAATGAGAGTTTTCTAGATATACCTCAAATGTAGAGAAAGGGTTAGTTTTAAAAACACATGGTAGGAGAGATTAAAAGGACCGGTAGAAGAGAAAACAAAACTCCCTGGAACTTGATTTAATAGATAATGGCCTTGTGTGGCTCCATAAGAGTGAATAAAGTAGGAAATATCAAGAAAGGAATAGGACAGAGGTGAATAGAGACACATTTGGGCAAGAATTTCATAGCGCAAGAAGTCTTCAGGATTGGCCTGAATTTATTCTCTTTTGATTCAAAAAGATTACAGCACTATTAGCTGCATTACGTTATTTGTGCATTTTACTGAATATTTTTTTATGACATATCAAAATAATCCAGTTAATCATCTTCCTACCAATTTTTAGAAAGCAGACATAGGTTTTATTTCCACGTAATTTTGGCATTTTACCCCTCAGGAGGTGGTGTATTCCATCCCCTCTTATAACATCTCCTGGCTCAGGGCAGATTGGCAGTGACAGCATGCAATCATAATCCCATTATCATATTTAAGACAGTATTAATAACAGGCATGTCCCTCTACAATTTTTAGGAGCAACATCAAACTGCAAGCTGGCACAACCTGTGAGCAAAATGTTTCACAAGAATTTCTCATTTCATGGGTTGCAACAGTTGTAGACATTACACAGCACCTGTAAAAATATTTGGATACTTACAAAGTAAGTGTGAAGTTTATGTTCTAAGAGAGCTGCACTTAGGGCATATCTAGATGCACCCTACCTAATAACATGGGCACATTTTATTTGTGCTTGTTTTTCTAAGAGAGAGCTAATATAATCCAGTGTGTTGATGCTGTTAAGGAGCCTCCAGGGCTATAAAAGGTCAGTGTAGCCAAAGACCATCTTGACCAACACTTTGCCATGTGACAGCTAGAGGTGGCCATCATGTCAAATGACACTTCTTGTTCTGCACTGAACAGCTTATGGATTCTTATTGCAGTGATAAAATTAAATCCACAGAGTAAGCAGTGAACTTTTTTACACAAGACTAAAAATTCTGTGCTAGGACAGAACCCCTTTCAGGGACACAGGAATCCCATCATCATTTTGATATAAACTATGTTGATGTCTAACGAAGTCTACCCTGAAAGCACTGAGGAAAATAGTTTCATTTTGCTCTATCTCCCTGGAGCAAAATCTTAGCCATTCTTAATGTGCCATTTTGCAGACTCAGGTACAGAAAAGGTTGACAAAGAGGCAGGAGGAAAAAAAGAATAGAAAAAGAAAAAAGAACCTCACATCAAAGACCACATTTAATGATAAGAGCTTTGCCCCGAGACTGTCTTCTTTGCCTTGTAGGGATAACAATTGAGTGACTGGAAGAGTTTTGAGGTGTATGTGATGAAAATAAGAGACCTAGCTATATTAATGGGATGCTGCAGTTTTCCACCAGGTACCTTTTTTCCATGTTCATACTAACATAAAACATTGTCCTATGCAAACTTCTTCCACTAGCAATTTTTTCAGCATAACAGGGGAATTTACAACTCTGGGAATTTGACTTGTGAAAATTGGTTTTGTTATGCAAATAGTGATTTTAGAAACTGAGCCAAAAGGGGAAAAAAAGAGTTGCCCAAGAAGGTGACTTGTCTGGTTTCAAGGATAGAAGTTTTAGTCAATCTGTGCAGTTCAGGATTCATGAATTTCAGGACTCTTGCCCTGGATGGTATCATTCAAGAATATAACACTACAGAGGCAAGATAGTGGGGTTTCCACATTGAAAAGTAAACATCATTCAATCAAAAATGACTCACTTGATAAACACGAAACACATAAAGTGAATAACATGTTATAAACTCAAGGATCTGAAATGAATACAATTTTAAAAAAGATTTATCCAAATAATTTGAAATCACAACAGAAAGGGAGTAGTAAAAGAAATATAAATTATACAAATGGAAATATGTCACTTCAGTATTTTTATGTACATAAAGAGGCTTGTATGCGCACATATATAGATATATATACACATATATCTATATATATATATATATATATATATATATATATATATATATATATATGGCTGTAATCCCCTTGCCTCAGTGTCCTGAGTCACTGGGATTCCTGTGTGTACCACCATACCTTGTGTGCTCTCACTCTCCCTCCCCCCACCCCTCTCTCTTTCTCCATAGATAGATAGATATAAATAGATGGATAGATAAGGTTTATACTTATTTTTCTTAAGTATTCATACATATATATACATATTTTTTTTCACTATTGGGAATGGAATTCAGAACCTCATTTGTGCAGGTAAGCACTCTACCACAGAGCTCATCCCCAGGGCATTATTTGTGTGTGTGTGTGTGTGTGTGTGTGTGTGTGTGTATGTCCTTGTGTGTTTCTGTGTGTTTTGACTGAGAGAATCTGAAGCTGTTTATGATACATTTAAGCACTGAAATAATAATTCAGGCAAAGAACTAGCCATCACCAGCTCTTAACAACCCCATCTTTAGTAAGAACGCTGCTGAAACTCATACAGGGACAGCACGGTTCACACAAGGAGGACCTGTTTCCTGTCTCTGTTTGAACCTGCGGGTACATGCAGAGTATTGTCCCCACCATCTCTCCTGTTCCAGACAGCTCTTCCACTCCTGTGTCAGTCACCTTCATGAGGCAGAATACTACCCACTCTAGTCTTGCTGCTTTTCATCCGCTGCATGAGGCCTCAGAACTTCTGGGTCTGTTTATCCCTGAACTCTCTGCTTCTAGTGCATTTGCAAAGTCAGTTCCTTCTCTTTATTTGGGTCTCAATTCAAATGTCATGTCATCGCAGACATCTTCCTTCCAGTGTAAAATATCATCCCTCCTTCGACATTAGTGTCACTCTGCACCATTTTTCTGTCTAAACTCTTTAAAGTTATATCAAATTATTTCCTTATTCTTGTGATTATTTGCATCTTGTATCTAACTCTATAGAATTAGTGTTTCACTCATGGAGGATTCCCGTCTCTCCTTATTTTTTATCATAATACCTGATGCAGACTATGTACTCAACAAATGTCTTTCATAAATTTATATCTAAACATCCTCCCACTTTTCTTCCTCTTGACTTCTGCCCTTCCCAGAGAGGTGTACGTGTAAAAGATCTTCTACTCTCTGCAATCCTTGTTTGGTAAGGGATTCGGCTTAAAAATAATTTGAGAATACAAAAACCTGTGAAGCCAAATAAACCAAAAATGAAATGATGAGTTAACTATCTACCTTTTCCTGGACCCATGGAGATGCTACCCAGCTGGAGATGGCCTTTGACATCTATCATACTGCTTGAATTCCACCTTTGTTGGCTGTGTGATTTGACAAAAAAGTGTCCTCTTTGAAACTGTCTCTTCTCTGAAAAACAACAAGAACAAAATGAAGACTTATAATGATACCTTTCCAGCTATGAGAATTAAATGAATTAATTTATACAAAGGCATATCTCAAAAAGCTTTTTGATATAGTTTTCAATAAATATGTCTTTCTCTCTTTTCTCTGTTTCCTTATTCCCTCTGGCTCATCAAAGTTCCAAATGAACTAGAATCAGAATTCTAATTTGTGTTAGGCCTACAGGGTGCTGTCTAATAGGCCTGAAGGTAAACCATTTTGCCTTGGGCCTCCCAGGAAAGTGGCATTGTAAATGGCTGCCTCAGAAATGTTGGAGGTGTCAATGCAATTGCAAGAGGGAATGCTCATTAAATTATTGTCTGTGTCTTAATGCAAGACAGTTAATTGAATTGTGGGGGAAAAGGTACTGCTTAAGCATCCTGGTTTGGGGAGATAAAAATGTATGTGCAAAAATGCATATAGAAATCATGAATATCTTTGAGGTTTACAAATGTAGTTTTATGCAAAGAGAAGGTGTATGTTAATTGTTGAATAGTTTTCATCTGCTTCTTAATCTTTGTGTGGTGGGGGCAAGTGTGCATGTGTGGGGTGCCCAGGGACAGGCAAATAAATGCACTACAACCTGGCTACCTTCCTCATCTGACCTTTTATTTTTCTTAGTTTTTCTTTTTTGCCATTCAATCTCAAAATATATTTATTTATGTTATTTAGCAGAGAGAAGAAAGAGCATTTCTATTTAGTTATTTTTCCCATTCATTTACTGATTTTTCCATTTCAGATGTTTTATTTTTCCCTGTTCTTGCTTTCAGTTTTCTTTTCTTTCTTTCTTTAACAATGTCCATCTGAGTTATATAACTGTCTACTTGGCTTTATACAAAAGTGAACTTCTTGTACCTCTTCTACTTCATATCTCTAGGAGAAGTGGTAGTTTTGCAGCCAGGAGGAAGGTAGTTGGGCAGTGAAGCACCTAATTCCCCCAGAAACAGAGATAGAGGTCACATGCCCATTGATGATCATGTTGCCAGAAGATGGTCCTGGACCATGAAACTCCTGGTCTTAACTGTGACAAGAAATTTTATTTGGCTTTTGCCAAGAAGTCCATACATATTAAAGAGACAAAGAAAGGAACTTCAAGTATAAGATTTCTCAAGTAAATGCTCTACGAAAAAGGAGTCAATGTAGAGTCTCTCCGTAATTTTCCACTCAGGGAAATAAGCCTCTTATTTTTCATTTGTATTTGCCCTCAAAAACGAAAGTGATTTTAGGCAGCAGAGCTCTTTCTAAGATTCAGTTTTGCCAGGAGCCTTGCTTGCTGTCTCTAAACTCCAGTATTTCGAGCCTTAGGCAAAGAACATTAATTGCATTAGATCTAAGGAACAAAGTGACATCAATTCAGTGGAGGTTCCATCTTCCCAGCATTACTGAAATTGAACCAGGGGGGAGAGAAAATGGGATACACAAAGCACCATGCTGGAACACATCATAAAAGTTTAAGATGGTTGTATAAATACATCAAAACAGACTTGACCATCGTATATAACTAAAATGAACAAATTTTTTAAAAAATTAAAAATTTATGGAGAGCTACCTTTGAAAGGAAGCATGAGGATTATGAGGTGTCAGGGAACAGGGAAAGGCTGGTACCCACGTTTTTGCACAAGTCACAAACCATGTATTTTGGTCAGCTTTACATCACTGTGACCAAAAGATCTGACAGGAAGAATGTAGAAGAAGGAACGTTTATTGTGACTCCCAGTTTCAGAGTCTGATGTTATAGCTCTGGGTATGAGTGGAGTGGAAACATCATGGAAGAAGAGCTGGCAGAGAAAGGCAGCTCAGGAAGCAACCAGGAAGCAGAGAGAATGTTGTTCATCAGGGACAAAATGTAAACCCCAGAGACCTACTTCCTCTATCTACACCTGACCACCCTGCAGGTAGGGCCCAGTTACTTCACATCAGTGGATTAATCCATTGTTTAGTTTATACCTCTTATAATCTAACCTTTTCACTTCTAACCTTTTCACTTTGTCTTGCATATGAGCTCTTGGGAGATACCTCATGTCCAAACTCTAACACCATGGACAGCTGTGACACAGCTGGGAATCATATGATGAGTTACACTCCATCAAAGCACTGAGATCCTAAGCAAGAATGTACAAAATTCTATTTGGGGAATATTTATATGCTGGCTAAACATTAAACGGAGACTGGAAATGAGAAGACAAACACCAAATTTAAATAAGGAAAATCTAGACTTAAAAACTGGCAAAATATGAACATATCCATGGCATAGAAGATATAAAATGACAAAAGATGATCCATATAAGATTTACTCCTTTTATATTTATAGCTTTTGGTAGCACTTAATGACTTTACATGTTCAAACATTCCCCCACAAACTGAATACTTTAACAATGTATTTGCTTTCATTTCCAGAGGTTGAGCGTCGTTTGTGAAATAACCCTTGCTCTTTAAGTATAACATCGAAGCTGAGGGCAATTACCCCAGCATAGAAACAGAAGTACGGCAAGGCAGGGATGGTGATTCACGTTTATTGCAACGTGAGGGGAAGGCAAGAGAAGTGAGATTCACCCTGGAGAGAGGGGTAGGCAGACCAGGGAGGACCCAGGTGCAGTGAAATAATCAGGCCTTGCAGTTTTGTTAGGATAGGGTGTGGGAGCTGCCAGTGGCACGAAACCTTGGAGTGGTGGCCACACCTCTTTTGGCCCAGCATGTACAGTTGCTGTCCATTTGGGGAAAGTCGTTAGCCTATGCTGTGTGCAGACATGCACCCATGGACTTGGTCACTTCCTTCTTTCTGGTCTAACACCCCTGATGGAAGGTCATACAATCATCAGTTGACCTTCAGGGCAGTGTGTGGGCACAACACAAAGTTGGGAACATGATGTGTGCCCATGAACCTATGAAGAAATCTGTACAGGGAAGCCAACATGGGAGCCATTCCATGACTCTGTGCAGCCAGAGCTCCTTCCTAAAATGGTTTCCTCCATTCATAGTCCCGTACACTTAAGTGGGGGGTGAATATGTCCTTATGTATTTGCATGATGGGTATTGAGTCCTCTGGGTCACTTGTCAGTCAGGGACCCTTTCAGAGCCACCCTTACCTATCCTCTTCCCTGTTTCACATTTCTGCTCACCTTTAGCTAACTACCTATGCTCACACTTTCTCTCAGTTCTTTTTTAGTATTTCATTTATTTTATATACTCTTTGCCCCAAAGCGTCATGTAAGGCTAACTCTTGAAATTCCTCTTGTTCCACTTCTGAATTCTTCCTCCAAATGTTATGTTAATTTCTCACCAATAATTTTTAAGGAGATTTCATCCATAGCATTGTCATTAACCTTGGACATCTTAAGCTTTTTTGACCCTGTGTTGGGTAACACACAGTGGTTACTCAAGGAAAAACAAAATATCTAGGGAACCCAATATATAGGTGATTTTCTGAGAAGGAAGGATAGGGTAGGTGGACTTGTAAGAAGGCTCTCAAAGCCTTGCTAATTGAGAATTAAAGTATGTACAGTTCAGAAGAGTTTTCAGTTTCTGGGGAAGAAGACAAATGTGCTAGCAATTTAAGTGAAGTGTCGTTAAATGGGTCATTCTATAAAATATGAGAGGGTATGTCCTGGGGTAGCAACTGTAGTGAAGTAAATGTGAATAACACAATAAGACAGGAGATTGAAGTCCAATTGACAGAGCCTTTCACCTTCCAAACTGCCCAGGGTGTGACTTATTACCTATCATGTAACAAGAATTGGACCAATATTTACAAGGTTTTGTACATCAACCAAAATCTATGAATCTGTGATTCTTAACAGCAAAGTACAAATATTATATTCATTTATATTCTTAGTACTGTCAATCATAGCTTAATTAATAATTTCCTATAGAAATCCCATATTCAATTGGCTGAATTTGATTGTCTCCAACTATGCAAACACACTAGTAATTTAAAATGATTGTATGAACTCTAGAATGGTGAAGTTTCAGCACAGAATGTCAATAGGACCTCAAAGTACCAAAGTGAAGCCGAGTCCTTTCATTGTGACAGTCTCTACTGGGAGAGAGTCAGAAGGACAGTTGAGTTGAAGGCTGAGATCAACAGGACTGATCCCCCTACACACGAAATGCTTACCATAACCACCAGCTAACTATAAAGTGTGATTTCTGCCACCCTCTCTTTGGGTTTAATTTGGTAGATTAACTGTCACAACTCCAAGAAACATGGTCACTGACTCATCATAAAGGGGCTTACACGGAACGCTGATGCAGAGTTGGTCGGGATACAGTATAGGCAAAAGGGTCAGGGAGCTTCCATGTCCTCTGAGATGCACTGTGCTCCAGAAACCTGGTACTTCAGTCCGCTTTTTTGCTACTGTGACTAAAGGATGCAACCAGCAATATTATAAAGAATAAAAGGTTTATTTGAGGGCTCACGGTTTCAGAGGTCTTAGTCCATGGAAAGCTGGCTCCATTTCTCCGGACTCAAGTTGAGGCTGAGCATCATAGTGGGAAAGTGTGGAGGAGGGAAGCAGCTCACATCATGGCCATCAGGAAGCAGATAAAGAAAGAGTCCATTTGCCAAATACAAATATATACCCAAAGCCCTGCCCCAGTTCCCACCTCCTCCAGCCACACCATACCACTCAGTGTATCTCTATGAGGTGATTAAATCACTGATTGTGTTAAGACTTTTACAATCCAATCATTTCTCCTCTGATCCTTCTTGCATTGTCACACATGTGAACTTTTGGGGGACACCTCACATGGAAACCATAACACCGGGGCGATCCACAGACCCTCTAAACCGCTTTGTTTTTAGTTTTCATGGAACTTCATTGCATATGTTCTGCCAGATTGGGAAAAAAAAAAAAAAAAAAACAGCAAAACGTGTCTAATCAGAGTCTTCTTGTGCAGGATTTCTTCCTCTCAGGAGTGGGACAGGCCTTCTCTACTATCAGACAAAGTAAGTTTAGGAAATAGTGGGAAGGTTTCATTTTAATGGTCTTCCTTGGGAAAGACAATTTCTAGTTTGTGTGGTATAAATTGCAGAGGGAGTTATAAGCCAAAACCTACAGACACAAATCAATACGTGTGTGTGTGTGTGTGTGTGTGTGTGTATGTATAAATATATATGAAAACAGAAGAAATCCATGTATTTATGTGTATGTATGTATAGTATGTATGTATATATACATATATATATAAAACATAAAACGTATGTATCATTTTTATTGCTGTGATATTATATATGTGTATACATATATATGTATAAAATATATATAACATACTACAGAAATACAAATGACAGATACTTCACACACACACACACATATATATATATATGTGTGTGTGTGTGTATGTGTATATAATATCATCACAGCCATATAAATAACACAGATATTTTAGGTTAATTTGCAATGATGTCAGGAAATATGTCCAGCATTTGAACTACAGAAGAGAAGAAACCATGATTTCTGTGCCAAAATTTTATATCATTCTTGGGATAAACTGGGTACTGCTGTGCTACTCAGGGCACAAACACAATTAATGCAAGCAACATGGAAAGAGGGCATTAGTCTTATATAGTGACTGGTAGGTGTATCAGAAGATACAATCAATGTAAAAATATAGATAATCAAATGTGAAGCAGCAGATAGCTAAGTTTAACTTTATGACTACAGAGAATGCTCAGTCACTGCAAAATTAAAGGCAAGATGCAAGTGTATGTGAAATTTGAAGATTTACAAAAGAATTGTTATCTGCATGGTTTTAACTTGTGAATTTCTATTTGTATTTCCACTAAACAAGAGATTCAAAAAACTTTACAACCCATGTATGTATGAGCATTGATTCTTTTGCTTTCAAGGAGCCTGAATCACCATCGTTTGGATTCTCTTAGCACCCACTCCTCTATTTTTCCTCTGCCTGCTCCCTTGCAAAGCTAGCCTGTTTTCCTATTTTCATGCTTTAATTATTCTTCCGATCAGCAGAAAACATTCTGATGTTCCAATCTGCCTTAAGTCAGCATCAGTGATTCATTTATTCTTCCATAAATATTTATTGCAGTTCTCTGCACCAGTTCCTGTGTGCAGCACTCAGGATACATATTGAATAAGACTTGCAAGAACCCTGTTCTTACAAAGTTCAGAGTTATTTGCAGAATAAAATATTAAGTAGGAAACATCCATAAAATGTGGCAAATGTTAAATGAGAGAAGTAGTAAGATCTTCTTAAGATACAACATGGAGGACCTTATCTTGTGTAGGACTCAAGGGAGACAATTCATACTTTAAAGAAGACATAGAAAAGTGAGATACAAACAGGAAATCTATGGAAATGCTTTCAGATAAGGGTTAGTTTAGTATAAAGAATTAAAACATGAAGTGATTATACTTGGTTCTAAAACCATGAGCTGTTAAAATGTTAAGGAGTAAAATTAAGGATTTTTTCTATAGCATGAGTGCAGCCATTGAACATCATCATCTTAAAATCATAGTTTTTTCTATATTTTTTATCATCTTAAAAATTATACAGGTTTTCTCTCGGTTGTTTTCTTTATCCTGGTTCTATATGTAGTATTTCTATTTCTTGGTGATGATACACTTTCATAATTAATTACACATTGAATTAATCATGGAAATCTTGAATTCTAGATTTTTTTCTTGTTTTCTTTAAATAATCTACACCTGAAATTTTGTAATTTTTTAATGGTATTCCTTTTATTTATCTCACTATCCTAGTTCAAACTCTTCTTAAATTTCAGTGGGAACATTTTCTCTCTCTAATCTATCATCCTTCCTTCACTGTCACTCTGTGTGATGGTTTTATAGTCCATTTTTATATTCACAACTTTAAAGCATGAGTCTGATAACATTTTTAATATTCAGAAACTGTATCGGCTTATAATTGGCCACAGGATAAATTATACATATTTAGATGCATATCAAAGATGCCACTCATCCACCACAACTATTTAACCATGTGCTAATAATTAGTGAGCTCTGTCCTGTGCACTAAGATCTGAACACCTCTCCACGCTTCTGCTTTAGCGTTCCCCTCCACTTGGAATTCTCTGTCTCACCTGTGCATGTCTAAATATTGCTTATCTTTGAAGAGAGCACTCACATGCTGCTTTATTCATGATTCTCAAAGCCAGCCTACAACAGCTTGATAAAATTAAATGGGTAAGAATAATTACCTGCAGAGCAAGGTAAAGAAGTTTTTCATGAAATTATTGCAGTTAATAAGTGGAAAACCAACCAACAAACAAATACCCAGAGGGACTATTATGTAATGTACTTATATTACATATTTACAGCAAATCTGCTCATGATTCTGAGTGTATCACTTCAATACATATCTAATCAACAAATAATTACCCTGATTGACACAAAAAATGAAATATCAATTCTGAATAGATACAAAACAATTGGAAACATACATATGGATTTGGTACCTTAATTCTAAATTATTTTAAATCTAAAAAAAAAAATGGGAGGAAAGCATGTACCTTTTGCAGTTGTGAGAGCAAAAATATAATGAAATGAAGAAAAGAAGGAAACAGTGTTTGGACTGACAGGAAAACAATGGCAAAAATTCAAGGAAACTTTAAAGATGAAGGATCCAAGACAAACCACAAAATCTAACCACAATAATATTTAATTCATTTCTGTTCAAACAGTCCTCAGGTTCTGAACTTTCAGTGGTGCCAGGATGTCTTGCAGTTTATCCGTAGTCCAGTAAATCATTGACTTTGGCCAAGACAAAATATGTTGTTGTTTTTTAAATTTCTGCAATGGGCATTAGTAAGTAGTTCTGGAAAATTATATATACACTCTTATGTAAAACTGCACTCATGCACATCACACACATACACTTTCTTTTTTTCTTTATTAAATAAAGATTTTTATGTTTTTCAAGTGTGAATGTATCTTAAATACAACAAAGTAAATATCAGAATAAATTAATATTTTTGTTCTGATTATGACCATGATGAAACCACTGATGAATTTTTAAAAATTATTTTTTAGTAGTCAATGGATCTCTTATTTATTTATATGTGGTGCTGAGGATCGAACCCAACACCTCACACATGCCAAGCAAATGCTCTACCACTGAGCCACAGCTCCAGTCCCCACTATTCACCTTTTCATAAAATAAATCACAATTTATTAATAGCAATATAATACACAGAAAAACAGTAGTCTCTCTTGTTCTGTGATTTTAGTTACTTGCAGACAACCAAAGTAAGAAATATTACTTTTGTTTGTCTGCAAGTAAACTTTTGAACTGTTTATGTCTGGAATGTTCTATCACATTTAACCTATGTTACACGTATGTTTCACACTACCCTATTCATCCACTGAGGACAAATCAACCCTTTGTCTAGTGTACCCATCCTCTATATGGTACCCAGAGTTTAGTTACTTAACAGCTATCTCAGTTGTCAGATCAGCTGTCATGATACTGCAGTTCTTGTGTCACAAGGCCTAAGTCTTTCACCCTATTGCTTCTCATCCTACAGACATTGACTCATCTCATGTCATCACAAGATAAGTAAGTTATGTATGTAACAATAATGTATTGGGATCTGGTAAAGCACTTGCCTAGCATGCATGAGTCCCTGGGTTTGATCCCTAGCACTGAAAATAATATTAATTAATTAATTAATTAACCAATTAAAAGATAATTCTAGAGATAAAATTCACATATTTTTTATTATATCATATTTTCATAATTGTTGTTAATCTCAGACTGTGCCTAATTTATAAATTGAGCTTTATCATAGGTATATAGAAATGGGAAAATCATACTAAATATACAGCTTGGTATATACATACATAAGCATCTATTCAGGGTGGCAACATAACCCTTGAAGTTAAGAAAAGTCTATTGTTCTCACTTTTTCAAATGTGGGGTATTTTTAACCATTGTAGACAGTATGACATATTTAGCACATATCAGAGATGTTGAAATATATTTTAAATTATATTTTTATCAGAAAAATACTGTAATAATGAGATATTATTTCTAGAGGTCTTTGGTAATTTAATGTAGTAAAATAACTCACTAAAATGAGATATAAATGCTGGAAAAAATCTGGAGAGACTTTCAACCTTATAAATTTATTATAATGCTTTTTTTTTTCTTTCTTTTGAGAAGTGTTCACTAATTTTGGAGGCTATCAGCAGTTCAAAACACTTGAAAAATTTAAACATGAGAATTCACAATGTAATCATGGCTACTTAAGAGCTCCTGTAATCATGTTGTCAATCATCACAACAAACACTTATTTCAGGAGGTTTCAGTATCAATAGCATTGGGGGGAGAATCAGTCCAATTTTCCTCTTTGCAGCCAGATATAAATAACAACCCATACAAATTTAGGAGAAAGAAGGAACCTCAAGTACTTCCTCTTAGAAAGTCTCTTGAACTATATTTTTCTTGGCAACCCTTCAAAGAAAAAAAGTGCCTTTGGGCAAAATTAACAGCTATCCGTTTTATAATATTTCAGTAGATTTTGGTGCAAAATTGTTAATAGAGAACATTGTTGAAAAAGAAATGACACATTTACACATGCATTGCATATGTGTCTGTGTTTAGTGCTGGGAATCAAACCTAGGGATTTGCATATGATAGGCAAATGCTCTATCACTGAGCTCCACTCCCAGATCTCCCAGACCTCTTACACTAAAAGTTTATGTGGGACGAAATTTCCAAATGTAGTATTTATTTGTTTAGGCATATTTAACATCATTCATTACAAGTTAGTAGTGCTAGTTATTTAGATCTAATGAGTACATAAAATTTACAACAGGTAGAAGAAATGGGTAGTGTATTAAAAGATCTGGATGGAGTTAAAAGTATCCCATGAATATTTATTGAGCATCTGCTATCAGTCAGATATTGTGATGTGTGATGAGAAAATTTTAAGCGATTACTTATAATTACCTATCTATCCATTTATTCATTTATATAGAGATTGTATTTCTTTATTGGTAAAATATCAAAGGTATTTTTATAAACAGGCTCTTTAACTCAATATCATGGATATCTTTAATCTTGTTCACACTTTCGAACACACACATAAACACACATATGCACTCCTCAAATTAGTGAATCATAATGATACATGATTGCTTATTTTCAAGTCAAAGTGCGATTGGAGTTTTTATTTATGTAAGTCTACAGTTGTATTTAAGTGCTCTTTACAATACAGTCCATAAACTAACAATAAAAATTAAAATTAAAAGTAGCTTTCAATTATTTGACATAAATCTTTCCTTGTGGTTGGCTTTTCATTCATTTACTTATTTTTTTGAAAGGAAATGAGAGAACATTTCCTTACATTATGAAACTAAAAGATACTCAAGAATTATCTAGTATATTTATTTATCTAGTTTTCCAGTCATTTCTCCTAGACAATCTGATTTCTTGATATTGGCAACCAAGATCTAAATGTGCTCATTGCTATTGAAATGCTGTTTCTTTTAGGTCCTCTCAAACTACAAAGCAAGGAAATATCCGTGTTTATACTAAGTCCTGCACACAAATGCATAAATATTTCTATCTATAACCAATAACATTTCTATTGACCTACACAGGTAATCATTCTGATGTCCCCAACTCCAACTGTAATTCTTTTCTACATGGATCTTTCTTTACTTATCTGCCAATTTCAATTCCAAAAGTCAGAAATGTGACTTTTACCCTACAGCATGCATTTTATACTTTTTCAACCCCATTTTGTGTGTTGTGTGGGGGTGCGTGTTGTGTGTGCATATGTGAAATAAGTATCATAATTTTTAATACACCACATGGGAAACCACTTTTGAAAGGAGTGGTTATTTCTTTATAATTATGCAGATTTGTATTCTTCTTGTAGTTGTTGAATTTTGTTTCGAGTCTTTTGTCTACACTGATATACAAAGAGATTTAGGTCTTCAAATTCCTTCCACTTCTTTCAGTGAGATTGACTCATGTATTTGTATTTGTAATAACATTGCGCTGAATTGTTACACTTTGCATTCTCTCCTTGGATTTCCTGAACTCCTGAAGAATTTTATTTTGTTTGCGCACATTGAGGTTAACTACAGATGCTCTGAAATTCTATGGGTTTTGGTAAGTGTACACTGTCATGTATCTATCAATATTAAAGTTTACAGAATCATGTATCTACAATATTAAAAATAATATTTTCTGTGCCCTAAAGTAATGTCCATGCTTCGCAATTCAACCTTCCACCTCCTATTAGTGCACCTGTAAATGCTGTTTTCAATAGTTTTTCTTTTTTAAGAATACTGATAACTGTATTCAAACAACATGTAACCTTTGAAACATAGTCCTCTTCCACTTATAAATATGTGTTTAATATTTATTTATGCCATTTGTTCTTTAAAACTCACTGGATTTTTATTACTGAGTAAAATAACATTGTGTGGATACATCAATTTCTTTATCCATTCACCTATTGAAGTACATCTTGATTGCTTCCAACTTTAAGCTATTATAAATAAAGCTGTTCAGTAATACAAATAATTTTTTGATATAAAAATTTCAAATCTTTTAGGTAAACATGTAGGAACATAATCTTTCTAGAATATAGTAAAATTATGTTTAGTCATGTAAGAAACTGCCAAATTATGTTCCATACTACCACCAACAATGCATGAAATTTCTTTCTGCTTTGCATCCACACCTGCATCATTATCTTCAGATTCTTAAATTTTAACATTCTAATAGTTGTGTAACAGTATGTCCTCCTACTTTTAACTTTAAATTTGCCAATAAAAAAGATTTGGGTTTCTTCTCTTACACTCAGCTATATTATGCATATTTTCTTTCATGAGATATCAATTCAGATTTTGCCTATTTTATAATTGACTGTTTATATGAAGTTTAATGTTATTGTATATATAGCCTTTATTACATATGTATTTTGCACATGTTTTCCCAGTTTATGTCTTTTTATTTATCTAATAACATCTTCAATGGATCAGTTTTTTTTAATTTTAATAAGATTTAATACCAGTTTTTCTCATGTATTATACTTCCAAAGTTGTATCTAAAAATGTTATTTCAAATACAAAGCATATATAATATATTTCCTGTGTTTTCTCATACAGCTTTTATGTTATTGAACTTTAAATTTAGGTCTATGATCTACTCTGAATTACATTGTCAGAAAGATAAGTTCTGTATTGATTCATTTCATTATATATAGAGGTTCAATTTCCTGGTACTATTTATTAAAAAGATGATCCTTTTTTCATATATTTGCTGATTGATTGTCTATCTTCTTCTGAGAAGAAGTTGTTCCTTGGCCCATTTATTGATTGGGTTACGTGTGTGTGTGTGTGTGTGTGTGTGTGTGTGTATGTGTTAAGATTTTTGAGTTCTTTATATATCCTAGAGATTAGTGCTCTATCTAATGTGCCTGTGGTTTTTACAGAGAGAGCACTAATCTCTAGGATATTTAAAAAAATCAAAAATCTTAACACCAAAAACAAACAAACAAACAAACAAATAACCCAATCAATAAATAGGCCAAGGAGCTGAACAGACACTTCCCAGAAGATGATATATAATCAATCAACAAATGTACAAAAAAAACATTCCACATATCTATCAATTAGAAAAATGCATATCATATCATCTCACTCCAGTCAAATGGCAACTTTTAAGAAAACAAACAACAATAAGTGTCAGTGAGAATATGGGAAAAAAGGGCACACTCATACATTGCTGGTGGGGCTGCAAATTGGTGCAGCCCATATAGAAAGCAGTCTGGAGATTCCTTGGAAAACTGGAAATGTAACCACCATTTGACCCAGCTGTCCCACTCCTTGGCCTATACCCAAAGGACTTAAAAACTACATACTACAGGGACTACAGGGACTCAGCCACATGGATGTTTATTGCAGCACAATCCACAATAGCTAAATTGTGGAACCAACCTAGATGTAGTTCAGTAAATGAACTGATAAAGAAAATGTGGCATATATACACAATAGCATACTATTCCGCATTAAAAGAGAATAAAATCATGGCATTTATTCTCAAAAAAAAAAAAAACAAATGCTGAATGTTTTCTCTGATCTAAAAATTATGATTTATAATATGGGTGGGTGGGAGGCATGGGAGTATTAGATGCACTCTAGATAGGGCAAAGTGGAGAGAGGGGAAGGGAGGGACGGGTGGGGTAGAAAGACGATGGAATGAGATAGACATCATAACCTTAAATACCCGTATGAAGACATATGAATGATGTGAATATACTTTGTGTACAACCAGAGATGTGAAAAATTGTGCTCTATATGTGCAATACAAATTCTAATGCATTCTGCTGTCATATATAACAAATTAAATTTTAGAAAAAGGTGATAGTTTCCCAATTAAATTACCTTTTCTTATTTGACAAACTAGTTTAGACTGTACTTTTTTATTTTATGGGTCTACTTTTGGACTATATATTTTATTCTGTTAATATGTGTCTATTATATTTATAATACCATGCTGTCTTGATTTTTATAGTTTTATGGCAAATATTAAAATTGGGTAGAGTGAGTCCTACCCACTGTTCTTCCTCAGTGCTATTCTGTCTACCCTAAACCTTTTGACTTTCCAAAGAAAATTTAAAATCAATTTGCTAAGGCTTTTTGAAAAAATCTAACATGAGGTATGTATTTGGAAGTTCTTATAGATTGTTGTTCACACAATGTATCAATGTAAAGCTGCTAATATTAAATATCTAATTACTGTCATTAACAGAGGCCAGGATTCACAAGGGCCGATTAGAGGAAGTCTGCATTTCCAGTTGTTCTGTGACTTGGGATTCAAGCAGTTGGGATTACGGCTTCTCTGCAAACAGGAGGGAAGAGAGAATTCCTCTAAGCTAAAAATCAATATTAGACAGAGTCTCTTAGAGACTCAGAAATTCAAGTGCCTTGCACCATGTTTAACCCAGATAGTTGCAGTAATGGCAGAGGGGCCCATTCCCTGCAGAGTGGAGTTAACCCAGACAGAGACTAAAACAGAACTGACAAATTTGACATGGAAAATCCTATAGAACAGAAAAGCATCCTGAAGTTAGCTGATCCTGAGGCTGCACAGCAAACTGCCATTTAAAAAGTGTTTTGTGTTTTTCAACTGATATGTAGAGAACTGAGGCAGGAAGCCACCTTGAGGAGGCCAAGGAGATCACAGCAAATGTTGCAGGACTGTCTTGGCAAGAGTCCACTGTGTGCAATCAGGTGTACCTGGCAGAGTGTGAGTAAAACAGGCATAGAGAAGGTAGTATCCAGGAGACTCAAGTCTGAGTTGTGGAGAGGAGGGCTACTCATTACTCCCTTGAGTCTGACAGCCCACTTAACCAGCTAAAGGAAGTCATGCAACTAAATAGAAGGGCATGAATACACTCAGAAACTGAGTGTGGGAAGGCCATATTCATGGGGAGCACAGTGTGTGTGAGACCTGTGGAGCATTGCTCCCCATCCCCAGGGGTAGAATTCTTGAAAAGCTCCTGAGATCCAATCTCCCAACAGAAATCAGCATCTTCTTGACTCTACTTAGAAGTCTATAGATCTAATGACTCCAGAGCACATACAACCCAACAAAGTCCTGATCACAGCTGAGCACCAGCCACCAGAATGCCCCTGTGGGAACTCTGTAGCAGTCCCAGCCTGGGAGGGCATTGATCTGGTCTATCCAGAAAAAACTCCAATAGACAGTACTGTCCACGTGAGAATGTCAAAGGAAAGTTGAAAGCTCTTTTAACCAGCTTCAGTTACAGGCCACTCCAGTGGACCACAGAGCAAGGACACAGAAGAGAAAGGGGTTAGCGACTCAGTCCTTGTTTTCATTCTGTAAACCAAGAAGAAAGGGAAAGAAGGACAGCTGTGTATACCATCCGTCCTTGTCCACAGGCTTGACCACATCAGTGGAGGTGATTCTTTTAGTTATTTTTTATTATGAATCTTTTTTCCTCTTTTCTTTTTTCTTTTTTATTGTGTGTATTTGTGTGTGTGTGTTGTGTGTGTGTGTGTGTGTGTGTGTTCTTACTGTGCTGATTTGCTTGTGGAGATATATATCCTTTTTCCCCTCATCTTTAGTATTTTTTATGATTTCTATTTTTTCTTATCTTGGCTTTTGAGTGCTAGGATTTTTCTTTCTCTTACTTATTCTAATGTCCAAATTCTCTTCTTCTCTCTTTTTTTCTTTGTTTCCTTTTAATTTGTGTTACTCCTCCTTCTTTATAGCCATCCCTTGATACATCTCTTCTACTTTCTCTGTTTGATTTTGAACATTCTAAACTTTCTTTCACTTTCCTATCACATTTTTTTCTTCTCTCTCTCTCTCTCTCTCTCTTCTATTTATTCATTTATTTTGGTAAGAGGATAAAATGCAGGGGTGCTTCACTACTTAGCTATATCGCCACCTCTTTTTGCTTTTTAAATTTTGAGACAGGGCCTCTTTAAGTTGGTGAGGCTTACCTGGAATATTTAAACTATCCTGGCTCAGCATCCTGAGTTGCTAGGATTACTGGTATGCACCAACACAACCAGCTCTCTTCTCTCAATGAACTTTATTTTCACCATCTTTTATAATAATTTAGTTTATATAATCCATGCCCCCCACCACTCACATCATTGCAGTTATTTGTATTGTGGACAGTGTAGTTGACTCCTGTTGTCTACTTTAATGCCATAATTAGTTCATAGTGTTTTGCTATTGACAATTGATAACACATATTTCTTTTCTTTTTTCTTTTTTTCTTTTCAGTGGCCATTAGTGTTGCAGATGTCATAGTAGATGCTGAGTATTTAATTTAATACTGTATGTTACTTGCTTTGATTGTCTCTATGGTTTGTTTTCCCCCTTTATGAGAGGAGCTGGGATCTACATGGATGCAAGTTCACAGACTAGAGAGTCTGATGTTGAGCTAAACCCAGAGATGACACACTTTGTTCAACAAACAAATTAATCACACAGAAAGATATTTTAATATACAGGAAAAGACAAAACCCCTAAACTAATGACTAGTTCCCAACTAGAAATGTTGGGGTGGGCCCACAGACATCTGCTTCTACTGTAAAAATAGAGACAGTTAACACATAGGCTGGGGATACCATACCCATGAAGGTTCTGAATATAAATCACTTTATAAAACTTTAGTACATGTCCTAAAAAGACCCAGATACAACAGTGGAAGATAAATCTATACCAACATATATATGAAACACAGCACAGGAACACAACAAGTATAAAATCATCATAAGACCTCCGGAAGTCCAAATTTACCAGTAAATGGTACCAATGATATCAAATTGGATGAAGTACCAGATAAAGAATTCAAAAGAATGATTATAAAATGATTGATGAATTCCAAGAGAACACAGAGAAACATCTGACTGAATTAAGGAACTTAGTACAGGATAGAAAGAATAAACTCAATAAGGTGGTAGAGATATTGAAAACAAACCAAACAAATTTTGGAAATGAAAGACATAATATCCAATAAAATGGTCAGTTGAAAGGCTCTCTAATAGAGTATATACTACTAAAGACAGAATCTCAGATATGCAAGACAAAGCAATGGCTTGACCATCCAGACAGTATTAGAGAAAAGCAAGCAAGTAATAAGAATATACAAGAACTCTGGGACAACATTAAGGGATCAAATTCAAGAATCATTGAAATATAAGAGAGGCTATGAAATTCAGGCTAAGAGCATAAAAAATTAATGGAATACAGATATTAAAGAAGGGATTCAGAACCCCAATATATAAGATTAAAAATAAATAAAGAAAGAACCTCTCCATGACATAAAATTATTAAAATGCCTAACACAGAGAGAAAGGATCAAATTTTAAAAGATTCATGAGAATAACATCAGGTCCCACTTACAGGCAAATCAACTAGAATTACTCCTGATTTCTGATCACAGATGTTAAAATCCAGTAGTTCTTAGAGTTATGTGCTCCAAATTCTGAAATAAACTGTCAGCCAAGATTGCTATATTTAGCAAAGTTACTTTTTGGAATCAAAGAAGAATTAAAAACCTTCCTAAGATAAGCAGAAACTACAAGACTTCATGCCTTGATATGGTAGTGCTTGCATGTAATACCAGAACCTCATGAGGTTGAGAAAGGAAAACCACAAGTTTAAGGCCAGTTTCAGCAACCTAGCAAGGCCCTAAGAAACTTTGTGAGACCCTATCTCAAAATAAAAACAATAAATTTGAAATTAAAAAAGGGGTTTAAGGATTTAACTGAATGATAAAACCTCTGGTACCAAAACAAAACAAACAAACAAAAATGGAATTCATGACTACTAAACCTGAATTAGAAAAAAAAAAATAAGGAAATACTACACACAGGAGAACTCAAAACCAAACTCCAGAACTTAAAATTCGAAAAAAATTATTTGAAGAGTACCTAAACAAATTAGAAGCAGGGCCAAATTAAAGAATAGAAATGATTTAAAATAGCAAGAATAAATAAACCTCTCTCTTTGATAATATTAAAAATAAAAGGTCTCAAACTCCAATTAAAAGACATTGACTTTTATAATGGTTCAATAAACAAGACCCAACCTATTCCATTTGCCAGAGACTCACCTCACTGGCAATGATAAGCATAGGCAAATGAAAGGATGGACATTGATATACGATGGAGTTCTGAAACAGGCAGGAGCAGTGTCTCCTATGTCCAGTAAAGCAGACTGTTAGCTAAAAGTTATCAGAAGGGAATTATATGGTCACCTCATGCTGATTAAAAGAACAATCCATCAAAAAGATAAAATGGTAGTGAATGTTTTTATGCCTCCAAAATTGATGAACTTAATTACATAAAATAGACATCAATAAAGACTCAAATAGTCCCTGGTACAATAATACTGGTGACATTAAAACACCTTTCTAACCAAAAAGCAGATTTTTTTAACAAGTGGTGCTCGAAAAACTTATTATCCATCTGTAGAAGAATGAGACTAGATCTGTATTTATCACCCTGCACAAAAGACAACTCAAATTGAATCAAAGATCTAGGAATTCCAACAAAAACTTTGTGACTCCTTGAAGAAACTGTAGCATCAATACTCCCACATATATGACCTGGCAATGACTTTCTCAACAGGACCCTGTAAGCTCAGGAAATAGTGCCAAGAATTAATTAGTGGGTTGGCATCAAATTAAAAAGCAATAATAAAATATTTTAAAAATAAAAATAAAATAAATTCAGAGAAAATTCAAATACCCAAGAAGTTGAACTACCTTTTTAGCATTTATACAATGAAACTACAGCATAGAGATATTTGATTATGAATATGCTCTGTTCTACAAGACAAGGGGAAAAGAACCCCCCAAAACAGTTCAAAGACAATCAGACACACTCCTGGGTTTCAGAAGGGGCCAATCACTTAATTTCCACAGGCCAGAGAACAGCCAACCAGACAAGAAGAGGTTGGGGCTTCCCAAAGCTCCAGGAGTTCAATATTGTAAGGAAGAACCTTGGGGGCAAGATTTCAGCCCTTATGAATCCAGGAGAAACAGGGCATGGTAGGTCTGTAGCACAGAGCATACAGATTAACTTTGAGACTTAACATCTCAGGGAAGTTGCTCGGCTAGATTTCAGATGTGTAAAACCTATTATCTGTTACTCCTTCCTCCTTTTCTATTTATCCAATTTGAATTGAAAATTCTCTGCATTTCCTCCATTGTATTTTGGAATCACATAATTTTTGTATTTATAAGTTCACAAGAGAAAAGGAATTTTGCCTCAAAATGAGCTGTATGTCCATTGCCACCCACATCTGGAGTGATATTTAGATGACATGTTGGACTTTAGAATTTTGACAATATTTGAATAAGTTAAGTTTTGGAGGGCTGCTGGAATGGAATGAATGTTTTCTGTATCAGAGGAAAACATGAATTTGGGGGACCTCAGGAAGAATGAGAAGGATTGGAATTTGTACTCATTCTGTGAGTTTATATGTGGAAACATTAATCCCAATGTGGTAGTAAGTAGAGGCAGTATCTTGGTAACTATGCCATGAGGTAAAAACCTCATGTGTGCTTATTATAAGATTTCAGAATTTTAGCTAGCTCTCTTTCTCCTACATAAGAACACAACTAGAAGACAACCATGTGCAAATCAGGAAGTATGACCTCACTAGATACCAGATCTGCTAGCACCTTCATCTTGGATTGATGAACCTCCAGGACTATGAAAAATAAACATGCATAGCTCAAGTCAACCACTAAGTGGTAATTTGTTAGTAATCTAAACTAGCACACTCTCCTCTTGAATATCTCCCCAAACTCTTGTGAATTGCAGACACTTCCTCTTCCCCTATACTTCCTACAACTTGTGAAACACAAGAGACTCTGGTTCCACATCTACATGAGAACAGGGATGGAAACACTTGTGAATCTAGGATTCCTAGATGTCTACTGACATACCAAACAAAACAAATATTATTCTATAAGCAGTATTTTTCACTAGTCTAAAACATGTTCGTCCTTGAATCATACATCTTCTTTGCAATGTTTTTCCATCTAACAATAAATTATAAACATTATGACTTAAGTATCAGCATTGAGTGATTTCAATTTGAAATTAAAAACATAATACCATCTATAATAGCACCAAATATAAAATATTTATGTAACTATCTAATAAAAATATGTACTGGATAAATAAAACTAAAAACCTTTGAAAATAAAAGCAAAGGTCTAAATATACAGAGAGATGTATGATGTGTGGGGATATTCTTAAGTTACCAATTTCTCCAATTTATCTATTCATTTAATGCAGTCTTGATTGAAATACTAGCAAATTATTTTGTGAATATCAATGGATTCATATGATTATATAGTAAAGCCTGAAGCCAGAATAGTCAACACAATACTGAAATGAAACAAAGTTGAAGAAGTGCAAGACTTTCTATAAATTTTCACTAATCAAGAGAGAGGTATATTAGCAAAGAATAGATGCATGGATCAATGGAGCAAAATTGAGAATTCAGATATAGGGCAACATAATTATAGCCAACTGATCTTTGACAAAGGAGCACAGATGATTAAATGGAAAAGAAATGTCTTTTCAACAAATAGTGCTGAAATAATTGGACTCCATGTGGAAAAAAATAATGAACACAGACACAGACCCTCCAGCTATAGAACATGAAAGAATACATGAACAGCTACTTGTGGGTCCTGAAAGCCAGATTATAGCAATCAGATGGTTGCAAAAAATAGAGTTAAAATAAATGCTTCTTATGAAGTTACCACCCCTTTTCCTCACCCTCAATCTGAAATCATTGCCTAGGAAATCAGGAAATGGTCAACACAGAACCGACCAAGAGAACTCTGAAAAAATATTTCTCCTTTGTGTACAATATACGGGAAAGAGACATGTAAATCTCAGGCATGATAAGGAAACTTCAACCTTTTCTGTTACCTTTATTTCTTCCTGTATCCCACATTCCAGGGTCAAACATCCCGTGATGGTAGTGACAGTAATTGGTAATGGCAGCCCTCATACAAACTGCTACAGAAGGGTTGCTTCTTTTATACCCTGTGGAGCTACAGGTCCTAAAATAAAGGGCCAGTTTCATGAGGTTTTTTTGTTGTTGTTTTTGTTTTGTTTATTGTTTGTTTTCTTTTTTTCTGTCTGTCTTCTGCAGCTTGAAGTAGGAAATAGGCACAATTGTGGAATTGGTACCTAGTCTTCACTGAGCTAAATCTCTGTTGCTTCATGCTCTAGAGCACAGCCAATAACCACTCCAGGTCATTAAGCAAAGAGGCAGGAAATTATGTCAGTGGCCAGTAAAATGAGGTACCAAGAGTCAAGCTCACAAGTCATTCCCCAAGTCCCTAAACTCTGCAAATGAGAGAAGTGAGATCATAAGCATTTTTTAATAATTGGAAAAGTCATAGAAATGAACAAGTAAGTGGAATATTTCTGTGAAATCTCCAACATGTCTCAATTTTCCTCTTATAACCATATTCAGTTAGTTCAGGGCACTGTTATGGATACTATAAACTGCCATGGCACTGGTGGGCAGATTTACTACAGAGATGTATTACAGTAAAGCTAGTGGGCAATGGCAGGCCAAAATGGTGTCTAAACCAGCTTAAGCCAATTAAGTCCTTTTGGTCCTAGGACAGTAGTGGTTTACTATTTGTTTGTTTTTTTTATAGGATATTATTATTATTATGTAAACCCACATTATTGGGAAATGAAATCATGTTGCAAGTGGAGCTATGGCCAGGGCTCAGGTAAGGGAAGCAAGAAAAACGGTGAGAGAAAAAGAAAGAGGAAAATGCCTGGCAGGCATGGGTAACACAACTGCCCAAGAGACTGGGATCATTAAAGACCCAGTATTTAGACAGATGAACAAAAAAGGGAGTACCATGGATCTCAAAAATGAAGTAGGTTTTGGAGATGAAGTAATATGTATAAGAAACTTCATAAAGTTAATGAAGAACTCGTGGGCATTACTCCAACCTGCACATACACATATGAATCTGGTCTTATGGGTATATAACAGACTTTGAAAATTGAGCCAATAGAAACCAATCAGTTTCCAAACTGACGTGAAGCATACACAGAAAAGACCTGAAAAGCACAGAAGTTATAAAAGTAAACTGAAATTGGATCCACAATCCACAGAATTCTGATTACAGCTTGCATCCAGATTCCCTGCTGAAACAAGTGAACAAAATAAATCACCATTCTCCACAGGATTTAGACAAAATTCAAAGACTAAAAATAATAAGCAAAATGGGCTGAATACAATTCAAAATTATGAACTTATATATAATCAAATAATGTATTTAAAGGTAAATCACTAGTATGGGGGTTATGAATATCAATATAAGATGAATCTTGGCTGTTTTCTCATTAAGCTTATCCAATCACACCATAAACCTACATGAGACTATTTCTCTTACAGTTGTTTATAAAACCTTAACTATGTGATCTCTGACTATCTTGCCTACTACATAATTTATTTTCTCCATACCTTCTCTTTCTTTTTCTTTTATCCATTGGTGCATTAAAATTATGCTTAATGATGGGATTCACTGCACCATATTCATACATGTACATAACATGTTGGTCAGTCTCATTCCAGAGTACCTTCCTTTCCTTCCTTCCTCCTCCTGATCCACTTATACTATTCTAGAGATTGCTCCTCTGATGTTATTATTATTATTAATGTTTTTTCAACTAATGCATCATATTTGTATAATACATGGACATCACATAATTTGGTACGTTTTATTCTCCAGTGCTTCCCCATCCCCTGCCTTCCTTCCCTCCTTCTTGATCCCTTTCCTTTACTCTCTTGGTCGCCTATTTTTGTGAAATCCCCCTTTTTATATCCCCTTTCTTTTTTTCTCTCTACCTTTAGAGTAGAGAGAAAACGCTTGACCTTTGACTTTCTGGATGTGACTTATTTCACTTAGCATGAGGTTCTCCATTTTCAGACAGTTACCAGAAAATGGCATAATTCTTTATGGCTAAGTAAAACTATTGTGTATCTATACCATATATTATTTATCCAGTCATCTGTTGATGGATACCAAGGCCTATTCCATTACTTGGCTATTATGACTTGTGTTGCTATAAATATTGGTATGCATGTTCCACTATAATATGCCGTTTTCAGATATTATAGATAAATTCCAATGAGTGTGATAGCTGGGTCATATGGTGGTTCCATTCCTAGCCTTGTGAATCTCCATACTACTTTCCAAGGTGGTTATACTGATTTGCAGTCCCAACCATAAGGTATGAATGTACTTTCTCCATATCCTTAACAATGTTCTTTGTTTTTCATATTCTTGATGATTTGAATTATAGTTGGAGATGAAATCTTAGTGTAGTTTTGATTTGCATTTCCTGATTCCTAAGGATGTTGAACATATTTCCATAGATTTGTTGGCTATTTGTATCTTGTAGTTCAAGAAATATCTTTTTTAGTTTCTTCAGCCATTTATTGATTGGTTTATTATTATTGTATTTTTGGTGTTAAGTTTTTTGAGTTCTTTACATTTTCTGTATGTTAATCCCATGTGAGAAGAGTAGCTAGCAAATATTTTGTCCCATTCTGTAGGCTCTCTCTACAGTCTTAATTATTTTCTTTGTGATGCAGAACCTTTTTAATTTGAGGCCATTCCAGTGATCAATTCTTGACTATAAATGGTGAGAGTGAATATCCTTATTTTGTTCCATATTTTAGAGGAATTTTTTTCAGTTTTTTCTCCACTATAATGTTGGCTTGGGGTTTGTCATATGTAGCTTTTACAAGGTTGAGGTAAGTTCCTTTATTTCTAGTTTCTTCAGTGTTTTTAACATGAATGATGGTGGATTTTATCTAAGACTTTTTGTTCATCTATTGAGATAATCATGTGACTTTTGCCTTTAATTCTATGTAAGTGAGGAATTTATTGATTTGAATATGTTGAACCAATATTGTGTTTCTGGGATTAAACTAACTTGATCATGGTGTACACACTTCTTCATTTTTTAAAATATGAATGGCTAGTATCTTGTTAAGGATCTTTGCATCATTGAGGATATTGGTTTGTACTTTTCTCTCCTTAATATGTCTCTCTGCAGACATCCTCTTTCTCTCTCAGTTACTGTTAGTCTGTATTTCTTCCAATTTCTCATATATACCAAGTTATCTTTGTATCTTAACTTTATAGCATCATATTTCTAACTTCTACCACTATATGTGTACTTTTCTATATTCTACTTTTTGTCCTCTTCTAATCTTTCTTGCTAAACTGCCTACTTGTGTCAGTTTATGAATGATTCATAGGTAGTCTTGCTTGATCCATTCTAGACCAGGCCTCTTATATACACTTCCATTGGTTAACAAACAAATAAAATGAAATAAAGCAATGAGAATCTACTTATCTTTTGATAAATTTTATTAGGCTTTTAGAACATGAAGACAAAAAATAGATTATTGTAGATTTTTGGGGTGGGAAACTGGAGAATTATCTTGAAACATTCAAAGTTTATTTCACTATACATTAAAACATTAGGCCTGATACTTTAGACATTTCCAAGTATCTGTTACCCACTCTCAGTGTGAAACATTTTCATTTATCTTATTTCCAAAGGAGTTCAAAGTTATAAAATTATTTAAAAACAATTTTTTCTTTTATAAATTTTTTCAGACCAACATATATTCTTATTAATAAAAACTGTGCTAAATGAAAACTTAAAAAAAAATAACAAATTTTCAGTTCTAGGGGAAATGTTAAAATTTCAAACATCTATACATACACTTTTCCCCAAGCATAGCAATTCATAATGGGGTTTATAAAAAATATATTTTTTAGAGTGTGAAGATTGAGAAATAAGTAATTGATAATACTTGTAGTAAATAACAAATGAAAGAAAATGGAAAATAAATTATGAATACTTGTGAGTGTAAGAAATTAGTTTTAATTATGTCAGTATACCAATAATATTCTTTTAATTGGTTTACATTCGTAGGTTATCAGTTGTGCCTCATTCTTCCTTAAAGATAAAACTTTTCTAATTTTTTCACCTCTTCAGAGGTACTTTATGTGGGATATTATTTGATCCAATTCTTTAGTGTGTGTGTTTGGGAGGAAGGGTGTTACTGGAGATTGAATGCAGTGGACTTTATTACTTAGTCCTTCTCATTTCTTACTTTGTTATTTGGAAATATGTTCTCATCAAATTACTGAGCATCTCACTAGGTTGCTGAGGTTGGCCTGGAACTTGTGATGCTCCTGTCTCAGTCTCTGGATTCCTTAGGATTACAATCTGGCTCCACTCCATTTCTTAGCCAGTCTATCAGATATAGCACAGGAAATCATTTATAAATGTTTTATTTGTACCTTTCTGCGAACTTAGAACACATCCTCCCATATGTTACCTTTGATTTTATTATTCTTTGATTTTTTGATATCATAATCTATTTATTTGTATATTCCCACAAAATAGAAGGTTTAAATTGTTTTCAATGAACCTATTGGCTATAGAAAAAGGAGGTAGAGTATGTATAAAGGAGGTAGACATGTATAAAGCTATGGGAGAAACTGACAGTTTATAAAGACTTTTTGATCGTGGTTGAAGTGGCACCTAGGAAGTGATGATGGGGGATTTGACTTAAGGTTTTAACATATATTCAGGAGCATATATCAGTTCTATTTTCATTTTCAGCCTATAACTTATTAACTGATTAACATACCTTATCCCTTTTCACTTCCATCCTTCTGCCCTTTTAATAAAGTTTTGGACATCTGAGTTTTTTCTCTTATCAACAAACATTATCAGTCTTTCTTTTGCATGCTTTGTAAAAAGAATAGGGAGGACACCCCTCTTCCTCTATTAGAAAATCATAGGAGAAAGATCCCAGTGTCTGAGCTTTTATTTTCTTTATACCTTTTAGTGATTAAAGGAGGAAGTTCAAACACTTTTTCAACTTTCATTATGCCTCTAGCAGCAAACATAAATGTTACAGGTAATGGAAAAACCAAAACAACGAACACCAGGTGCTTTGGTTAAAAGTATACTGCCTGTTGACTCCTCCTATGGCAACATAATTATAAAATCACAGTTTCTCATATTTAGAAAAGTCAGAAGTAAAAATAAAATATGAATGTGTATTTGTGCACTATTCAGAACAATCTTTTTAATGTTCCATTTAGCAAAAATTCCCTGGTATAGTCTTCCCCCTTTCTTTATGAAACTTGTAAAGAACAAAGTTAATGCTTCCAAGTGGATTTTATTTTCATGCACCTCCCAAAAGTAGGAAATCATTCATTAAATTAAAGCATTATTGGTTTGTGTTCTGTTTTTAAAGAGACACATGATAGAACACTTGAAATAATGGTGCATTCAAATGAATTTCATAGGAAAATTATAGCACTAGGAAAGCACTCTCAAGGGTAATCACCTATTCTTGCAGTGGGGCGGAGAGTGTTGCTTCCCTTCAAATGAGTGTTATTATTCCTTCAAAACTGATTTTCTTGTTTGTTTGTTTGTTTGTTTTACTTTAGATAAAATCCTTCAGAAAAACATACAAGGAAACAGACAAAATCACTCATTCACTGTGATTCAGTCTTTTTTTGGAAAGTAGAGCAAATTTTGCTCATTATAAGACTAAATTATTCACCCCAGAGGCCTTCCTGTCTACCATTTTAGAACAGGAGGACCTTAACCTCTAGAGGGTAATCTAATCTCCCAGGTTAGGCTGAGTCATCCTGTTTAGTCACAATCACTTTTTCAATGTGGAACCCATTAGGCCTTGATGAGCTCAGTTTGGGCATCTCATGATTAGATGGACAGTCTATGTAACATTTTTTAAAATAATTACTCTTTGCATACACTTTATAGTCATCATGAATAACTTCATGAGGCAAAAGTCAGTTTTCCACATTTACTGGAGATATCTGAAACCTCTCTATTCTTTTAATTAATAAATCATCATTATTATAGAAGATGACATAGAGTGATAGATGTTAGTGCCTACTAATTATTAACAAAACATTAACAGCTGGAAACTTTCAGGATGCTCTTGCTAAATTTCAGATATAGTTATTTTTTTGCTGTTGGCAATGAAGGGCTGAAATTTCCTGACTGGGCTTTAAAATAGCTGAACAATTTATGAGACAAAACCATGTTGCACGGTAGAAGCATGTGTAAAAGGTTAAATTCATTATGACATAAGTATTCTAAGGGGTTACAAGTTGAAAAATGTCATGTAAGATTAATGCATGAAAATTATGATGCTAATGACTTATGGCAGCTTCTCCTGTTATTCACTGTTTGGGTCCTTATGTCATTTTTAATGTTAATTTTAAAAAGCGTATATTATTAATTCTGAAGCTATTTTGTTGTCTATCATAAAATAATTTTACTTATCTTGACTACAAATGCAATTTTTTTTTTTTTTTACATTTAAGAGTATCTTATTAAACACCTAAACTTTTCAGTATTCTGTCCTGGTTTTTGAAATGGAAATGTTCTTTGTAAGAAACATGATTACAAAATTTCAATTCAAACCTATTTTTGTGAGATTTTTTTAACACAAGTGAAACACCTATAAAGAAAAATATTATTGATTTAGACAACTAGACCACGGCTTCCTAACCACAAAACGACTGAAATGTGGGCCAGATGATTCTGTGTCATGCAAGGCTGCCTATGCTTTGGAGAATATATAGTAGTAGCATGCCTGGCCTTTCCTTGCTGCACTAGTGGAAGGTGCCAACACACGCACCTCTCCATAATCTACCTCTCCTTGGGGTAAAATCATCCCCAACTATCACCAGTTAACCAGCAGAGCAGTGGACAAATCACATAACTTAGAAAAATTACCTGTGCCAGTAATATGACTTCTGCATTTATAAATTAGAACATTTTAACAGTTTATGCATTATTTTATACTTTTTTCAAACTTGAGATCTTTTAAGCAATATGAGATTTTAGTGTAAAATTCCAGTTTTTGACTAGCTCAATGTTCAGTTTTTTGTTTGATGCAAATAATTCATCATGGCATAGCAAAGGTGAGATTGGCTTTTATCCAGAACAGTGTTCCGAAAGCCACTTTTTTTCTAACCTGCATATTCTTTTTCTTTTTAATATTTATTCTTTAGTTGTAGTTGGACGCAATACCTTTATTTTATTTATTAATTTTATGTGGTGCTGAGGCTTGAACCCAGGACCTAGCATGTGCTAGGTGAGTGCCCTAACTCTGAGCCACAACCCCAGCCCTAACCTGCATATTCTTGATACTAGAAAAAATTCTTTTGACTCAAGTACATAACATTATTAATTTTTTCTCAAACATGTTTTCTAATAGTAAGCCACTTAATCTGTTATTAACTCTAACATCTCTCATTGAGAAATTGGTTATGCAATTAATATGCCAAAATTAGGGAACTGTAAAAATTGTGATTATTTCTAGAATTTCTTTTGCATTTCTATGTATAATCTCATAAGATATGGCATCCCACACCTCATGACTATCTTTGCTCAATGGTTGAGTATTTATAACAGATCATATTTCTTAGGACTTCCAAATATTCAGAATATCCATGCATTTATGTACTTATTTTTTATTCATCCAGTTAAGATTTCTAGACTTTAGACTGTATGCTTACAATTGTGTTGAGGTTGATGAGAGAACAGGAGAACGTCAGACAAAAAAAATCTTTGCCCTTCTTTAGAGATTTTACATTGTATTCAATAAAATAAATCAATGGAACATATAGTACTTGAAATAAATAATAATAGGTACTGTGGGAAAGAGATTAGTGGCAAGAAAAAGAATATTTATGGGGATTTTATGAAGCCATGATACATTCATGATGAGGTGAGACAATGGCAAGAATTGGCAGGTACAAGAGTAAGAACAGCCCAGCAGGGAGAAAAGCACATGCGGACACATTGGGCAAAGGGACAAACACTACACAACAGATAAGAGCAGTAAAATAGTGTCATGGCTGAGTATTTTTAATTTAAACAAAAATAAAAATGTGGTATTGGCATAGAAATAAACAAATACACTACTATGTCAGAATAAAAAAAAATGTCTTATACTGAACAACTTCAAGCTTTATTCTGGGTAAAAAGAGAGGCAGTTAGAATATTTAGAACAATGAAGAGGCATGATCTAAATTATTTTTTGAAAAGTGTACAGAACCATGAATGGAAGGGCAAAAATCATTTGAAGCTCTACTGGCAACAATCCAGTTTAGATTGAATTGATGTTAGCAGCAAAGGGAGAGGGGAGCAGGCTGACTGTGGACACATTTTTAGATTATATCCAGCATGATTATCTGACCAATTGCTGTGGATGCAATTTGGCCAGACATTAGTTTGGAAGAATGAGGTCCCTTGAATGTGTACTTGATGCTAAAGAGAAAGATTAGATACATGTAAGTATAGAGAACAGAGAGACATGTTATACACAGGAAAAGTAAAAACCATAAGGAAATCAACAGTGAATATATAACTTGATCAACACTTTCAATATAATTCTTTTAACAGATTTTTACAAGAAACTTAATTAGCTGATTCTAAAATTTAAGGTGGAAGAACAAATTTCAGTTTAAGCCAACATATTTGCATTGGTAGACGAAAGGCTATATATATGTTAAGATGTCAAGTCAGCAAAGTTATAAAAAAAATTTAAAATTCAGTATTGGCATAGGAATAAACAAATACACTCCTGCATAAAAAAAAAGAAGAAAAAAAATCAAATGTAGACATTTATGGAAGCATCATTATGCCAGAACTGTTATTGCATGGACATTGGAAAACCAAAGACGATGGATATAAGATTTTAAAAAGTTGGTTATCTATACATTAAAAATATTAAGTATTATTCCAATCTCATATTAGTTGCAAAACTCATTTGAAATTTAAATGAGGAAATCAGAACTAGGTCAATAGTAGTAGGTTAGAATTTTTTTAAGTAAGAAGCAACAAATGAAATCATAAAGGAAAATGTTAAAAGAACTCTGCTACACTTGGATTAAATATATATAGCAATACATATACACATACATACATACATATATAGAATGCAATTCATAAATAAGTCAAAAAATGGAAGCGATATTTGCAATAAAAATATTTGCACAAAAAACCCACACCAGACCTGGTGGCTCATGCCTATAATCCCAGAGGCTCAAGAGGCTGAAGCAAGAAGGAATGCAGGTTTGAAGCCAGCCTCAGAAAGTTAATGAGGCTGTAAGCAACCTAGGAGGACCCTGTCTGAAATAAAATAAATACATAAATAAAAAGGGCTGGGGATGTGGTTCAGAGGTTAAGTGCCCTTGGGTTTCATCTCTGGTACCATAAAAAAGCCCCCAAAGTATTAATATGCAAAATATATAAAGAACCAAAAATCAATGAGAAAAAAATGAACATGTAATAGATTTAGGGACAAGAGAAATGAATAACCATTTTCAAAACAGAACAGCATGATAGGCTAATAGACATGTGGACAGATATTTGATCTCATATAACAAGAACTGAAAACAGAAATGCCAATGAGCTACATGTTATAGGAAAGGAAGTCCAAGTGTTGACAGGGTTATGTAGGATGACAACACATAAACTGCTGGGCAGGTTGACTTATTCCATCACGTTGGAACCTAGTAAAAACAAAAACACAGGTTCTATGTATTCTATATTTATTAAGGAATATTATTTCAGATGTGTATCCGTAAGTACTTAGATGCTGCAATAGCAAAATAATGACAAAAATAAAATTGAACAAAACAGATTTGTAAATAATCAAATGTTCTCTATGATCATAGGCTTAATAAGTAAATTATGTAGTTTGAACAAACATGTTATTTTTAGTATTTTAACAAACAAAGCTATATTAATAAGTGGATATTTTATTGGTCAAACATTTTAGTCATTTGAGGGTTACCAGAACCACAAATAAAGATTATACATGCAAAATAAATAAATAAATAAATAAATAAATAAAAACGTGAAGTCAATTTTCTGTAAGTGAATAACACAAGGGGATTCAATCCATTTCATAATGAAGTTCATTGAGAGATACAGGGCCTTGGTCAGTGTCATTAAGTGATATGGATTATCAAGTGGAAAAGCAACTCATATTTTTTTTTTTTTTGAAGGCCTGGTCTTATTTATTTGTTACTCTTAAACAATTCTCACTTTAGGTTGGACTCCCAAGTAGAAGCTCTCAAGAGGACAGCCCGTGTCTCTTGGCAATCTGTTCCTGACATTTTTCTTTGGCTTCTTTCATTTTCTTGGCGAACAGTTTGGCAAAACCCGCTGCCTCTTCATATTCTTCTTAGCATGCTGTTTCTTTAGAGCGCTTGTGTTTGCAGGACACGTGCCCTAGAGAGATGCTGAATCTTTAGTGTTTTGTCCTGGTTTTTTTCTTTCATGTTTAAGGGTTTTCCGAAAACTTATTGGTGGACATAATTTTCCTTAGAGAGATTGAAACATTTGCGGATTCTTCTAGCTCTTTTGAGTCCCAGTCTATAGGTTACAGTAGTATCCATAAGTCCAGGAATATCCTTGTCTCCTTTTTTAACATTAACCAAGTTGAGAACGCTCAGATTGGCATCTGCAATGCATCCTTAAACAGTTTGCACTTTCTCCAGTTCACCTGTGTCTATAACAGGAATGCCCCTTACTCAAGAGCAGGCCAACCGGTCCATGGTTCAAGACACCCTGCTTCATGGGAAAACCTTGTTTGTCATTTCCACCATTGATTCAGACCACATAGCACTTCCATCCTTCACTCAGAGCATCAGCAGCAACTTCTGTGATTAAAAAGTACAAAGTTTGAGTTCATTTTCCACTTCAATGAGTTTCTCACCAGCAGTAGCTGGGAAGGAGATATTGAGCTTCATCTTGGAGATACTGATCACCCACAAGATGCCAGGAAAAAGAGGAACCCACCTTATATTCTTACTAACTCATTTTCTTAAGTTACTACTGACTTCCTAAGAGATTGTGATCATGGTTTTTAACATGATCAATGATCAGGTTTACCATGAAATAAAAGGCAGATAATTTTTCTACCAAAAGAGTATTATGTAAATGATAATATTAAATACTCATAATCTATATTGAATTTTTCTTAGAAAAACATAAATAAATTTGAAGCAGAATTTTTAGGGGTTCAAGATGGATGAGCATATATTCTAGAAAACATTAACATTCTTGCCATCATGTTTGGCTTGAGGACAAGCTCTTGATCCTCCTAACTCAAATGCCAATTCAGCAAAATTTTTGGTACTGCTCTTTTTTGTCTGATAAGTTCTATAAATATGTATAGTTGAGAATTAAGAAAGAAAATGGATATACATTTTCTTATTTTTTAAATCATCCATCCCCCAAGTGCTGATCACCTAGAATTCAACCAATAATTTCTCTCCTGATGTTATTCCTACAACCAAAAAAAAAAAAAAAAAAAAAGAAAAGGGAATTCAGGCTATTAAAAAATATGCTACATAAAGAAGCAAATTTAATTGCCAATTGTTATTCCAACACTTAAAAATTGTTATGGAGAATGATGATACTGAATCCAATGTGTCTATTTCAATTCTTTCTTAATTGTATGATCCTTGCATACTGGGATAAATACTGGTAAATCATGATAAATTATCTGTTTTATTGTGCCAAATTCAGTTTGCTAGTATTTTGTAGAGGATTTTTGCATCTGTGATCATTATGGAAAACAGCCTTTGCTTTGCTTTTCTTCTAGTGTCCTTGTCTAGCTTTGATATCACAATAATGCCGACAAATAAAATGAGTTGTGACGTGTGCTGTCCTTTTCAATTTGTTGGAAGTATTTGAAATGCTTCAATATTAGTTTCTAAATGTTTGTTAGAATTCAGCATTGAAAACCCAGAAGTTCTGGGATTTTCTTTGATAGGAAACTTTATTATCTGTTCAATCTTCTTCCTCATTATTGGTCTGTGCATTTATTTCTTACACAGTTTTGGTAAGGTGTGGGTTTCTAGAAATTCATCCATTTATTATAGGGTATCCGATTTGTTGGTGAAGTCTCTACAATCCTTGAGTTTGAGATTTATCGATTAGTCCTCTTTCACTCTGATTTTGTTTCAGTCTTCTTTAAATATATATATATATATATATATATATATATATATATATATATATATGTATATATACACACACACACATATATATTAGTTGTAGGTGGACACAATACTTTTACTTTATTTATTTTTCTGAGGATCAAACCCAGGGCCTCAGACATTAGGCAAGCACTCTACCTCTGAGCCACTACCCCAGCCCCTCTTTTTATCCTTTTTAGACTATGTAAAGTCATATGAATTTTGTTTATCTTTTCAATAACAAAGTTTTAATTTTGCTTATTTTTCTAATGTTTTTCTAGTCTCTACTATTTTCTGCTCTAATCTTTTTTTTCTGTAAATGAAGAAAAATCTTTTAATAAAATCTACCATCAATTCATGAAAAATAATTTCAAATAAGTAATTTTGAATTTTTAAAAGGGAATCAAATTTAATATATGTCATATGTAAGAAGCCTACAGCTTAGATGATGATCAATGATAAAAGTTGAAAGCATTTTCTCTAAGATCTGAAATAAGACACATGCTCATTCTTGACACTTCTACTTTATGTAACATTTGAAGTTCAAACCAGCACAATTAGGCAATTAAAAAAAAAAGAAGGATTCACAAAAGAATGGAAGTAGAGAAATTGTCTCTCTTTGCTGGAAATTTGATCTTATGTATAGAAAACTCTAAAAATTTTTCCTCCAAATCCTTTTGAGGCTGATAAACAAATTTAGTAAAGTTGATACTTACAAAATTAACATACATGATTTATTAGTATTTATGTAACAAAAAACCTCTCCTAAAAAAAAAAAAAAGAAAAAAGCAATTAAGAATTCTGGCATAGTGGAAGCTGAGGCAGAAGGATTGCAGTTTTGAAGCCAGTCTCCATAACTTAGTAAGGTCTAAGCAATTTAGTGAGACCCTGACTCAAAATTTAAAAACAAACAAACAAACAAAAAATAGGTAAGAAATTGTTTGGGATATGGCTCAGTGTTTAAGCACCCCTGGGTTCCATATCTGGTACCAAAAATAAATATATTGTTAACAAGTCCATACACCACCCAAAATGAACTACAGGTTTGGTGCAGTTCTTAAAATTGCCATGTCATTTTTCAAAGAAATAGAAAAATCCATTCTAAAATTTGTACTGAAACAAAAAAGGTCTTGAAGTGTCAAACCAATCGTGGGTCAGAGAACAAAGCTGGGAGTATCACACACCCTAATTTCAAAATATAAAGTTACTAAAATAAAAGCTACACAACACTGGCCTGAAAACCAATATATCAACCTGCAAAACAGGATAGGAATTCCAGATATAAGTCTGAAAACTTATTTTTGACAAATATACTCTAAGAATGCACAATGTGTATGGATGGTAGGTATATTCCAATAAATGGTAGTGGGACTCACCCTCAGTGGCAAACACCTATAATCACCATGACTTAGGAAGGCTGAGGCAGGAGGATTGTGAATTCAAGAACAGCCTTGGAAATTTAGCAAGACCCTATCTGAAAATCACTAAAGGAAAGGGCTGGAGGTGTACCTTAGTGGTAGAGTGTCCTGGGGTTCAATCTTGATGACTGGGGGCAGGAGAACATTTATAATACTGTGGAGAGGGATGTTAAAGATGGGGAACAGTAAGAGGCTCAAATAGGAGCAGGAAGTAATTCTAAGAAAAAATAGTGCTTCCATAAAACAATACCTACAAAAGGTGACATCGCACCTTACCTCATGTCACTTGCAAAAATCACCTCAAAATGATAAGACTTAAATGTGCAACTTGAAACTATAAACCTATTGTAGGAAAGCATAATGAAAACTTCCCATGACGCTGGTCTAGTCAATACTTTCTTTGAGTAGCTTCCTAGAGCACAGGCAACAAAAACAAAAAAAGACAAATGTAATTTCATAAACTGAAAATCTTCTGTGAAGCCTAGGAAACAATGAACAGTGTGAAGGACCAAACTATGTATTTAGAGCAAAATATCTGTAAACCATGTATCTGAGAAGAGACTGATATCCAAAATATGGTAAGAAAATAGATAATCTGATTAAAAAGTGGAAAAATGATATAAGCAGACCCTTCTCAAAAGAAGCAATGAAAAATGTCAACTGGATATAAAAAAAATGCTTATTTTTGACAAATACACTCTAAGAATGCACAATGTGTATGGATGGTATATTCCAATAAATGGTAGTGGGACTCACTCTTAGTGGCAAACACCTATAATCACCATGACTTAAGGGGTGTGAGGCAGAAGGATTCAGGAAAATTTAAATTAAAATCATAATGAGATATTGCCTCATATTTATTAAAATGACTTTCACCAAAAGGCTAAAAGGTAAATATTGGTGAAGATATGGAGAAAATGAAAACCTTGCATACAGATGGGAATAAAAGTTATTATAACTATTTTACCAAATAGGATGGAGATTCTTCCATCTAGAATATTAGAGATAATATTATATTTCTAAAACCAGAATTATAATATTATCTCTAAAGCCACATGTGAGTATATTTTAAAATGACTAGAAATTGTTATTTCGAAGAGATATCTGAACTCTCACATTTATCTCAGCATTGACTACAATACCAAGACAAGGAGGCAAACTGAAGACATACGTAGATAAAGAAAAGGAGACAAATACACTTGAAAGACTCGACCTCAGAAAAGAGGGAGATTTTGTGATTTGTGAGATTCTGAATAAATCTGCTGGGCATTATGTTAAATGAAGTTGACCAACATGGTAAGGTAAAAGCTTGTAGATCTCACTTACATGCAGAAATGGAGAGTAAAGGTTTCCACAGCATGAGTGGGAGGAATCGACAGGGAGCTGTTTAGAGGGTAGATATTTCAGGTATACTGAGGAATAGCTTGGTGATGGACCACACTGTATAGGGGTGTCAATTAACAATAGGTATATTTCAAAATTGCTAAAAGAATACATTTTTTTGCCTTCTCACCATGAAACAGTTGATGAAGTGATGAATATATTACTTAACTTGATTGAAATTTGTACAATGTATAGATAAATGAAAATATCATAGTGTTTTCCATAAACATACACGATTATGACTTGTCAATAAAAAGTTAAAATTTTTAGTCATAAAGTAAAATTTATAACACAATAATATTACTAATAAAATGATACAAGTATAAATACTAATTTAACTATTTAAAATGGTTGAAAGTTCATAATGCGATTTCATAACAGCCTTTTCTTTTTTTTTTTTTTTTTTTTTTTTTAAAGAGAGAGTGAGAGAGGGGAGAGAGAGACAGAGAGAATTTTTAATATTTATTTTTTAGTTCTCGGCGGACACAACATCTTTGTTGGTATGTGGTGCTGAGGATCGAACCCGGGTCGCACGCATGCCAGGCGAGCGCGCTACCGCTTGAGCCACATCCCCAGCCCCTCATAACAGCCTTTTCATACTATTTCTTAAATCAGATAACTGACACTGTTAATACTTTCCACAAGGAAAAATTGAAGCCTGCAGAACACATATACTCATATAAAAATCATATGAAAAATACAGAGGATTTCTGGGATATTTCTATATATTTTTTCAATGCTTTTGCATGCTATTTGTGTTTGGGCTTTTTACTGAAATGGACTATAAAGCCAAAGAGCAGTTAAGTTTATTTTATGTGAAAATCACATTGTTTGAATAAACATCAATTACAGCCTATTCATGCACTGAGACCAAAGATGTTTTGATTATCTGGCTAGATTCATACAAATTCAAGATTATAAAAATGCCTCTAAATAAAAAAGCAAGAAAAATACTTTTGTCTAAGCCATCTTCATCTATTCATGAGTGTTTTCGGGGTAATCTAGAGGAAAGAGTTACAATTTTACTTTAGGACACAAAGACTTATTTAGAGTTTTATACTTCCAGTTCAAAGCATGCAAGAAAACCAAACCAGTAAAGCAAAGTTATTTGATGTTGCTTTGTGTTAGAATCCAGAGAAAATAACTACTTTGATCAATTTGCTGCTTTAAAAATGCCCTGTACTAGAACTTCTCAAAAGCACTCTTTGATATGGATTGCATAGTCTATGTGTCAATCTTCAATTGAGTTTGGTTCACAGGTTTCAGAAAACTGCACAATCAAGTTATACTATATGTATATACTTTATTACTTTCGATATTGAATTCAATAAGAAAATTTCCTTTACTTTTTTTGGTCTTATAGACACCAATTAAAAATGTCAAATATTTACCAAGATTGTAGAAAAGTGATAATATTTGATCAAGAATTTGAGCATTAAGAGTGAAAAAGTGATTCCAACATGTGAAAAATCGTTTGTGGTTAAATACTTTCTATACATTTGATACATTTTGAATAAATGTTTATGTCACATGAAACTATGAAGTAATTATATGAAAACTGATGTACACTAAGATGAAGAATTTATTATAATTGCTTAGGAATACTTAATGGTTAAAAAGCAAAATTTGGGGCCAGTAATATAAAACCCTTATTTTTAGATTTAATTATAATTTATTAAATGGCGAAAAACATGATATTTCACACTTGGGAAGGATAACAATTGCTATGTTGAAGATAACATCTATTATTAGAAGTCCATTCCATTTTAGTAAATACTTTCAACTATTCTTTAAAAATAATGAAAAATTATTATTATTCAAATTTTATAAGTGAGAACAATGAATTCTGAAATACACTCACAAAACTAGCAAGTAACCTTGTTGAAATTTGAATCTTGATCTCTTCAAAACACACATTTAAAAATCACATAAAAAAATAAGGAACTACAACACCTGGGCATACCCTCCTCAAAACAGATTGATTGATATAAAAAATATATGGTTTTTGGAGAAAAAAATAAGCAAGTACAGCTTATTTAACTATGTGTTTTAAATGTTGAAATGATCCAAACTTATCATGATTAATTTCAGAAACATTTCTACAATATTTGCAGTAGAAGTGAAAAACCATCTTATTTGGATTTTCTGTTACAGAAATAAATGGACATGAGTAACCCAAAGTCGTTACCTGTAATTTGACTAATGCCAGTAAGTATTGTGGTCCATACATAGAATTTTTTTTCTGTTTTTGATTGTGTTCTTATGGATATTATCCAAGATCCAGTTCAGTATATATTTGAAAAAACTAGTAAAATGCTTTATACACACAATATACAATTAGTTTTTATAAACAAAAGTAATATTTGCAAACAATTCACCATGATTGTAATGGGAAAAAACTCACATTCTTTACAGTTGATACACAATGGTGCTTTTAGTGTAGAGGAAAGTGTAGTCATTTAAACCCTGTTATCAATAACACGCAGGTGAATTATCTGTATGTGTTTTTAAAACATCTTATTAATAATATGATCCAGTTGTTCAGTATATTTGAAAATAAATTTCATTTGGAAAACAAAAATGTGAATATCTTCATTTCAGAAAATATTTCAAATGAAAAAAAGAGTAGTGTTTTAATTTACAATCATCAAATGCAATTTTGCATCTCCCCTTTTACTATAGAAAATTAACTACCTAACTGTAACATATTTAAAGAAAGATGCAGAATGTAAAAAAGATGTCAAGCATATTTACCATAAATTTTCTATAATATTAATCTGCCAAATATAATATTGAATGATAATTATATCAATTGAGAGTTATTTCCATTATTGCTTTGATTAATATTTATCTTCACATAACTTCTTTTATAGTCAGTAAAGGCATTATATATATATATATATATATATATATATATATATATATATATACACACACACACACACACACACACACACACACACACATACACATATATAAATTATACAAAAAATAAACAAAATTAGTAGGTACTTTGAAGAAATCTTGTAGATCTTTACTAATGTTTTTATGCTTCAAGTGACTATTTATCAAAAATAAATGAATAAACAATGCTCCAGAATCTTTCTATAACAATTTTACATTGAAATCTACATTTCTTCATCCAAAGTTAAATGGTGCAAATTAAAAAACAAAACAACTAAATTGCTACTGACAGAAATATATATACATATATATGTATATGTAAAACACTTTTGACAGAAATACATACATATGTCACTTTTATTTATTCAGCTCATCTTTTTGTAATGAAATATTGGGGAAGCAAATGGTAAGAATTCAAAGAACATAGAAGAATCACACAATTATCTAATTCACTGTTGCAAATGAATCTGAAAATAGTGAAGAGTCAAAAAGTGTTAAGTTTTCATTGTTAAACCCTAATCCTAACCCTCTTTATTAGATTTCATGTATTATAATCAATATACTTATTATTGTTAGATTTATTTTACCTAATACATATTTGTTTCATTTTATTAACATTTTAAAATATTCAGTCACTGAATCTACAGGACATATGGCCAACATTTAACAGGATTCTTGAATATATGAAAAAATAATAAAATTTATTTGCTAGTTAAAGAACAGTTTTTTAAGGGACCATACTATTTAAATAGAGGTACATGATCTGCCTAAATGCTTTTTAATAGTTTTTAAATTTATTGAAAGTCATCACGTGTAATATTAAAATAAGATAGTAATTTCAGTAATATGTACGTCTATTTTCAACACAGTGAAACTCTGTTCAGCATATATTAAAGATTGGAGCTCAGAAATGTTGATTTCTAGCACCTTGTCATTATCTAACAATGTAAAATAAGACATAATAATTCGACTTCCCTATATATATCTCACTTTGCAAATATTTAAAGTCCCAGATTTACATTAAGATTTCAGTTTGAAAATGTTCTCAAAGCTGCTATACCTTCTGCAAGTACTATCTTGTGTCGTCTGTGATCCTAGGATCTCTTCCAGTTCAAAGAGATAATGAGTATATGTGTTCTGTTTGACTACTGATTTCCTTTATATAGTGTAGGATTTATGCATACAAGATAAACTTTAAGGTTCCTATTGTGTCTACACATTTCCATGCTTATGCCTGTAAGCTTCTGTGTTTCTACACTAAGAGAGAATCTTCAGGAATCCTGGTTCTGATTACCTGAGGCGGAGTACAGCCTCGGGTCAAATTCCTACGTGAAATTCATCCCTGGGCAATCTCAAGGGTTTGCCTGGAAGGCCTTGAAGGGAAAGCTACCAGCTCACAGAGCTGCCAGGCGCACCCAGTACATTCATTCCTGGAAGAAAATCCACTCAAGAATCCAGACTCGCTGGCCAGCATTCTCATGCACACCGCTGTTCTCCTTGTCCATGTTCCTCCATGCACAGGCTTCTGGAGGGGTCTTCCCTGAGGTAACTTTCCTAACTTTGACTTAGTACATCCCCACTCCGTTCCTTTTTGCCACACTTCCCCTGCTCCCTCAGGTCCATGAGAAAGGCAAGAACCTGGCATATGGCTTTACATAGAATGTATACTACATGTCTGTGAGCTGTACTGCGCAGTAAGTAAATAAATGTTGGATTGTCATTTCATTTTGATTTATTGTTCAATTGTCTACTTTTCCACCTGGAAGTACATTTGTGTCAGTGTCTGATTTCATTTATAAACATGAAAAACAATTATTGTTACTTTCCATATAAAGACAGCACAGCAGAGAGAAAGCTTTGTTCAGATTTATGTATTGATTAATAGGACACGTTAAATTTTCACTTGATTGGCACTGTTTTCCCCTTCATAGCATCACAGGTATTTATTTTTGTTTTAAGAGAGTTAATGGCTAGGAGATAAAGTTTCCATGAGCATTTCAATTTCTAGTCTGCCTCCATAGAGACAATTATGAGTAATACTATCTTTAAAATTATGTATTGATATATCTGTTGCTTTTTTTGGAATGCATGTTATTGTTTAAATATTAGGTGTTCTCCCAAAGCTGATACGTGAGACTATGCAAGAAAGTGCTTCTGATAGGGATTAACTGGGTGGCAACTCTAGGCAGGTGAGGTATGGCTGGAGGATTTGGCTCCATGGGGCATGCCTTTGGGGCATATATTGTGTCCCTGGGGAGCGAGATCTCTCTCTGCTTCCTGGTGGCCTGTCCTGAATTGCTTTTCCCCTCCACACCATTGCACCAAGATCATCTCCCTCATCCTAGGTCCAGAACAATGGAGTTGGCTGTGTGTTGACTCAGAGTTCTGAAACCATGAATAAACTTTTTTTCCTCTAACTGTTTTGGTCTGGACTTTTGGTCACAGTGGTGAAAGATTGATAAAGTAATATAAACATATACACACACACAAACACATATACACACATATGTACACCCACATATATACTCACATGCATATACATGCACATTCCTTTTGCAATTTGTTTCTTTGTACATAAGAAAGTAATTGACATTGCATAACTATATTTACTTATCTACTTATCTACTTATGTCTTTTTAAAGGATACAAATAGAAATCTTTTGCAAAAGTGTATCAAACTATATTCAACCATCTATTTCTATGCTTATTTATTTTTTCTCCCTACTTACAAAGTTTTGTTTTGCAAACACTGCTACATTTGGAGATATATATATATATATATATATATATATATATATATATATATATATAGAGAGAGAGAGAGAGAGAGAGAGAGTCATAAATTGTGCTCATCCAAAATACATATGTTGAGGCCCTAATTCCCTTTGCCTCAGAATGTGAGTTTATTTGGAGATGTAGTAGGAATTAAATCCAAGGGCATTGAACCACTGAGCTGCATTCCCAGTCATTTCTTTTATTTAGAGACAAGGTCTCACTGACTTACTTAGGGTCTCGCCAAATTGTTGAGGCTGGCTTTGAACCTTAATCCTACTGCCTCAGTCTCCCAAGCTGCTGGGATTACTGGTGGCAGCCACTGAACCTGACCTAGAGTTAAAGTCTTTATTGGAGTAATCAAGTCAACATAAGGTCATCAGAGTGATTCTTGATCCCATAGGACTGAGGTTCATATAAGATGCGAAACGTGAACACAGGGACAGGCATAGGGGTGAGGCAAAGTGAAAAGACACAAGGAAAAGTTGCCATCCACAAGCCAAAGAGAGAGCCTTTGGAAGAGCCCCTGCACAGAGCTCAGAGGAAACCCACCCGGCCAACACCTCCGTCTGAACCTTCTTGCCACCAGAACTGAGATGAAAAATTATATTATTTGAGCCACGCTCTTTGGTACTTTGTTATAGCCACCCTATAAAACTAATACCTACAGTCTTTCCAGTAATTTTGTAAAGTCATAGATTTCTAATGTATTTTGTTATAGAATGGCAAATTTTGTCTCTAAAGAGTTTGCGTCAACATATATTATCTCTAATAGATTCAACATTGGCAAAGCATTTAAAAAATCATTCTCTCCTGATTTCTACTTAAGAAAAGTGCTAACGACAGAGGGAAACGGGTGAAAAGGGGTGACCAGATGCCTTTGGAGTATTTTTGCAACATTCATTGTGTAACTTGTAAGGAGTTATGCTGTGTTTAATGACTACTTAAACACTGCAGTTTAAAGTTAGTGTGGAAGTATTTATTCCACAGTAGATATACAGGAAAGTAGAGTGTATTTTGGCATATTATACATACATGGAGTATAACTTATTCTAATTAGGACCCTATTCTTGCAGTTGTACATGATGTGGAGTTACCCTGGTCATGTGTTCACATCCAAGGTTAGGAAAGTTAGGTCTGTTCAACTTTATTGTCTTTCCTATTCTACTCCCCTTCTCTTTCCTTCATTCCCCCTTGTCTAATCCATTGGACTGCTATTCTTCCCCTCCCTACCCTGCCTTGTTGTGGGTTAGCATCCATATATCAGAGAGAATATTCAGCCTTTGGCTAGGGGAAGGGAAACATTTTATTTAGCATGTTATTCTCTATTTACTGACAAACACTGTAATTTCATTCTTCTTTATGGCTGAGTAATATTCCATTGTGTATATATTCCACATTTTCTCTATTCATCTGTTGAAGGAAAGCTACTTTGATTCCAGAGTTTGGCTATTGTGAATTGGGCTATAAACTTTGATGTAGCCACATCTCTATAGTATGCTGATTTAAAATTCTTTGGTTATAAACCAAGGAGTCGGATAGCTGAGTCAAATGATGGTTCCCTTCCAAGTTTTCTTAGGAATCTCCATAATGCTTTCAAGAGTGTTTGCACTAATTTTCAATCCCACTAATTTTCAATGTATGTGTGTGCCTTTTTCCACACATCCTCGCCAATGTTTATTGTTAGTTCTATTCTTTATAATTGCCATTCTGACTGGAGTGAGATGAAATCTCCGTGTAGTATTTTGTTGTTGTCATTTTAGTTTTTTTTTTTTTTTATACTGGCAATTGAACTCAGGGGCACTCAACCACTGATCCACATCATCAGCCCTATATTGTATTTTATTTAGAGACAGAGTCTCACTGAGTTGCTTAGCACCTCACTTTTGCTGAGGCTGGTTTGAATTCTTGTTCCTCCTGTCTCATCAGTGTACTTTTAATTTGTATTTCTCTAGTTGCTAGAGATGTTGAACATCTTTTCATATATTTTTGACCATTGGTGTTTTTTTCTTTTGTGAAGTGCTGGATTAACCAATCCTTTTCCCATTTTTATTCATTGAGTTACTTGTGTTTTGTGTGTTAAAGTTTTTTTAATTTTTTAATATATCCTGGAGATTAGTCCTCTATGTGAGGTGCAGGTGGTAAAGATTTTCTCCCATTCTGTAGGCTCTCTGTTCATGTTCTTGATTGTTACCTTTGCTGTGAAAAAGCTTTGTAGTTTGATACCATCCCGTTTATTGATTCTTGATTTTCCTTCTTGTGCATGAAGAGTCTTATTGAAGAAGTCAGTTCCTAAGCCATTCTGATGGAGAGTTTGACCTACTTTTTCTTTAGTAACTGGAAATCCATATTAGTACAATGAATTTGAAGCCTTCTCTCTCATCCTGAATACAACTCAACTCACATTGAACCAAGGAGGTAGGTATTAGACCAGAGACCCTGCATGGAAGGATTTAAAGCACCATGTGTAATGAGGATGACTTAATTAGACTAGTACCTAGATTATGGAACAAATTTAAAAACTTCTCCTGGACATTAAATCAATTTTTTACATAAGTTGACTTGAGAAAATTGTATGTATGTTTGTATGGGTGTTGGATAGAGGAGCAAACAAATGGATAGATGGGACAATGGATGGATTATATTTGTAATTAAAGACATTGTGAAAACCAAGCCAGAGTTCTTATAGCTCCATATAATTAACTTAAGACTTCAAAGCAACCTGAATTGGGATGGGGGGTGGCTGAGCAAGACTCCCCCCTCCCACAAGGGTTTGTCAGATTTTAGACTCAGTCTTGAAAGTTGCATTTAAATCTTTCCCCATTAACAAAAGAGCTTGAGACAAATAAACTCATAGCTTTGATAAGATTAGAAAGCTTTAAATAGAATTAAACTTATTTTTTAAGACGATTTCCATAGTGTCTTTGACAGTTACATTTTTAATATTCTAAGACTTGACTTTAAATGAATCTTGGGCTACCTTTGACTTGTCCAGTTCTCCCCTTTTTGGTGAGCTCATTTTAAATTGGAAATAGATGACAGTGAAAGTGATTTAGACTCATCAACTTGTGACAATTTCTCTGAAATTTTTTTAAAGAAAATGCATTAGTCTTGAGCTTTTTCTGGCTTTTGAAATATCTTTTCATCAATCTCTTTTAACAGTTGTCAAGTCCAGTGTCTTAACATTGTTCACTCTTCTACTCGGATGAAAACAAGTGAACAGGTGTTTTTGAAATCTACTGTATTTAGACTCTGCTCTTGGCTCCTACAAAATACCTGCCATGTACTAACTGCTCAGGAATTACTTACTGGATAAATGACTTCTGTTACCCGGATAATTACTTCAACAACTTAACTCATTTTCCTAATTCAGCCATTGCTTCCCTTTGGTCTATTCTTAGCCAGCAGCCTGAGTGCTTCTTTTAAATAGAGTTGAGCCTATCACCCTTCTGCTTAGCACTCTTCAATGGATTCACGTCTTATTTTAAAAGCCAACTTCACTAAGCATAATCTGCTCTAGTGCTGTCCATTTCCCTGCAAATTCTATGATTTTGTCATTTTTTATTGCTGCATAGTACTCCATTGTGTATAGATGCCACATTTTTTTTATCCATTCATCTACTGAGGGGCATCTGGGTTGGTTCCACAGTCTAGCAATTGTGAATTGTGCTGCTATGAACATCGATGTGGCAGTATCCCTGTAGCATGCTCTTTTAAGGTCTTCAGGGAATAGTCCAAGAAGGGCAATAGCAGGGTCAAATGGTGGTTCCATTCCCATCTTTCCCAGGAATCTCCAAACTGCTTTCCAAATTGGCCGCACCAATTTGCAGTCCCACCAGCAATGTACAAGTGTACCCTTTTCTCCACAACCTCTCCAGCACTTGTTGTTGTTTGACTTCATAATGGCTGCCAATCTTACTGGAGTGAAATGGTATCTTAGGGTGGTTTTGATTTGCATTTCTCTGACTGCTAGAGATGGTGAGCATTTTTTCATGTACTTATTGATTGATTGTATATCCTCCTCTGAGAGGTGTCTGTTCAGGTCCTTTGCCCATAAAAACAAGTGCCAAATGTCTTCTTTGATATAATGAGAGCAAATATGAACAGAGCAGGGAGGAAGAGCAGGAAGAAAAGATTAACATTAATCAGTGACATGAGATGGGAGGGAAAGGGAGAGATGAGGAAAATTGCATGGAAATGAAGGGAGACCCTCATTGCTATACAAAATTACATATAAGAGGCTGGGTGGGGAATGGGAAAATAAATAAGGAGGGAGATGTATTACAGTAGATGGGGTAGAGAGAGTAAAAGGGAGGGGAGGGGAGGGGGGATAGTGGGGGATAGGAAAGGGAGCAGAGTACAACAATTACCAATAGGGCATTATGTAAAATTGTGGATGTGTAACCGATGTGACTCTGCAATCTGCATTTGGGGTAAAATTGGGAGTTCATAACCCACTTCAATCTAATGTATGAAGTATGATATGTCAAGAGCTTTGTAACGTTGTGAACAACCAAAAAATAAAAAAAAAAAAAAATAAAAGCCAACATTCTAACAATGGCTTACAAGGCTCAGATGGTGAGTCCCCTGATACAGGCCTGACCTCTTTCTCCACTGTTCTCACCCTCCTCGTTGGGCTGTAGCCTTACTGACCTCCTGCCGATGTTCACCGTAGGGCATTTTCCATTGATGTTATTTATACCTGTGAGACCTCCCCTCCCTACTGAATTCTGTGTGTGCAGCTTCACATCCTTCTGAGCCTTATTCATGTCAGTCTGGACCATCCTTCCTAAAATCTCAGTCTCACACACTCCTAGGACCCCTTGCCTCTCAGCCGCACCTTATTGTTATCTTTTCACACACCAGAATTCAACCTAGTGAGTATTAACTTATCTTCCTGATTACTTCTGACATCATTAGAAGATAAATACCATAAGGCAGGAATTTTTCTCCCTTCTTTTGCGCCTTATCTGTGTAGGGAAAGCTCTGTTCATGCACCCATATGCTCACCATGACTGAGAATCATTTGTAAAATGAAGAAGTAAATGAATGAATTTTTACAACTCTTAGTTATCCTTTCTGAAAATCTGCATTTCTTGCACCTTCTGTATGTTGAAACACTGGGTGAAATTTCCCATCCTCAAGGGTCTCCTCTGTCTACCTTACTTAGAATTCCCAACATCCATTATGAGCACCCATGATTTACATTTTTTTTGTGCCACTATTATTAGATAAATTGTATTCTTCATACAAACTGCTTATTTTTATTTATTTACTTTCACCCTGAGCAACAATGCCAGCTCATCTGAATAGAGACAATATGTCTCATTCATTTTTGTCACATGAGGACCCAGAATCTTGATCATGAAATGATGGCAAGTGAAGAAACGCTAATAGTGGACGCTGGCCGGGTTGTGTGGAGGCTGTACTTGGGTGCTTTTTAGATGAAGAACTTTAAAATTGTGAACCCCTATATAATGCAGTAAATAATAAAGATTCTTCACTTGACTGTTTTTTATTAAATTAAAATTCAGATTACATTTTTAGTGAAATGTGAGTTTCTAATTCTATGACTTGTTGTTTAAAAAAAAAAAGAGAGAGACAGATATCACTACCAGAAGTTTTGAAAATCACTGATTCTAAATCTAAATTTCACAGGATGACCAGGATTTTATGAAGACATAAATTTATCATAGTTTTAGTACTTTAAAATCTATGCCTACTAACGATTTACATTACCATGCATTAGTATCTTTAATACTTAATATTTTATTACCTAAGTATCAGAATGCTAGTTAAACTATGTGAGCAAGATTTTCTCATATGTAAATTGGCATATGCAAATAACAATGAGATGAAATAGAAACAGATTGCCATAGCAGAACTCTATATTATTTAAGGGACTCTAGATAATATGTATTCAGGAAACTTCTAACAAATCCTAAAGTGTGATGCTAAAAATAAGGGAAATTTGTAGTGTTCCACAATCTAGCATCCTCTTTTTATGAGCTTATCTCATCGTGACCACTTTCTTCAGCCCTTAATCCCAAATTAAGGTCCTGGGTGACATTTGTATAAACAAACTCCAATTGTTCAGGCAAACAAGAAATATTACTTCTAGTAAACACATCATCCCTTAATGCTCTTTCTAGCAGTATTTATGCTCTTTTTAAGGAAAATGATAATTTAAATCATACTTCTTATTCTACCTTTAACACCTTGCTTTCAAATATAATTAAACCAGAAAAATTTACTCAAGTAATATTTTCTAAATGTATGAAGATGATAGCCAAATACAAATTTTATTTTTATAAATATGCTTCAACCCAAAACATGAGGCTGATACTACCTCTGAAAGTTTTAGGGATTGGTGATGTAGCTCAGGGGTCCAGTTCTGCCTACCTTGCCCATGACCTTGGGTTTGATCCCAGGCACCAACAAAACAAACAAGAACAACAATGAAAATGAAGACCTTTGTTTCTCGTCGATCTGAAGTATTTGAGAATAATAGAGTTGTGATTCAGTAGCCCTGATGTGAAGTAACATAGACATTGAAAGCTAACTTTCTTACATGTATTAGAGATTTGAGGATTTCAGAAACGAAATCCTTCACATATCATAATGAACATTTTCAATAAAAACTGGAAAGCAACATTTCCTGAAAATCTGGGGGTGGTGGTGACACCCTGGGTTCTACACATCCAGGTACTTGGGTGACAAAGTCTTGATGGCATTCAATTTGAAGTCACCCTGTTAACTTAATAAGACCTTGTCTCAAAAATTAAAAGTAAAAAAGTATGAGGCTCTAATTTAGTAGTATAATTTCTGCACAGGGATGTCTTTTGAAAAAGAATAAGGGAGTCTTTGTCAGTCTGTCTTTATTAATGATTTGTAGTAGAAAGTCATTCAGAAAATAAATTTGGACAAGTATGATGAATTTATAGGACTCTAGGGCCAAAATATTCCCCTCTATAAAAAGCTATCTTACTATCTCCACACATTCACAATCAATTTTTTTTTCTCAAGACCTTTCAATTACAGAAGGTCAGAATTTGAATGCTAGAATTTGATTGTTTGGAATACATAATATCAAGAGTGAGGAAAAGAATGCTTATAGATTGAGAAATTGCAAAAGTTGAGGAAACTCAATACTATTTTTGAAACAAGGCTAAGAATTCTATAATTATATTCAATTTTACTATAACTGTTACAAAACTAGTTGTAAGTACAATATACTTCTGATATATTTCTCTTTTATATTTCAAAACACGAACCACATTATCAAATCTGAATTTACTGTTTTGGTTCTTGGTTTTATGTTAAATTTTCAACAGAATAACAGAATTTTATTACCAAAGAAAGATATTTTATTAAACTACTACAAAATTATTTGAATAACTGTATAATTCCTATAGTAACTATATTACATAATAACTATAGTATATGATATTATAACTATATAATCATTTCTTCAGAACCTTAGTTTTCAAATACAAATCAAGTCATTCTGGTTTTACCCCAACAATTAATGGATAATGATAGAAAAACTAGGAAATCTGAGCTGGTGAACTCCTCAAACCCTACCCCATTCCCACCTCAGAAGTTTAAAACACATTTTTTCCCTCAATTATTGAATTTTGTGTCTAATTTGAAATTTCTAATTTTCATTCTAATCTACCTACCATTTTCCATGTTTTAACACAATCATTTTAAAAAGAATGTTCTCAGTAAATAAGCATCACTTAATTCAAAAAAATTTCCTAGAAGTTCAAAAAGAGAATTTAAAATTAAAATTATTTGTTCCTCAGAAGGTAGCAAAATAAATGGTGGCACTATAAAAGAGACTCCTTTTTTTATAAGCCAATAAACATAAAACAATAAAGGAACAATATGTAACTGGTGATAATTTCATATCATTTTGCTAAATAGGGATAAAAGCAAATCTGATAAAAAAAAAAAAACTTTGCCATAATTTCCTCGAGCTAGTTGGAAATAGTCCAGGTAAGAGTGTGTATGTGTGTGAATATATTTAAAGTTCCACGTAGAATTCTTGAACTTAACAATATTCTCATAATTCGACCCCTAGAAATAAATGAACATGAACAATGCAAACAAAGATAGTTCCAGAACCATCCATATCAGAATGCTACTCATTCATCCCCTGAAGAGTTTTCTACTGTGTATGGAGCACTTACAATGTGGTACACACAATTCAGGGTTTTGTGAAAGCATGTAAGCAGTCAGGAAACTCACTTAACATCACAGAACTTACATCCCAGGGGAAGGAGAAGAGCATCCTGGTGTGAAGGCAAGTGTAAGGAAGAGAAACCAAAGCACAATAGAGGGTGAGTGCAGAACAGGACCCCAGTGAGCAGTTCTGGACTCTCCACAGTCATTTCTAAATCTAACTTGCACCTTTCCTTTGCTCTTGTAGGAAAATCCTGCCTGTGTCCCTGTTTTCTGTCTCCACACAGGGTCTTCACCTACCGCACATTTCCTTTGTATGATTTCTCCTGCTTCTTCAAACATGGGAAGTCCATGATTTGGCTATGTGTTCCCCATGTCATTCTTTATACTCCACGATAATAAAGCTTTCATTAATGCTTCTAAATATATAACATTAACTCCTGCACATTTAGGATAGGGTTCAAAATTTCCCTGCTGACCACTTACTGGTTAAGCTATTTCAATCCAAGCATCTTGGAGCTGACAAAGAAGAGCAAGCTTGATCTGATATTCAGATGTAGTCTCAGAAGAAAGCAGAAAATTGTATTTAGAGTATAACCCAGGTCTTAATGAAGGGAAAAACACATGTTTTTTTCTGACACTGCTTTATTTTTATTTTGTTTTAATTTTTTGATGCTGAAAAAGTATAATCACTTATGTCAAACATTTATAGAGATTTTGGTTAAGATATTTTCTACATAGAGTTCATTCTATATTTATTGTTCAAACTATATTTCCACTTAGAATTTGTTTAAGTGAAAATTAGTTTCTTTTTCTTTTCTCTCACCTATTTTTTTCCTTTATTTGATCAGTGTGCTTGATCTCTTTTTATTTATTTTTTGCTCCTACTTTACTGTTATTTAAAAAATTATATTAAAATTAAAAAAACACATTTACAAAACTCCTTACTTGTCAATGACTAGATTAGAATATTGATGAAAATAGGAGTATCTCCTATGGAAAAGTCCAGGGTAACTTTTTTGAAATGAATATTCTAGAATCCAAATAGACAATTGTTCAATGAAAACAGCTTACAATAATTGTGTAAATTACTAAGAAATCTTAATACTTCTCTTTGTTTTCATGGTTATACTGATCTGTTCCTTCAAAAGATATCTCACTAACTTATAAACTAGTAAGAATGTGAACTCTTTCCTCCTGGGATAAATCGTAGTGCATTCATCAGAAATGCTACCAGTTTTTCTGTTAAATAATTTTCCCAGAAAGTGTTTCAAGTACTTTAAATGTATTTTATAAAAACATATTTTTATAGCTACATTGTGTTAGAAATGAACCAATTTTATGTAAATGAACATTCTGCATTCTGCAGATAAAACATGCTAATTTTAACAATTTCAGACATCTGTGACAGAATTTCTAAACTACCCAGCTGGATTAAGCTGACAAATGAGAAAAAGTAATACATGGTTAGTCACCTTTTAATTCTTACATTTACATTAAACTACCACTTCAAAGGGCAAGGGTAATTTCACACTTTTGAAATTTTAAATAGCTTTTATTTCAACTTAAACAAAATACACCAATATTGAAACACAGTTATAATGATTTTTTTTCTTTTATGACTGTTATTTTAAAATATATTGAATAGTTTGTTTCTCTTCCCAAATAACTAACACCCAAAAGATTCTGTGAATATTATTTTCTCATAATTCTTTTTATCCAAGATTTTCTTGGTTGGAAAATGTGCACATCTCACAGAACATTTCCAGTATTATATATACAAGCTTATCGCTAAAAGTGTTTGTTACTATTGTATGATGCCTATTTATATCCTATTTACATAAGACATACATTTTAATGACTGATTATAATAAATGCTCCAGTCAGAATAATATGGCTATTCACAATGATAACACCTATTTTTTATACACCAAACACTTTTCTAAACATTGTGTATAATTTTTTTTTTTAATTTCACCACTATGCTACTTGTGGTGGCATTTACCTAAAGGGAGGGTGAAGCTGGAGGATCACAAGTTCAAAGTCAGCTTCATCAACTTAGCAAGTCTCAAAACAAATAAAAAGGGCTGGGAATGTGGCTTAAATGGTAAGTGCCCCTGAGTTCAATCCCTGGTACCAAAAGAAAAAATAAAATAAACTTCAGTACTACTCTAGGAGGTAGGAGCTGTTAATTTCACACTCATTTTTTAAAGTAGGAAACAGGATGGAGAGTACATGCACGCATTCAATTAGTATGTGTGCCACACTTTAAAATTAGGCCTTTAGCCTTCAAAGCTTTACACTGTAGTGTCTATTGGAACACCAAAGGAAAGCAGTCAGTGGTAAAATTTTTACTTTGCAGCTCAGATTGTATGGTTTATGGTATATTTGAATACTAAAATTAATAAATGCCACAGGTGTTATTAATTTTTCCTTTTAGATGTGACATTTCAAGCGTGATTATGTATGTTCTTTAGGAGAAAATTATGTCCCTTTAAGAACAGCTATCAAACAGCATAGTGAAAGTCAAACCAAAATAGACTTAAAATATTTGCTTTCTATAGGACACCTGAAAATTTGTGCAACTTGGAATGTTGAAGCTTAGAGGGGAAAAGGGTTCTATCTGCAGGAGTTATCTTTCATGAAGTGCAATGCTTTTTCCTTTTCTTCAAGAAATTGTCAATATATATTTAAAGCCAATGACTAATCTTCATTTTGCAAATGCCTACTCACATGGCTGCTTGAATAACTATTTAAGGCTTTGTAGTTAGTGTTGAAAGAGTGAACAGTTGAAGTATTCTACTTTCCTGCCCTCAGACTGACCCTGGAAAAACTGTAGAAATCGGCAGTGCTGCATGGGTTTTTAGAAAATTAAAAGCATATTCTGAGTACATGATGGCTACTGGCAGTGTCACATTAAAACCAGTCATTTCAGCCAGCAATACTGATTTTTAGAATTCTAGGGATTTTAAGAACCAAAAACATCTGTAATCTTTTGAATTATCCATGGTAAAAACAATCAGCAAACCCCTTAAATCAGAACTCTTCTTTCTTTTGTTCTTTTTTTTTTTTTCATGAGATCCCATTGTTAAACATGCTCAGTACATTAGTCACCAAAGAACCATCCAGAAATTTAAAATGAAGACAGAAGGGTGTCAAGCCCTTCCAGCCAAAGACCACCATGAGCGTACCTATAGATGAAAAAGTTACCCAGCCTCCGCAAAGGGCTGCAGACCCCATGGCCCTCTAGAGTAAATCTCAGTCCAAGTGTCAGAAAAGAGTTGAAGGTTTGAGTTTGTGCTGGAGGATTCAGAGGTGACTGGGAGGAAGAAAGGCTTTGCTCCAGATTGGATGTTGTCAGGAGGTAGAGGGTGAAGTACGGTTGGTGGCCTGATCACTCATATCTAGGGCAGAAGACTTAGTGGGGCCTAGAGTTGAATCTGTGAAGTTCCACTGTACTATCTGGGAGAGGGAGATGCTCCATATTCTGTGTCCCTGTCCACGTTCTCGCTGTGTCTGTATTCTCTCATGTTTGTGGAGTACTTGGTTTTCTCTGGATCTCTCATGGTCAACAGTGGTCTTATTTAATGTTAACAAGGTCTGATTCTTCCTTACTGTCAGGCAGAGTTTTCTCCTTCCCCTAGCAGAAAGCATCTACAACCTACCCCAGTCTTTCCTCCGATCCTTACAAAAACAGTTTTCTAACCCCTCACCTTAAAAACACAGTAGCAGCAGGACTAGTCTTCATTCAAACATGGGGACAATATTAGGTCATCACAAAAGTCCTACTGCAGTGTGTAGGGAGAATCTGTAAATTATAAGTCTCCATCCTCAGTGATGACAACCTGGGGAGGGTGCCCCTTGAAAGTAGATGCTGCTTCCCTAGAGTTTAAAAGCAGCACTCTAATTGGAGAAATATCCTGCTTCAGAGCCAGGCACAACAGGGGTGACCCACAATGCTTCTGTCTCCCTCATGTGTTGAGTTAATGTGGGACGAGATAGATTCCAAAAGTGGAGTTAATAGGCACACCGCAAAAACAACAACAACAACAAAAAAAAAAACAAAAAGCAAAAAAAAAAAAAACATGATCATACCAAATTAGCCCAACACCAGAGAAATACTACCACAAAAGAAAGGGAATCAACTTAATTATTTATTAACTTGTTCACTGAGCAAATACACATCTGGTGCATGCCACAGGCCAAAAATGATTCTAGGTTCCGAGAAATAATGAGTTAAATATAACTGTTTTTGTTGTTGCTGCTGTTGATTTGTTTTTGTTTTGTTTTGAAGTGTCTGGCTTCTTTCTTTCTTTTGTTTTTATTTGTTCTAGTTATTTATGCATGACAGTACAGTGCACTTTGATACATCATACATAAATGGAGAACAATTTCTTATTCTTCTGGTTGCACATGATGTAGAATCACACTGATCACGTAGTCATATATGCACACATAGGGTAATAATGTCGAATTCATTCTACTGTCCTTCCTACCCTCATATTTCCTCCCCTCCTACCCCTCCCTCTGCCTAATTTAAAGCAACTCTATTCTTCCCTAGCAGTGCCCCCCTCCCGGAGCCCCTTATTGTGAATAAGTATCCACATATCAGAGAAAACACTCAGCCTTTGTTTTTGGGGGATTGGCTTATTTCAGTTAGCATGATATTCTCCAGATCCATCCATTTACCTGCAAATGCTATAATTTCAACATTCTTTAAAGCTGAATAATATTCCACATTTTCTTTATCCATTCATCTGCTAAAGCTGGTTCCATAGTTTAGCAATTGGTTCCACAGTTTAGCTGCTAAAAACATTAATGTGGCTCTGAAGTGTGCTGTTTTTAAGTCCTTTGGGTATAAACCAAAGAATGGGATAGCTGGGTCAAATGGTGATTCCATTCCAAGTTTTCTGAGGAATCTCCCTAGTGCTTTCCATAATGGTTGCACCAATTTGCAGTCCCACCAGCTACTTTTTACCCCACATCCTTGAAAACATTTATAGTTCTTGTATTCTTGATCATTGCCATTCTGACTGGAGTGAGCTGAAATCTTAGAATAGTTTTGATTTAAATTTCTAAAATTGTCCTTTTTTAACACAAAATTTCCCATAGCTTTATAATATGCATTCTAGTACAGTGAAGAGGACAAGAAAATAAGTATATTTATTTTTACACCATTTTAATTTTGGAGATAGGATCTTGCCATGTTGTCCAGGCTGATTTCCACCCCTGAGCCCAAGTGATCCTCCCACCCCATCCTCCCGGGTAACTGGAGCTGCGGGAATGTGCCACCATGCCCAGCCACATTTATTTTAAGACATGATGAGTACCATGGAAATCTAAAACAAGTCAAGGACATTAGGAGAGTGAAGATAGCATTTTTAAGTGGATGGGTCACTGTATGCCAAAGCATGAGGGAGATTGTTGAATACAGATTTGCATAGGAAGAGGTGTGTAAGCAATGTGATTTTTTATGGAAAAAAAATGATTTTTTTTGCAGTAGCTAAAGACATTCAAGTGGTGAGGAGGAAAACTGCTGCCTCAGATGGTGGTATATTAGTTTCCTAGAGCTTCTGTAATAGAAACTATGTGTCTATTTGTCTACTTTGAGCTCAGATCTATTGGAAATTTTTGAACACTGGTAAGGATAACAATTCTGTTCTATCTTCACCAAGTGAGCTTTTATGTTTTGGTGCTTGCCATTGATTCAGGTAAAATTACAGAACTAAAGATAAGTTATCTTTCTGTCAGTACGTGTACCTGTAATTCAGAAAGGTCTTTTACCTCTCACAATGGGAATGTGAAATAAGTTTCTGTCTGGGAGAGTATTAAGATATCTGCTATGGGCTGGGGATATAGCTAAGTGGCAGAGCATGGAGACTCTGGTTAAAGACCTTGGGTTCAATTCCCAAAACAGAAAAAAAAAATCATCTTATACTGTCCCTTAAAATAAAGCAGCACTAATTAACTCATAGAGAAAAATGAAGGCTTATGTGAATATTACATTTTTAAAATACAAAGGTAAGAATAAAATGGAACTTGTAATATAAATTTCCTATAGTGAAAATACAAAAAATATTATTTTATATAAAATTACACGTAATCCAAATTTAAATAAATATGTAAAAATGTGGCTGAAAAAAAATTACAGTTTGAATATCCTTCACCTGAAAACCTGAAATCTAAAATGATCCTGTTATGGTTTGAATATGAGGCATCCCCCAACACTCCTGGGTTAATGCAGGAATATTTAGTGGTAAATGCTTGGGTTATGGGAGACATGACCTAATCAGTCCAACCTAGCTTGAATGGACTGACTGGGGGGTAGCTGTAGGTAGGTAGGGCATGTTTGGAGGGGTGGGTCACTGGGCTATTCCCTGCATCCCTCCCATCCCTGCTTCCTGGCCAATATGGATAGAGCAGCTTCTCCAGTGCACCCTTCAGTCATGATGCGTGGCTTCACCTTGGGCTCAGAACAATGGACTCAGCAAACCGTAGGTTAAAACTCTGAAACCATGAGCCAAAATCAACGTTTCCTCTTCAGAGTTGTTCTTGCTAAGTATTTTAGCCACAGTGATAAAAAAACTGACTAACCCAGCTCTAATCCAAATCTCTTTGAGTGTCCACAGAGTGCCTTAAGTGTAAAATCAGAAATTTTAACTCACATGATGGATCAAGACACAATGTTGATACACTAAATACATTGTGTAAAATCACCTGTAGGTAATCTGTATGAGGTGTACATGGAATTTCAATGAAATTTGTGTTTATATGTGGGTCCCATACCTAAAGTATCTCAGTATGTCTATTGTAAATATTCTAAGATGAAAAAAAGCATCTGAAATTGGAAACACTTCTTATCCTAATTGTTTTGGGTACTGTATTCAAGTTGTACAAATTTGAGTTTAATAAAAATATTTTTGCCTTCAACTATGCATTTGTTTATGTAGAATGATAACTTGGCTTTTTAATTTTAATTGTATATTGCTATGGTTTGGATGTAAGGTGTTCCCCAAAAGCTCACCTCTGAGACAACCCAAGAAGGTTCAGAGGAGAAGTGATTGGGTTGTAAGAGTCTTAACCCAGTGAGGGAATTAATCCCATGATGGAATTAACTGAGCAGTAATGGAAGGAAAGTGGGGTGTAGCTGCAGGAAGTGAGTCACTGTGGCTCTCCTGGAATCAATCAATATTTCTATGCAATGTTAAAGATTACAGGAAAAGCTAATGTGTATGTAATAAGGTAGGGTCATTATTCTTACAAACAAAATGACTAGGCTTTGCTGTATATTAACATGAAGTAGATTTTCAGGATATTTGGGTTATGGAAAACTTTGGGATGACTTATCTGAGTAAATTAATTGATGTTTGTTGCCTTGGTCATTTATCTGGTGTCAGACTAGGAAAGGACATAGAAACAATGATTTCTACATCCCTTCAAATTTAAATAATTTTGCTTCTTATATGTGTATGCTACAAAAGGTCATGCCTTTGGTTCATGATAATGTAAAAATACATTTTTTTGCCACCTAAAGAAGTGGCATAAAGAAAATTTGTGTCTGTAGAAAATTAAATTATATGCATTTGGGGATTTTGTTCATCTGCTAAAATTCTGGTACTTGATGGATATGTCTGGATTATATATCACCCTCCCTCTTTTTAGTTTTCTCTGAAATGGAAGTCAGATACTTTGACTAATTATCATTGATTATAATGAAAATTAATATCAACAGTTGATATTATATTTTCAGCAACCATGACACAGACTAAAATATACTGTGTTAATTAAAAATGATTGAAAATACTAGGAATTATTTCATAGGTCATTCCTGAGTAACATAAAATATTGTTATCAAATTACAGAGCTATGTAGCCTTCACCAAGTTAAATTGGTGAGGGTGGAATATTGCAAATTTAATATTTCATATGTTAGGTATTTTTATTACAATATAGAGGAACAAAATTTCTGTATTTCTCAGTGTTCTTGCAAATAGAATAGTTTTCTGAGACATAGAAATGTTTGATTGCATTTCTCTTAAAAATTAATTTACATATCATTAGAACTTAGATCTCTAGTCATTTATCTAGTTAATTGCTCTTATCAGAAAAGATGATAAACTTATGTTACCTCCCTCCAGGAAGGCAAATGTCTGAAGACTGAACTAGGCCCCTGGGCTAACCCCAAGATTCCAGGAGGTCTGGAGCAGTATCTCCCTGGAAATTTGCCTGTCACACGGGTGAAAACCCACAAAAGCAAGGCAGCCTATCATATATACCCGGGGACCTCCAGGATGCAATTAGTTCTAAGATTTAAAAAAAAAAAAAAACATTTTAGACTAGTCAGAATTCTCTAGATGAAAAGAACCAATAGAATATAGAGGTAGAGATAGAGAATTATAAAAAGAGATTCATTAGATAGCTTCCATGATCAAGGCTGGATAGGACGACAATGGAAGTGGACCTCTGGGTGCTGGAGAGCCGGAGATCAGTAACTTCTCAGTCCATGAAGCTGGAGCCACAGAACAAGAAGGATTAGTGAGGAAGGCCCCGTCCAAAGGTGAAGGCCCAGAGGCTCCCTGGAGAGGTCCTGGTGCAAGTGGACATTGGAAGGCTGAAGAGGCTGGAGTCTGGTGTCCACAGCTTATGGCAGTAGCACTAGATGCAGCTGGAAACAGAATTGAGTGTGAAAGTGCCCACGGGCTTCCTCCTCCTTTCACTTTTGCTCCATCCAGATCCCCAGCCTCTTGGTTGGTGCCATCCACACTGAGGGTGTGTGTCTTTTTTTCAGTTTGCTGTCTCACATGCCAATCATCTCTGAAAACACCCTCACAGACACACCTAGAAATGTACTTTACTAATTTACTAGGTATCTGCCAGCCCAGTGAAATCGACAAGAAAGATAAGCCACCACAGAAAAAAGTTGAGGTCAAAAATTCTTTCCTTTTAGGCTCAAAGTGATAAACATTCTGCCCTCCTTCTCCCCAATCTGGCCTTTTCTAGGGAAGAGAATGGAACATCTGTCTCTCTCTGTATATACATGGAGAACATGTTTTGCTCATTGTCCTCATAATCGTATTACAACCTTTCCATGTCTCACCTTCAGGTCTCAGGTATGGGTGCTGATGACCTGAGGTTACTCTGGGTCTTGACCTGGCCGTATTCATCAAGAGCTCATTTCCCGGGCCATCACTTAAGTGCAGTTACATCCCATGCTTCTCACTGTTTTTATCAAAGCTCCCTAGAAATTTGTCCTCATTCATAATCTTTTTGTACAGCTCAATTCTTTTTTTTTAATGATATCAATAGTAAGTTCTTTTTCCCAGAGGTAATATCACTTGTTACTAAAATGTTTACTTATCTCTCCCTTCCCTTCTTTAATTTAAATTCAGCATCTTTCTAAATAAATACTTTTTAAGTGGAGATACATATACACATAATCTGTGATGTTTTATAAAAATACATGTTCAGATTCTACTCCAGACTTACTGAATCATATTATTGATATGCTTCATGAACTCTCATAGCTTCATGGCATATTCTGTATATCATATGTGTATATGATGTCTCAGAATTATTTTGCTACATATCGAATGTTCTTTTTTTGTCTTCTATAAAAATTATGGTCATCAACTTTAATAAATCATTCGCAGCATTCACCAACTTATTTGAAAATTGTCACTTAATCTTTAAAAACTAAGCCTTAATGACCACTTTTCTAATTTGGGGGAAAACAGCAATCTTATTTTGCATGCTATGGGAACACCCATGTCCTTGTTAGTTGCATTATTCTTGTTGTGAACTCTCATCAGAACTCTCAGAGTAGAAAATGGTCAGTAGTTAATTATCCATGTCTATTTGAAGTATCTGTCATTTATAGACAGATTTTGGTTTACTCTGAAACTTCCCTAAGTTGTGATGTCATTGCTCAGAAAAGTCCAGACAATACCACAGGGCTTTCAGCAAAACAAGAAATGTGTTTAAAGAGTTGATGTTAATCCAAGATCCATAATAATAATTAATTACATAAAACCCAAAGAAAAGGAAACAATTATATAATTTGTTTGGAAAATTGTTGACATTTATTTTTTGCTCTATTTTTTTAGCATATAAGAAAGTTTTGTGCTTCTCCTTCCTAGTTATCTCTAACCAATACCAATTGATAGACTGCTTTTGAAAACTTCAATGAATCATTTAAAAATTAAATTTATTCCTCAGTGTCACCCCATGGTCCACAGTTCAGAAAAGATAAGGCAACTATGACCTGTTTGGAATGTCATATTGACAATAATGATTATTTAACCCTGGATTATAAACCTTTGTAAGAGAAGTAGGATTGGCTTTATAAGCTCCAGCAAGAAAGGTGGTCTGATGCCCAGCGTTCAGTGTGCCCAGCCTTATATATAAAATCACTCCCTGTCAAGTCAAAGACTCTAAGAACATTTTAGTGTTCTCAAGAAGAGGAATCCACTCAGTTTATAAAGATTGCAGATAAAAATCTGAAGGAGTTTATCAAATTCCATTTCTTAGTCTTGTGATGGCAAATAACATGTTTCTAAAAGTCTGATCTGAGATTTATTGCAAAAGCTTTCAGTATAGTGAATGCCAAAGGTCCAAAGGTAAATGAATGCTCTTGGTGTACCTGTTTAATCAGGTCACTGTGGTCTGAAGGCTTTGGTGCTTCCTAGACATATGTGTGGAAATTCTGATACCCATGGTGAAGGCAGAAACTACATGATTGAGATGAGAGCCTTTACAATAAAAAGGTCCTACTGAGGACTGGCTTGTAGCTCAGGATGGAGCATTCACCTAGGGTGTTCAAGGCCCTGATTTTATTCCCAGTACCTAAAAAGAAAAAAAACAAATGAAGGGGAGATGCAGAGAAGAGGCCCCAGAGAATAGACTTACCCCCTTTATCATGTGAGGACACTGTAAGGAAAAGCCATTTATGAAACAGAAAGTGGACCCTTAATGGATGCGACATCTGCTTGTACCTTGATCTTGGGCTTCTCAGACTTCAGCACTGTGAGAAATAAATGTCTACAGCTTCTAGGGTCCACAGTTTATGGAAGATTGTTATAGCAGGGTGAACAGACTCAGATCCTGCTGAAGGTGATAAAACCCTTCTTATTTTGCTCTCAGGAATAATATTTCTTTGAAATTATTTTGATAAAAGGAAGAAATGATGTAAGGGAAGTTCAAATAAACAAAGGAGATTATAGGATATCTCTAATAAAATCTATGTATTGACAGAACTCAGCCTTCTGGGTATGATTATTTTGTTGCCATTGAGCTATTTTACAATTCAGTGAGTTGTAGATAACTGAGGACAATACACAATAATTCTAGTTTATATATATGCAAATGAATTCTGTCCAGTGGAGCTTCAACTGACACCCTCCCCACGGGGAGTGCATATTCAGTTGTGCTTATTTGATTTTTCTTTTGATACTGTTGTAACATATGCTCTGTTCTCTCATTAATAGGGATTTAAATTGAATCTTTGCATTATGTTTATTTTTTGAAAACTATAATTTAAGAATATTTATTTTATTTTTCTCTCTTTACACACACACACACACACACACACACACGATTTTTGAGCACATGAGAAATTCTGCTATGAAAAACAAAAATCTTACTAAAGATGTTCTTGTAGGAAATTTAAAAAATACAAAAAAAAAATTGAAAAGGGTGCTGAAGCTGTACAGACATTAAGTCTCAACCGTTTTCACCATTATCTAACAAAGGCAAGTAAAAACTTGTTCTGCCCTAAAACTCTAGATGTAAATAAAGGAAAATTAAGTATATCTCCTCTTAGTTGTCTTAATTGTGTGCTAAAAGTAAGGAAATATTATTTGTCATTGTCAATAAAATAATGGCAGTACGTTTTTGGGTTTTTTTTGCCTGAACTTTAAAATAATATTTTGGGGGCAAATTCAGTCTCACAAAGAATTTAAACTTTACATTTTCAAATCTGTTTTATTTATAACTTGGGGTTAAAACTCTATAAAGAAATTATACCATAAAGTAAGGTGATAATCACAAATTATATACATAAGAAATAGTTTTGTAATTTTCACATATGTTATGAAAGTTTAAGTTTTTTTTTCATAATGGAAAGATAAAGATTTAGTGAATAATACTTCTATAAAAAGTTTTGTGGTATTTTTATTTTTGTAAAAATACAGTTGTTTATGTATTCTTGAGAGTAACTTTAGTGTGTTTTCGATTTTTAACTTTGTGGTGACTAAATACAATTAATGGACAGACTGTGCCTTTTTAAAAAGATATATCACAGCGATTGGGTGTTACATTGCCACAGGACAGCCAGTGCTTTATTCCTCCCTGCATCAAACTGTTTGCTATGTGATTTTATAGTTCTACTCACTCAAGACAAACTTTGATGTCCTGGCCCCTTAATTCTAAATGTGGTCAAAAGACAATTAGCCTATAAGATGCTCACAGGTGTGACACACTTAGAACCTCGAAGTCCTCTGGCATTTGATGCACCATTTATCTCCTTTGCCTTGGGATTGGGGATCCCTAACCTAGGTAATTAGGCAAGAGGAGCAGAAGTGACATGCCAGTCACCCTTATCTAAACCATCCTACATCAGTTGACCTGCGGCCAACTTCCCTTCCCCAATATGTAAGAACAGAAACTTATCCAGACATCAAATCTAATCGAATAGTGGACATGCAGACACATGAGTTAAATTCATGCATGTTGTGTATTGTTCTAAGCCAGGAAGTTTGGGGTTAGCTTTCACAAAGTGTGTATTACAAGGTTAACTCAGTATTATTACGTTGTCTAAACTGTGTACAAGTTAAAGAAACATTTGATCTACTGGAAAATGAGCTCTAAGCCATTGTAATATTCTATCTGGTAAGAGTGCCTGTTCACCTGGGACCTTTGGCTATGACAAATAGTTTATGATAAGATGTGATTTACTGTCGTGTGATTGGGATATTCATTATCAGTTTGATCCCTGGATGTTTTGGACACTAACTACCTAAGGTCAACCACTGCAGGTTTCGCATGCCTACATCACCCACCCCCAGTGAAAACCCTGGACGCCAACGCACCCATAGTGGGCAATTAATTATGGAGGTTGTCACTCAGCATTGCTGGGAGAATTAGATGATATCTTTATTTCATTGGGAGAGAATAACTGGAAACATGTGCTTTATCTCTAATGGAATCTCTTCTATGTGTCTTTTTCTTTTGGTAATTTTAGTCTTTATCCTTAAATGTAATATGGAGTATAATTGCTTTTATTTTTTCTTTGAGTCCTTCTGGTGGAACCCGAGTGCTCTCCAGGATCCCAGACAACATACTGCATAAGATGGAATAAAACAACCCATACCATGTATAAACTTGCCCACCAACACAGAAGCAATGTATGTTGAACAAGATACAAAAAAAAAAAAAAATAGTGACAAAATTATAGGAAAAAAATAGTGCAATTTTTGAAGAAACTAAATATATTTAGTAAATATTCATTAGTATATCATTCAAATTAATTCTATAATGCATAAAAATATACAATGTGCTTTTCATTTCTATAGTTATAGCCTGTTTCGTTGAATATATCTACTCAATAACTTTAATTTTCCAGGCAATAAATAAAATGCAATGTTCTTTCACAATAATCAAGCTTTATTTCTTGCAGTCAAATTAACTGTTATTATACATTCAACTTGAAATTTCTTTCTATAGGTTTCTCTAGGTTCATACATCTTTATTTACATAATTAACATTTCCAATAATGAGTTGGCATCTGGGCTTCATATACTTGGCACAAAGATGTCATTTTACTTCCCTGCAAGTGAAATGAATTCCAGAAATTAGTCCAGTGTTCTGGAGACACCAATCGCTTTTCACACAACCACAGTGGAATGATAACAGCAGCATTGGAATGGACCCAGACAGGTAACTACTAATTTGACTGCAAGGAGGTGCTTATTTTAATTACAAAAAAAAAAAAAATTAAAAATTAACTGTTTCCATCACATGGAGCTATAACCTCTTCCTACCCCCAATATTTTCTGAACTACTTCTTAGTTTTGTAAATCAATGCAAAGTTTTACTGGATTTATGTTTTTAAAAATACTTTAACTAGTTCTAGGTAGTGTGCTGTAGAAAGCAAAGTACAGATTTGAAGGTACAATTTAACACTCCTGAAATCTCAGCAAATCATTTAAGTTAAATGAACACCAAGTTTCTCATTTGTAACAAGCATGTGATTTAAAAGTCGTCTGTGGCTGTCTGTCAAGTAGAGCTGTGACTGTCCAGTGTTGGGTGGGTGATTAATGCGTTCTGCCCCACTCATCAGCCAATGAGCTGTGGTTGCTGAGGGACAACTTCCCTGGCACCTGTCATTCATACAATCTCAGGGTACACTGCATTGGGTCTTAGAGTTCTCAGAAACTGAGGCCTTATTACATGTAAGAATGATCAATAAAGAAGGTTTTGATATTTGCTTTCTGTCTTTCTTATCTCTCCTGCTCTCTCACTCCTATTTTCTGGGATCATTTCCCAAAGGACAATTGGCATCTAAATCACAGATTCAGAATCAGAGCTGACAATAAGACAGATAATTAAATAAAAAAGTAAATTGTTTTTAGTCCTCAATTGGCTTTTTCATGATACTTTTTAACATTTAAAATACATAAAATTGTTAACAGGAATATTGATTTTTAACGTAACAGACATACAGAAATATGTGTCAAACCTGATTTTAAACATCATAATATGATTATTATGTACATATTGCTCTCTATTTGTAATAGTAAATGGATGGTAGAACATATTTTAAAATGTTGCATTGCATCTATTTTGATTCATTAAAGTTCCCAACTCAATTCATTTAACCCAATTAAATTTGGCTAAAACATATGAGGCATTATAAAAAAAAGATAAATTCAGTATAACTTCAATTTTAATCACAAATCAATAATTGCATGTATCTTCATTGTCTTTTTATTTGGTGCTAATCAGCCTGAATTAGTAAGTTACTCCCAGCCTCTGAGAAATACTCTGTAGTTATCTCTTATGTGAAAATGCATCCTTTGGAGGATTACCCAAGTTGCTTTTTTGTTACCTTTGAATTTTTCCAAATTAAAAACAATATTCTTTATTGATCGCTTCAGGAATTATTTGTATATAAAATCATTGATCCCACATTCTTTCTTTCTCGTATCTTGAATATAGAATGCTATTGTTATTACTATATGTTACCTACAAAAATCCCAGTCCCAATCTAATATTGTTTTCATTATAGGTGACTTGATTAATTTGCTCTGTCTTCTCAGTGACTTTCTGATTGATAATTTTTGCATTTTTATTTTGATTCTTAAGTCTTCATAGAACATGCCCCTACAAACCATGTTATATTTTTGGTTAAATCCACTTGTGTAGAACTTTCGTATTTAATTTATGATATGATTTTGCATTTTTCTTCAAGTTATTCTTCCTTATTTTAATCATTTATTAATTTATTTTTCTTTCCAGATTTTTGTTCAATGTTTTTATAAATATGAATTTCAAATTAAACTTATTCTTTTATATCTACAAATGCTTATTTAATGACATATAATTCCACTATTAGTATCTGATTAATAGTTGTTTTAGGAGGGTTATTTTCATTAATCCAACCATTTTGCTTTTAGTTTAATTTCTTTTTCTTAAAATAGAATTATACAGGTAATGAACACCTCTTTGTCTTCATTTGAAAACATCTTAGATCCTCCTAGGCTAACACTAATACTTGTATTTATGTAGAAGAGTAGAAGGGATTAGAATTAGTACATTTTTTTCCTTTAAAAAGTATTTTTTTCTTATTGAAGTAATCATTTTTTGTTTGTTTTTAATTTATGGTATTATTTGTAAAATATGACATAGAGTATTTCTTGGGCTTTAGAGTCTTGCTTCAGGGATTTAGTTTTCTTTTCCTTTTGTTCCCCCCTTTTACCGTTGCCATATTTTGAGAAGCTTCTCCCCTCTCATATTGCTTCCTGTCCATAGGAGGTACCCTCCCGATGCTGTGTCTCTGTTTGTGATTTTTAAACCCTTCCAAGTGAGTTACTAGGAGCCAATGCTCAGGTCAGAACTCCTTCGGTCAGGTGAGTACCTTGTTTCCAGGAGAAGGCTTTGTGATTCTCAACTTCACTTGGGCCCATTGACTACTCTTGTCTTTTTGTTGTTGTTGGTTGTTGTTGTTGTTGGTACTGAGGATTGAACTCAGGGGCACTAGACCCCTGAGCCACATCCCCAGCCCTATTTTGTCATATTTTAGAGACAGGGTTTCACTGAGTTGCTTAATGAATTGCTTTTGCTGAGGCTGGCTTTGAACTTGCCATCCTCCTGTCTTAGCCTCCAGAGCCTCTGCAATTACAGGTGTGTGCCTCCGCTCCTGACCCTTTCTTGTTTTTTACATAGTTAACACCTCACTTGTAATGAATCCTGGCGATTTCAGACATATGTTTATCAGCTTCACACTCAAACTGAGAATTTTAGGATTCTCTCTTGACTGACTATAGTGGCCATATGTGTCTTATATAGTTAGATTTGCCTTTTTATTTATTTATTTTTGTTATTTATCTGGATAATTGTCAGAAAATATATGAAGATGTGTGTTTGATGTTCTGAAATTATTTCATGCAACTCTTATGTTAAATGCCAACCTACCTGTCAATTCTTGTAATTTTACTAAGAAGCATCTTGAATGAAAACAATTATTTTATCATATATAAGGTCAGTTTTCTTGCTATTTCAGGTTATGGATCAAGTACAATTTCTTTACTTAGTAGAGAAAAAGTATTGTTTTCTTATTTTTAAAAATGAGTTCATTTGGTAAAGGGAGATTTAAATATATATATATATATCTGCTTATGGTTTATCAACAAGTGTAATTACTGTATTCTAATTGAGTTTTTAAATTATTTTTGCAGACATAATAATCTTTATTAAAATGCAGATTTTGAAAGTGACAAAAATTGTGCTTGCTTTTATAAGGTCCTCTAAATTCCTGGCTATCTCCATCCAAAGAGGAAGAAACAATAAATTCATAAGTCCACCACATTCTGTTTCATTTGCAATATCATTTAATCTATGCATAAAATGTTCTAAGGTTAACAACTCAAAGTACTCAAGTGTAAGCAATGGGGTTTTGCTGCTTTCCTCATCTGTGGCTCCATTTCTATTTCTAGGAGCCAGTTTTTCCTGGTTGGAGAACTTGGCAATGCCTCACCTCTGGTAGCTGCTTCTGTGAACCACGCACTATCCTCAGTACTTACTCCATCCCTTTGTTGTCCCCAGGTCCAGGACTAGAGGTCAGAACCAGTGTGACTAGAGATAAGGGACAATCTTCAAAGTCAGGTCAGACAGAGTTAGTGAATAAAATAAAGTAATTGTGTTTCATGTTATTGACGATTTCTACGTTGCATGGAAGTTTATACAGAGTTACTTGGTGTAATAAAGCAGTCTGTTTAATGGTCTATATAATGGATTTTTTGTTTCCAAAGTGATTGTGTTAGGTCCCTGATTTGAATGAATTGAAAATCAAGGACTTGCAAGTTACCAGATCTAGATGAGTTCATAGGGCCAGAACTTATTTTAGTTTCAACTAAAGAATAATCCTGAGTCTCTTGCAATAGTAGGTACAGCAAAACTGAAAGCCTTCTTCAAAGGGACTTGGAAGACAGCCACCAGTTAATTGATAGGATTGGGAAAATAGAAATACCCATGCTTTGAGGGATTATTAGACCCCTGGGTTGACTTTGTGTTGTCTATCAGGTAGTGTGTGACCTAGCAAATGTGGTGACCTCTGGAGTTTCATTTACAGTTCTTATGATTACACTGAGCCCTTTAGATTCCCATATTAATCCTCTGCATTTCCCTTGGTTTCAAGTACAGTTCTGTTTCAGAATAGATGCAATCCCCAGAGCCATGAGTATGTTTTTTATTTTGTTGTTGTTAGAAAAACTTTAAAGCCTTTAGTTCTGAGCCTTCTCAAAAAGTAAAGAAAGAGAAATATTGTATTCATTATGTGAGGATGAGGGTATCTACTCTACTCCTGATTTGCTGGAAAATAGTTAGAAACTCAATCAAATGGAAACTCCAATTGCACCTGCTGTTCCAGATTTGGTACCTTCTTGGAACGCATTAGTATGTACATGTTGATATGGCAATTGTATTTCTTTCCATATAAATTAGTTAAGGACTTCCAGAAGTAGCTCATGTTCACACACACATACAAACACACACACACGTAGAGAGAGAGATACAGAGAGAGAGAGAGAGAGGGAGAGAGAGAGAGAGAGAGAGAGAGAGAGAGACCGACCAAGAGCAAGATGTGCAATTTGTTTTTTTGTTTTGTTTTTGGTACCAGGGATTGAACTCAGAAGCACTCGACCACCGAGCCACACCGCAGCCCCATTTTGTATTTTATTTAGAAACAAGATCTCACTGAGTTGCTTAGTGCCTTGCCATGGCTGAGGCTAGCTTTGAACTCAAGAGTCTCCTGTCTTAGCCTCCAGAGCTCCTGGAATTATAGGAGTGTGCCACCATGCCCAGACAAGAAGGGCATTTTCATAGTTTTATTCCAGTTATTCTATTTCTGGCAAAATATGGTAAAAACAGTTATTGATTTTTTTATGTATCCTAAGGAACATCATATTTACCTACTGCATTAATTTCATCATGTAATCTTGATATGGTGATAGTAAATTGATACTAAATAGCCTGAATACATCTCTCTCTCTCTCTCTCTCTCTCTCTCTCTCTCTCTCTCTCTCTCTCACACACACACACACACACACACACACATTTATATACCACATATAAAACCTCAGGATTTATGGCTCTTCTACAATGACAAAATTTCATGTAGTGGTCAAAAGCTGTGCTTTTTAAACCAAAGTGTATAAGCACACAATTATTTGAAATTTTCTTAAAAAGGTTTTTGTAATTCAGTAGGTTTTTGAAGAATGTCTTTCTCTGCTGACTAATAATCCCTAAAAGAACAGCTTTGATCTTGTTAGAGATTTTATGTTTTATTAGGGACTCCAAATGATATTTGATCAAAGCAGCTTCTTATTTCCTCATAAATCTGAGTGCAAATCGCAACTCTATATTATGAAATAGAAGATAGACACAAGTAGAGTTTAAGTAAGTTTTGTGATTCTATGACTCAGAACACAACACTCCAAGTGAACAGCTGCTTTTAACTTTATGTATATTTATGACCCCATAACCTGTTCACTGGAATAGTTCAGAGAAGATGTAAAAATTTTCACATGTCTGTAGGAAATTCTGCCATTGGACAAAAAATGGGCTATCATTGCATTAAACTTCAGCCCCTTTCTTGGCTGGGCCTGAAAGATAATGGTAGACGGAAAGACTTATGTGGATATAAATTTGGCAGTACATCTAATTATGCATTTTTTTAATAAATGGAGAAATAACCAGTTTAAAATTCATGCTAAATCATGAGCCACCCTTATTGTTTTGTCCAGTTGGTAAGGGGTGTAAAGAAAATGATTGTTAAGATTTGGTAAGAAAATAGGATGAAGGGGTGTATGTGATTGGGTTTTATGGCATTATTGAGTGTGCAGATATTTGCAAGCCTTGTAAAACTTTACTTTCATCTCCTATTGTGGAGGAGTCCAACCATAATTAGGTGGACAATAAGGTTCATTCTTTGGATATTAGTACATTTTTTTTCATTAGCTTCTCTGTTTCTTAAAATATGTGCTCATAAACAAAATATCTATGGTAGCAGAGGTTGAGCTTAGCCCTAAGATTACGAAACACCATTTGTTCTCAGAAAGTCTGGTTGATTGACACTGCTGAACACTCCTATGATACCATTCTCCAGTGAAGACCACTAACCTATCCGGGAGGTTGAGTATATTGAACTCTTTTCATCAGATGTTTTCCATTGTTGAAGAGGCAACATTTAGCTCTCTCTAGTGTAGCAATTCTTATTCCAGCAGGAATTTTCATGACATAATGAGAAGAATTCTGCTGGCTTTGCCATGTAAGGCCTTACCGAATACCATGTCATTGTCATGATATCCTGCCACAGTTTCATGAGCAACTTACACAGCAAAAGATGTGTAGCAATGGACACTTGTCCCTGGATCTCACAGGCCAAACAACTTCTGTCAACATGAGTTGCTCACCTTCCACTTGGAGCAAATCAAATTGAAGAAAAGAAAATGCCATAAAGCTAAAAGGTAAGTTCTCTTGTCAAGGGTTGAAATGAGCAAGCGACAAATAGGGAACACAGATTTGCTTTTCTCTTTTAGAACTTTTCATTGTAGAAATAAAGCTAAAAGTTGTAATCAGTCCACTGACATTTAATTCTCCAACTACCATTGTTAGAAAAGAGTATCTTTTAGGATGAATATCTGTTTGGATTAACTTTGGCTGAACTTTATTTCAACTAACTTCACAAGTCAATTACACCAGGACAGTGATGGTGTTTGCAAGATGCAATAAAAACATGCAAATCTGTCTAGATAGTCAGACTAAAACAAAGTGCATTTTGTTGTGTGTGTTAATTGTCGTATATCCTGATTAACACTTCAGGATTCAATGTTAAAAGAATGAGACAATTTATGTCTTTAATTATATATTTGAAAAAAAAATGCAATGCCCACTTGAATCAGGATTTTTGCTTAATAATGAGCATATGAATTAAGACAAGTTATTAAGTTCAAATAATTGCATTGATTTTGTTTCCTGGTTGTGACTTCTCTAAACTGTAGCCCACTCAGTAACATAGTCTGTATTTCCTAGAGTCATAAAAATCTGGGCTACAATAACCCCAGACATCATATAAAACACTGATTCAAAAAACAAATATAGTTGATCAGCAATAACAAAGTAGAAAACCAAATATTCATAGAATCTCACTGTCATCTTCTTTATGTAATATATTGATATGCTTGTTTTAAAGATATATAGAATTTTATATTTCTCTAAATACCATGTGTCTCTTTTTTTTATTTTACAAACCTATTTAATATTTTTTCCTCTAAAGAAAAATTCCTGTTTTATTAGGGTTGCTTACTTTTTATTTCCCCCATCCCCACCCAGCTTTTTCTCTACATATAAGTGACATTTGATCTTCTTTGCTAGCAAGTTTTGACAGTTGCTTTATTTTTGAGAACTAACAATATTCTTTAACTTCTTTTGAAAATTGACTTTGTTCATTATGCTTGCTAATCAGCACAACCATGGATTTGACATCTTCAACCATTTTTGTTACCTCCAAAATATGCAGATCTCAAAATTAAAATTTAAATAAAAGAAGGGGAAAAAGAGAGCCGTACTTTTCAGCTCTCATTATAATCTCTTCCTGTGCAAGATGGCTGTCAACCTTGTCAATTATACTACTTTCTGTTTCTTCCTTTCTTTCCTCTGCATTATGATCATAAGTTGTAGAAAAAAAGCATTCTCAATTTACTTTGTTGGCTAATAGTGGCAGAGCCTTTCCCGAGACATTTCATTTTGCTTTCCTCTCTAGTTTTCTTAGTCAGCAGGTAGTATTTCTTTTCATTGTCAAAATTTTACTCTCTATCCTTGATAGATTAAATGCTCTTTTTGTGCCATAGTCTATAGCTAGTGTGAACTTCACCTCCGTTCTTCCTCATGCTGTTTTATCCTTTACATCTGTAAACCTTTTTTGTACCACAACCTTTTGCAGTCCTTTGAAGTCTCCTCATTTTCTGGCTCCCTAACTCAGGTCATGAAGCTGTATGGAGTGGGGGAGTGATTCTGACTGCAGTATGGACCTTTCTTTGAGGATACACTTTTCATCTTTTTTCTAGATGTCTGCTAATTGGAGATCTGGAGAGGAGCACAGGAAAAGGATGCTGATGTCTAATTCAAAGATTTACTAAACCCACCATAACTACTTTTTTTTTTATTTTCTTAACTCATATTAGAGGTCCATTATTACCTTGTTGAAGAGTAATTATGTTTTAAAGATTGAATGCTAGTCATCAGAATGTCTGATAGTTTAGAATCAGAAAATAAATTCATACTTTACAGAGATGTTTAGCCTTTTTGAGAACTGATGATTTACATGAAATGAGTAATAAAGAGATTCAGCAGAATACCACAATTCACCATTATTTTCAAGAAATGGATGCATGACATCTTGTGAAGGCTGTAGGAGTCATATATACATTTAAAATTTTCATTTAGTCTACTTGTTTATATAAATATGTAAATGCTTATTGATAGTTCTAAAAATTCATATGAACTTCATGCTTGTAGAAATATAATATGAACATTGAGAATATAACCAAACATGAAGATACTAATTTAGAATTTTGATTTTAATGGACATCCTTGTACTACTTGTACACTAACACCTCTTCCTCACTTGCTATTGTATGGTTTATATTTAGGCATGTACACAAAATTAATATATAGGCATACATTCTTTAAAGTGACTTTCAGGTAGTTCAACTGCTGATTTTATTCTCTACTTTCACAGAATTTAGGGCAACTCTTCATCTTTTTGTCTTTTGACATTTTTTTCCTGTGAAAAGCATATATCACTCTCTCCTACCAACCCCCCTGCCACATGCTAAAAATTATTTTGTAACACTCTCCTCTCCACTGAACTCTAGACTCAGACACTTCACTTCATATTTGTCATCTTTATCTAGACATTTTTTAAGACTTTTTTAGCTTAAAATGTACAAAGGGAACTCTTGATTTTCTCTAGTGGAAAAAGTCTCCAAGTAGATTTAAAGGAGTCGGCATTTTCAAAGTCTTTTTGCAAATATTATTTTGTTATTCTGTGCCAGTGATTATAAAAGAAAGCCGGCCAGGAACTAGCAGAGGAGAGCAATGTTATCATGAACGTGGCCTTAGCAACTGGTCAGATCTGGGCTCCGAATCCCATCTAACCATTTAGAAATGTGATTCTTGGACATCACTTAACTTTTTTGAGTCTCAAGTTCTATTCATGTGCCCATTGCACTTTATGTTGGTGGAGATTAATGGAGATGAGATTAATGGAGTATATCATATAATAACTGGTGACTTCGTTCTAAATGAAAAAAATTTTTTTTTTCTGAAGATATGACCTGGTTGTAAGTTACTGACTTAATCTTGTGTGGATAATAATTATAAAACTGGACATAAATGAAATAATTAATTTCAAAAATTGAAACAGGTCCATGATGCTTGAGAGAAAGGAAATGGATACGCTCCACATTCACACTAGCTTTCTCTAAATCAGGCATATGTAAGTGGTTCCTGAGAACAGAGGTCTTCTGGGCAGAAGCATCGGGGTAGAAGAATATATCTCCTGAGGTACTAGACATTTGCAGAGCAGAGTACCAGAAATGAGGAAACTGATCAGACAAGAAGAAAGAGAAAACTACTGAGGAATTTTGTTGAGTTATTAGGCAAATATCAAACTATACAGCTATAGGGCCAGCCTTTAATAGCTCCTAAGGAGCTGTGAAAAGAACATATTTTCAAACATGGCAAAGTGTTAGTATTATTAAAGTGGAGAAAACCTTGCTGAGCACTGGACCTCCACTTGACTGTCTGGCCATGTGTGCTAGGATGGGGGTGAATATTATGGGTTACAGTAAGATCTAACCTCATGCCTTGGCAGGATAAAACTGAAATTCGAGTAAATTTACACTTGCCAGAACAAGTCTCCATGTTATTTAAACAAAGACAACATAATACAGACTTTGAAAATTTGGACATTTACAGTGTCCATTAAAATGAAAGTGTCTATTAAAATAAATATTTGTCACACAAGGAAGAATACAAAGGGAGCCTTTCCCTGGATATAAAGCAATAAATAGAAACTAATCCTGAGTTAAGTCAGATAATAGAAGTATCACATAAAACATTAAAATATCTATTATGAATACAAAGTTATTTGTTGAGGTTTCTCAACAATTAATAGAATCTACCAAAAACTAAGAAACATATAACAACAAAAAGTAATATCTGAAATTTTCTATAAGCAATGTAAAAACCAAGGCACACAAAGACTAATAAAAGGCATGTAGCAACTTAAAATTATTTTTAATTTTTTTAGATGTTGATGAACTTTTATTTTATTCATTTATTTATATGTAGCACTGAGAATTGAACCCAGTGCATACTAGGCAAGCACTTTACCACTGAGTAACAACCATAGTCCAAATGTCGTTTTTTTCTTTTTTTTTTTTTTTTTCTTTGTGATGCTGGGGATTTAATTCAGGGCCTCTTGCAAGCAGGGCAAACACTCTACCAACTGAATTATATCCCCAGCCCCTAAAATTATTAAGAAATGTTAAACTAGAAGATGAAAAGTTCATAGAGATATTTATAATATTCGTTTAAGCCATGGAAGGTTTAGTATAAAAAAATACAGACTTGGTAAAAATTATGAATTCTCTTAGTTATACATGTATGATTTTTGAACAGTAAACTTTTATTTAAAATTTCAATATTTTATTTGTATTTTTGATGCATTGATACAACAATCACTGTATCTGGGATCTTAAGTATGTTTGAGTTCCTAGGTTCAATCCCGAGCATTGCAAAACTGAAAAAAAAGGTATAATAAATATAACTAGGATTCTTATTTTTGAAAAATCACTGTTTTTGTTCTTTCTATAATTATTTTTCAATCACATAAAAACATTCATTTCAACTATAATTCTTAGTTGTTAGGATTTATCTATTCAGAATTCACTAAGTTTTCCAGGTAAATGGTACTCAACTTGCAGTATTTAGTTAAAAAGACAAATCATTCCCAAATGAAGGAGGTCTTTTTTGGATGAGAAAAGCACAACCTAGATAAATGGTTGAGCAAAATGAAAGCTTTCAGGGAACCCATTTTCTTTGTTCTATGCATAGTCACCAGACTATTCCTCTTGACTAGTGTCTTCTGTGACTTAAGAGTGGGAAAATTGAGTCTCAATTCTAAAAATGATGTCAGCTGTTTGCAGGCAGAGGCAGTAGTCCTAATAGTTCTCAAACACTTCGTATTGAACTCTGCATAAGTCTGAACCAGATACGCTGTTCTTTGAAATTGCTAAAAGGATATCAACAACAACAACAAAACACACACACACACACACACACACACACACACGAAATCCTTTATTTTCTTTGATTAGAATTCCTTGTCTTCAATCATCATATTTTACCTCATACACATAAAATATTAAATATGAATTATTTGTTTTAGATATATAGGAGATACTGTTATAGAAAAACTGGACTAATGTTTTTAGGTGAAATAAAAAAAATAGAATGCCTTGGAGGGCATATGTTTTGAATTTGAAAGCATGGATAACATTCTGGTTATGAAGTCATTTTTAATATAATTATCAATACTATTGAGGCAGAGCTGATGGGAAACCAATACCCTGATTTTGTTGATGAAACCTTTATTGTTCCTTGAATCTTTCTTTACCTCATGTATTATCATACGTAGAAATGTACCCACATATACTAGCAAAATGCTTCTCTTCTATTTATAAGTGTGCATGATATCTATTCTTCCAAATGTAGTTAAGAGAATTTATAAATATTTAGAACATATTAAAATATCTTATAAATGATGACAAGTTGTATTTTAGAGTTGGATTACTTGTATCATTCTGGCTTTATTTTCATAGAAAATTAGAAATAAATTAATTAAATTTAAAATTATATTGCATATGAACTTCACAATTTGTTAAATTTAGCTCATGCAATAATTATTTTTTCAATGCTAAAATCATCATAGCATATTTTTTATAAATATGTGCATATCATTCTATGAAATTAGACATAACAAATGTCAACAATGTTCAATTTCTGAGTTACAAACTCAAGATTAATTTTGGATCTCTCTGATGAACTATTTAACTAATTTCAATTTTGAAATGGATTTGGTTTTCTTTTCCCTATATATAATTATTATGATGTTTAACTAGCAAAGAAATTACAGTTAAAATACATGCAAAGTTAGTCTTTCTTTTTTAGTGCTATTTGGTATTTATTATTGTCCTAAATTTGGATGTTAAAACTATTTAGAATTAGTTTCTAACTTCAAAGTGGCTCCTGAGGCTGGACAGTCATCTAATTGGGTGATGCAATTTACTTTTCATCCATAAAATGTAAATGCTTAAGCTAATTTAGGTAAGTTAATAAGACAGCAATGTTAAAATTTAACTACATTGCGAATTAAAATAATGACACAGAAACATGTGCACATACATGCGTGATATTAAATGCACAATTTCTATGATATCAAGGTTATTTATGATTTATTTTAAATTCATATAATGAAGAAAAGATTAATTATAAATTTTTATACTTCCTAAAGAATCAGTGAGCACTATAATAATTCTGTATCAGTGATCAAAGTGATTTTACAAAACTATTTCCCTTTCAGAACAGAGTTTGATCCTAAAATCTTAAGAAAATACAGAAACTGAAATTATACTTGATTTCTAATTAGTGATTGGAAAATGTTTCTCATTAAAACTTGGAGATGCCTTAGTTTTTCAATTAATGTATAATTAACGAAAATAATTATGAAACATGTAGCTTATAAACTTGTCATCTTAAGAAATACATGTTGCTTGAGTATTTTTCTTTCATTTAATTCTGAATCTTTAAGTTCAATTCCTTTAGAAGTTACACATCAACTTTTTTTTTTTGCTGAAAAATGGATGGCCTTCATATTTAATTTACTTTTCAGCTCAGTGAGAATGCTGAGATGGGCAAATATTGAAATTATATGTTAGTAAAGCCAGGAATATTTTCTTTCATATTATTTTAAACTAAGAGAAATATGAATACTTTGAAAATAAATCAAAATAAAGATGTACTTAAGGCTTCCTAGCATTTAGTTAATTTGAAAAAAAAAAGGAAAGCTCTGTTTTGGATATGAAGAGTTGTGATAGAAAAATTAAAGTATTCATCTACATCATAAGAGCTCAGAGTGGGCAGTAATGACACATATTGCAGAAAAAATAAATTTTATATTTAAATAAATCCTAAGCCATAATTTTTATGTGGCAGACCTGTGTTCATCAAAATTAATGAGAGAAAAATTAATTCCATATTTATTGATCTATCTCCAACCTGTTTGTTTATTCATCTTTGAGAATAAAGATGTTTTCATTTAACAGAACAGTTTCTCTTACAAGAGTACAGAAATTTCAAATATTTGGAAATCAAAGCAATTTTATTGAGAGAGAAAGAGAGAGAAAGAGAAAGAAAGAGACAGAGAGACGGAGAGATAGAGATAAAGTTATATGAAGCATTGAACAATGGAAATTGCGCCATAACTGCAAATTATTCAAGGGAACAATTTTAGTTTTGTTTGGTGATCAAAAATACGTAGGTAAAATTTCTATCAATTTATTACAGATAATTAATCCCCAATTCAATAACAAAATCTGTTATAGGGTAGGCAGACAATTAAAAATTGAGATTTCTTAGGTACTGTGGTGTAAGGTTATATTTATTTGATCATGTCAAAATAAAATATTGTAAGGATAGTTGAGATTTAGTAAGTAAATATGACAAGAAAAAATTGAAAGGGACCTGGGCCCTTTCTGAAAGACAATGACATATCAAAAATAAGATAAAAGGGCTGGGGATGTGGCTCAAGCGGTAGCGCGCTTGCCTGGCATGCGTGCGGCCCGGGTTCGATCCTCAGCACCACATACCAACAAAGAATGTTGTGTCCGCCGAGAACTAAAAAAAAAAAAAAATAAAATAAATAAATAAATAAATAAATAAATATTAAAAATAAGATAAAAAAGGTCCTTCTTGAGAGAAAAAATAGGAGGAAAGTGGACCCCTTTGAATGAGAGTTCAGGAAAGGAATGTCATGCAACGTCTTCTGTTTCATTACAGAATGGACTGAGAGAGAGGACCGTGTGGAAGGCTTCAGCAAGGTTCCTGTGATGTATGTCATTAATGGACAATACCATCTGCACAGAATGGATATTTGAAAATGGAAAATTCCAAGAGTAATGAAGGAGAAGAGAGCTGAGACATAAGCTAGAAATTACATTGAAACCATCAACCAAAGTTTCTATTAGGAAGTGGAAAGATGTCTATGTTTTATTGAATATGTAGTAATACCGAGAACTTATAAAGAAAATGTAACTCGAACGTTATATTGTACTTAATTCAAGTATCTAAGATATTTATAGACATTTTGGTTATGCTGTTATTTGAGTATCAAGTAGGGTTAAATTTACTTCACAATAAAAATCAATCAAGCAAACAATCAATCAATCAATCTGTATTTGTCCCAAAGAAACATCAATCAGCAAGTTTCTTGTAGAGGGAAAACATTTTCAAACATTTAGATGAATTGTAATATGGCTGATCTAAGAATTGAAAGGAAAATCTTCCCATAACTAGTAGAAGTTTGTAGGAGTAACTCTGGGTTTGCAGGTAGCAGCTACGCACAACTTGAAAAACCTATGCTCCTGCAGGCCTGACAGGAACACCTGCAGGAGGGGGTGCTCTGCTCTATTGAGCTGTCTGAGAAACCTCAGTCTCAGTGGTTGAGGTCAGCATTGCCAGGGGACCCAGAGGCAAGGGCCTCAGGGCATAATTCCCCCAACTCTTAAGGCCTCCTTTTCTTAGGTACAATGATCCTTCCAGTCTGCCTTGCCCCCCTCAGCAATATTTAGAGCTTTCTCATAGTGCAGTTACATTAATCATAAGATGATTGGCTTCTGGATGTTGTATAGCCTGCTATGCTTATGTATGATTGGAGGATGCACCTGTATCAGTTGTAATCATTTTCTCATGAAACGAGCTTGCTGGACTTTGGCTGAGGTTGTCACCTGCCAGCTCTCACCAGCTCCAGGTGTCTGTGTGTTGACTCTGAGTCCCCCATACCCACGGCGACTGAGGTGGCTGAGTGACCCCACAGCAACAGAAGTTATCCTCCATATTTATAGTGGTAAACTTTTCTGATGTTACTTAAACCATAAAATTTCAAGTCATGTGGTCCTAACAGAAGACAAACCATAATGGTAGTACTTAAAATTATCAGTTTAAGTGTTGAGGGTAATCAATGATCATGAAGAAATGATTCAAGAAAGTACTGAATGAACTTTTCTGCATTTTTTTAATCCCATGACCCCTGGACAAACTTCTGGCAATCTGCAGCACTATGAAATCATGAAAAATAAATAAATAAGTGCATTGTGGGAAGTAAACTTATTTAGTTGTCAGTATGTGCTCCACATGGTGGGCAATCCAGAAGAGTTGTTCTATAGAAGAGATTTAGCTGTTGGCAGGTATAAATTTATTATGGAACATCATTTTTTACTAATACTGATAGACTGCCTCAGGGAGTATGGATCCACATACCGTTTCTTAGTTCAGGCATTCAGAAAAAGTAGCCCTTCCTCCAAAGTCAAAAACTAAAAACATGAGGAGTGTGAAGTGACAATCCAAATATGTAATTTATATATAGTGAACACAAGCAAGCATTCTGAGTTTTAATTCAGAAAATTTAAATGTAAATTGCCTAACCAACTGGCACAGAGTTTTTTCTAAACAGATGTTCATTACCATCTACCATTTTTTCCCAAAAAAAGATTTTCTCAAAAATTGATATGTATATTAACTTTTTATAGGATTTTATATTCATGACATATAGAATTAATTATTATTCTCTTTAACAGACCATTATAAAATAATCAATCATATATACTACATTGATGATGTTTTGATCATGTGTTTTCCAAGACTGGCTCTTTCAAAAGATTAAGTGAAATGAATCATGTAGCTTGTATCATGGTTCAAATCTAGAGTCCTGATATGGGAAAATGATAATTGGCATGTTTTTATGACAGAAAAAAGACACTGTGGATATACTATAAGGAACTCAGAAGAATGGAGTCAAATAAGTTAGAGGTGGGCAAATTCCACATGAATATGTGGTTTATGTTTTAAAATATACTCTGGTGCTTTAAGAAGAGTTGATTACAGTGGAATGAGGAAAAAGAGAAATTAGTTAGATTGATAATTTAAAAGTTCATGTAAATTATGTAGACTATTTGGGCAAGTAGTATCACATTGGCAATAGACAAATGCCCCATTTGTAAAACATTTAGAAATAACTCCAGCTAAAGATATATCATGAATAAGGGTGGAAGCTATAGAATATTTGTCTGAGCAGTCAGCATATGGTGATATCAATAACCATATAGGGACAATTAATGGAGCTTGTCCAGGAGCACAGAGCAGCCTTCAGCAATAACAATAATAAAAAAAAGTCTCAAAGCAAACATGCACTAAGTATTTACCAAATTATAACTACTTTCTAATTCCAATGCCATAATTTTTAAAACAACCTTCTGTTGTCATTGCATTTTAGAAATGAAAGAATTGAGGCAGAGAAAGTTAATTTCTCTTAGATTACATAATTAAGAAATTCAAAGACAAAGTTTAATATGATCTGATCTCACAGCCCATCTAATTAATAGCAAAAGTAATAGAACTGATATAGTTATCAAATCAACTTAAAGTTAGAATATTAGCAATATATGTGTTTATTTTGTATACTCCTAAAGAATGTGTTTATTTAATTACAAAATGGGAGTTGAGATAATTGCTTTAGATTATAAAAAATCCCATCCATTTACAGATGCAGAAATTGATTTCTCAAATGATTCAGTGAATCACTTCATTGAAAACATTACATTTGTACCAGAATGGGTGTGAAGATTAATATTTCCAACTCCCAGTTGATTCCTCACTTTATATTTTTTTTCCAAGCCAAACTCGCTCCAGTTCAATTAAAGATGCTTTCTGTAACATTTATGGTATTGAGGAAGGAAATGGGCAGACAGCCATTAACAGTACACAACAACTTTCAAACTGCATTCTTGGATGGACCACAAGAATCAGAAAGCTACTTGAAAGTCCAATAAAGTCGTTATCTGATGCTCTGAACCGGGAAAGTTTAGAGTGAGGGTTGGCATTTCATATTTAACGTGTTGTTTAACAAGTTTTCATTGTTAATCTGAAGATCCACAGGCTAGAAAAGGAACTGTTGATCTTTTGAGGGACATTATCTGAACGATGTCCCTGGGAAGTCCAGATTGCCCCATATGCTGGTAAAACATTGTTGGGATTCAGGTCCCAACAAGTCTCTGGGTTCAGAGGAGTTAAGTCTGTGCCTGTGGCAGAGAGGGAAAGGAGGACTTAAGATGAATTTGAGTTTTGTCATACCTCTAGGCATTTGTGCCAAGGTGACTGTGTGTACCAATGCCGCAGAATTCTCCCTCCTGGGAACCCAGAGGAGAATTGAACAACAGCAGGGGAGGTAGAGAGGGAAGATGGGAGGGGAGGGGAGGGGAGGGGGGATAGTACGGGATAGGAAAGGTAGCAGAATACAACAGTCACTAATATGGCATTATGTAAAAATGTGAATATGTAACAGATGTGATTCTGCAATCTGTATTTGGGGTGAAAATGGGAGTTCAAAACACAATTTGAGTCAAATGTATGAAAGATGATATATCATGAGCTATGTAATGCTTTAAATAATCAATAAAAAAAAAAACTATTGGGGACAGATGTTTCCTCACAGACACTCAGCTTTGGAGAAATCTATCAGTGATGGCTGCCCCCTTTCTCGCACAACAATGAAGAGCTCTGTGTACTAATAACATTTTTAATTAAAAAGTCAGGGCCGGGGTTGTGGCTCAGTGGTGGAGTTCTCAACTAGCATGCATGAGGCACTGAGTTCAATCCTCAGCACCACATAAAAACAAAATAAAGATAGAGTGTCCACCTCAAACTAAAAAATAAAGATTTAAAAAAACAGAATAAAAAGTCAAGTTTCTGCATTTTTATAATACTTGGTAAAAATAGTATTTCAGACTCTACACAGTTTTTCAAAGTATCCACCCTTCCCTTGGCATCTCCAGCACCTCCAGCCTTCTGGGCCTGGTCTGTCTGTTCTGAAGTGTCACTGTCTCCAGGGATATTCCCATCCCTGCTAGTGCCAGCTCTTCCCTTTTCCCCTTAGGGTTCCTTCTCTCCCTTCTTTGCAGGGGCCTTTATAGGCTGGGGCTCTGGCTTTGGAGGAGCAGGTTTGATGACAGCCTTGGGGATCTTCTCTGTGGTGGGCCCTTCACCTTGGCTCCATCTGCTTCAGCACCTGCTCCAGCCTTTCTCTTGGGCTTCACACTGATGCAAGGATGCGGGGACTTTGGTGGGTCCAAGATTCCTTCTCGCCCCTTCATCACGCTGTTCCTATGCCTCACTTCAGAACACAACATGTGCACATATTTCTTTTTTTAGGGGGGTGTACCGGGAATTGAACTCAGGGGTACTGGACCACTGAGCCACATTCCTAACCCTATTTTGTATTTTATTTAGAGACAGAGACTCACTGAGTTGCAAGTGCCTTGATGTTGCTGAGGCTGGCTGTGAACTCACGATCCTCCTGCCTCAGCCTCCTGAGCCACTGGGATTACAGGCATATGCCACTATATTTCTTGATAATTTATGCCACTATATTTCTTGATAATTTTTATCTTTTTTACTTAGGCATTTACTATGTGCTTATTACCATACTAAATGTTTAATGCCCTCATCTCATCCACACTGAAACTTTGGGGCAAATATTTTGCCCTTCTTATGAAAAGTGACAGAATCACAATGAGACTAACTAACTTGCCCCAGGACATTAGAAGTAAACTTGATTTTAGGGATGATTTCATACTGCTATTTGAATTCGATTATTTTATTGATGAAAGAGTTTTCAATAGTCCACTTAATGGTTTATCTTCAATTGATTTCTATAAGCTTCTGAGGTAATATGAAAAAATTGTCACTTACAAATGACTTGGCTGTCATCTACCTGTGTAACTCTCCATCCTTCCTTCTTCCTCTTTTTCTTCTTTCCTCTTTCTGAATCTTCCTGTTTTTCTTGTAATTTTTGCACTTATTCTGTTTAGGTCTTCTGTTGCTTCTTCTCTATCTTACATTCTCTTATTCTACCTGTTCCTTTCTCCCTTGAGATTAGAACTTCTTCCCTCTCTGTCCAGGAATAAGTAGCCTCAGCAGCTTCTGTACAAAGCATTTATTTCCTAACCACTGCCCGCCTATGGGAACACCAAGACTTTTAAAAGAAAGCAACAGAAGCAGCTATGACCTCTATTAGGCACACAAAAATTAACATTGTGACTCATTTGAGGTCAGAAATGGAGCCATGTGACAGCATCATTTCTGTAGTAAATGTCTTTCCCCCACCCCAGAAACCCAGCAGGGAAGGTCCCTTTATTGATTTCTACCATGGAACTGAGAATTTTCCAAATTATGAATAGTTCCAATAATTTTCCAAGAGAAATGATCCTGACTTCAATTTGATTTGGAAACATCAATTGAACAGCTACTTCCTACAAAAGAACTGTCATTGGTGGAATAAATGATGGTATTGTGTTTTGCTGTTAGGCACTTCATATAGTATTTCAACCAAATTTTACTTGTACAAAGGTGATGAATTTGTTTATTTCAGGATAATATTTTTCTTCTGAACAGAATTGCCACTGTTTGAGTTGCAGCTCTGTAGTTAGCATTGAAATGGAATTTTGCTATCCTCTCTCTTACCATCTTGCTAAATTTGTTTTTCTTAAAATGAAGCTGTAATTCTTTTATCCTCGGTATTGGTTAATGAATGTTGCTTTTATAATATACTTCTAATAAAATTAGTTAAGGGAGAAAGAAAAATAAGATAGAAATTTATTCCAAAACAAATAAGAAATGAAGAGTCTATCTTTCAGATTAGATATATTTATATAATATTGACCTATCCATCTATCATCTGTCTATCTACAATCTATTTACCTACCTACCTATCTATATAACTACCTATCCCAATCAACTTTTGGTTGCTTTGAAATATACATAAGAGAACTCGGGGGAGAAAAGATTTATCTTGGCTAATGATATCAGAATTTGATGCCATGACCATGATGTGGACACCTGGTCCCAGTGTTCTGGGCCTGAGGTGGAAGGGCATGACAGAGGAGATCTGCTCACCTCCTGGCAACCATGAAACAGAAGGAGGAAATGCTCAGAAAACACTAGGGATAAGAAAACTCCTTATAACCCCAGTGAGACCTTCGTCCCCAACTAGGCCCACCTCCTACAATTTTCACCATTTCTTCCTAATGTCATTCAGACTATTAATGATTCCCTGGATTAGTCTATTGATGTGGCCAGAGCCCTCATGACCCAATTTTTACTTCCAAAAAATGCCACCTCTGAACTTTGCTTCATTGGAAAACAAATCTTCTACATTTGAGCCTTTGGGGGACACTTCATATCGAAATCACAACTCTATCTATCTATCTATCAGTCATCCATATATCTATCATCTAACTTAGCCACTTTCACAATAAGTATCATGTAAATCTTTAGCATTTGCACACATTGATACTTTTTTTACTTCTTTTATAAATTTTAATATTGATTTATAGTTGCAAATGTTAAAATCCAGTTTTTTAGATATTTTAAGCACTGCACTAAAATGCAAGAAAGAAGCAATTATCCCCATACAAGATGATATGGTCTTATAAAGGACCATCAATGTGAAAAGTTGTCATGTGTAATATCACACCAGCACAACACACTGTGCTAGGCAAAGAAATGCAGTTGAAAGGAAAAATAAAAATGTTAGTAATTTGCTTGAATTTTTGACACTTGCATGTGTCCTGGTGAGCCCCAAATGGAGCCCCTTATTGTTTTCCACTAATTCATCTTGGAGCTGACAGAGGTGAAAGTTACAAGTCACAGCTCGAATGCCATGCCTCAGGATGACAAAGCTCAATAAAACAATTATTCCAAAACCCATATCTCATCCATTATTAAACCTATGAAAAGAGTTTTAATTTCCTGTGCAATTACATAGTGAAATGTCATACTCTGGATGAAAAAAGATTAATTGCTTTTGATAAAATACTGTGTATTTTTATTGGACTCTTTGGACATCCATTTAATGTAGTAATATCATTGCAATCTGATGTGCTTCATATCATAGAGAACTATTGTAAGCTTGCATAGGAAATATTGTTTAATTATTTTCTTTTCTCATAAAGGAGCAAGAATAAAATATTAATTCTTCTTGGCAAAAAAAAGCATCAGCAACCACAATTTATTTTTTAAACCAAGTTGGAGAGTCTTGCAAATAAGCAAGACCAAAATATGATTAATATATTTTGCAAGAGATTAATATGATTACTTAAAATAACATTTATGTCATGTGTAGACACAAATTACAATTTCTATCATTTGTGTTTGTTTTCTACTTACCAATGATTATTAAGTAATCCATAACAATGACCAGTCACTTTCTTCTTGTCACAAATATGACATCTGTTTACTCTCTCATAACAGCTAAAGTAATGGCAAATGAATCTTTAGGAAAATTAACTGTCCAAAAGCTATGAGCCTTTCTTGGCTTAGTGACAGAATCAAGGAACCCCCATGAGAGTACAAGTAGCATTTGAGAAATAGTGGATTATAGGGCACCCATGACATTTTTACCTATTGCATATGTCCAACTAAAAGTTTGGGTGTGATGAGATTTAATTATTTGCTTGCATAGTGGAAAAAGATAGAATGACATTCCATGGGGAATAAATATTTCAGCAATTGTACTTTCTACAGAGAAAATATTGGTTTACTTCAGTTTATTTGGTAATGTTCATTGTTTAAGTATATATTATATTTACTGATTTTTAATTTCAAAAGCATAAAATATAGAATAATATGTATAAAACTATCTGAATAATTATAAAACAAGGAAGACTCAACTCTCTTTATTTGCAGAAGTTTAATATAATTGGCAGGCTTGTCCCTACAAAATGTGTTGTAGGTCAGGAATGTGTTTAATTGTTACGTAGCTACCCAGCACTGGGTTCTGAGTTAAGGTGGAATAAAGAAGTTTTGAAGGACCAGTAGAAAGGGAATGGATTTTGGAGACAGATAATTTACAATTAAATATCAGTTCTGCCATTTATTATATGTATGAATTTTAGTAATCTTTAATACCTTCATATACATCTATCAGTATGACAAAAAGAAACAAGAAAACTAACCATCCAAAATGCAGAACAACTGGAATACAATGTGATATGGCTATTTTGGAAAATAATTTTGCAATTTTTGTAAAATTAAACATATACTTACCATATATTTCATCAATTCTAGTGGGATTTACCCAGGATTAATGAAAATTTCATTTACACACATGCATCAGATAATATGTTCATGTTTATAGTGACATTGTGTAAACATCCTTTGACATTTACAACTGATCAAAGTAGAAATCACTCCAAATGTCCTTGCATGCGGGAATAAACAACATGTGCACACCTATCTAGTGGACTTAATAATAAAAAAAGAGGCTCTATGGAAAGTGATATGGATGAACTGCAAGTGCATTATGCTAAGTGAAAGAAATCTGTCTCAAAAAGTGAAGGAAGGCGGGCTTGAGAATCTACAGGTTGGCTGGATGGGATGGTACACTCCTGTAATTCCAATGGTTCTGGAGGCCAAGACAGGAGGATTGTGAGTTTCAAAGCCAGCCTTAGCAATGAAGTGAGGCTCTAAGCAATTCAGTAAGACCCTGTCTCTAAACAAAGTATAAAGAAAAGGGCTGGAGATGTGGCTCAGTGATAAAGTGCCCTTGAGTTCAATCCTCAGTACCAAAATAAATAAATAAATAAATAGATAAATAAATAAATAGAAAGAAAGACAAACTACACATTGTATGATTCCATTTATAAGAATATCTGAAAAGGTAAAATTACCCCTAGCTATTAATGATGGTGATGGAGAATAGGGGTGGGGTGAGACAGTTGAGAGCAAGGGTACAGGATGGGTAATGGGAACTGTTTTGTATCTAGATTGCATTGATAGTTACATTGGTCTATATATTGATAAATATATACATGAAATATGTAACTGTATAGCTATATATTGATAAAATACAGAACTGTATATAAAAATGAATGAATTTTATTGTATATAAATAAAACTTTGGAATGAAAAAAATTAATAAAGAAAATTGTAATAATTAAAATCAGTGTGTTTGTTGTTTTTCCAGAAGTAAAAATTAAATGGAGATATTTTATATCCAATAACTTTTGTCATTTTAAAAAAAATTATGTTTTTGGTTATTTGTAAAAAAAAATTCAATGCTGGAACAAAGATAAACAGTAGGAGATTACCATTTCAGAGATAAGGAAGCATATTTCAGAGAAAGCATCTTAAATACCAGAAATAACCTTTCCATATTCACTTATAATTTTGATATATCAATTTAAGGAAAATGTGAAAAAAATTGCATTTTGCATATGTCAGTCATTATTTATCTGTAATAAAGACATGCTCAATCCCCTGATGCTGTAAATTAAGGAAATGTCAATAAACTCATATTGATTCTGAAAATAGGAGTTGGAAAATTAAGTGTTTATTCAGTTTGGTGTTTATGCAAATGTCATCCTCTAATTCATAGTGTAAAAGAAAAAAATGGAAAAGTATAAATTTTAAGCATTATGTTCTTATTACATGTAATATCTGGATTCCAATAATAAATATTGTGTATATATTAATTGATAGGCTATAGCTTAAAATCTGTGCTCATTTTTAATCACAAAATTTGGCAGATATTAATCTGAAATTATCCATATTTTATGAATGATATTTTATCTCTGAGTACAAAAGACTGAAACCTATGTATGTATTGTCATTTCTTTTGTATTTCAAAGATATCTCTGCACAATAGGAGCTTGCTGTGACTATCCAATTTTATTTAAAATATTTTCCTAAATCAAAACAGTTCATTGATTTCAGGAATGACTGGATGAATACAATGAGCATATTAAAGTCTTCACACAATTATAATTTTGTTTTATCTTTTTGTGACCTGCACTTTACCTGACCCATAGTAGATATCTCCTTAAATATTACTGAACAAAAGTGTAGAGATTATGCCTGGGTGTTAGTAAGTTTTTCACTATAGAGACCAAAATACTTGACACAAATAACTTAAATGGGGGAAACTTATTTTAGCTCATGGTTCCAGACATTTTGATCCATGGTTGACTGTTAGAGTCTGTAAACAAGTCAAGATGGCGCCTGGCATTTTGCAGAGGGAGTGGTTTGTGAAGTAAGGCCAGCGAGCCATTAAGTGTGGAGATTCCTTATTGGTTGACTGCTGTATTGAGTTTATGTTAATTAAGATAAGCTGTGTGTCATGTATAAATACCCCTCCTGTCCTAAAATAAATGGCTCCCACTCCTGCTGTATCAATGTACACAAGTTGCTCTTCACCCCCCAGCTATTTTGCCTAGCCAGCTGGGCTGCAGCATTGACAGGCTTCATAGCTTTGGGACTAAGGTAAGTTAAAAAGCACCTGGAAGAAGGAAGAAGAAAGCTGTGCAGCGCATGGCAGTTAGAAAACAGGGAAAGAGAGAGAAAGAGAAAGTGACCAAGGACATGATATCGTCCCCATGAACAAATTCTCAGTGACTTACTTCCATCAAGCATGCCCAACCTACGATTTCCATCTCCTAGTACTCCAGTCAGCCATCAATGGATTAATCTGCTGATAAGGTAAGAGCCTTCCTGATCCAATCTCTTCCCAAAGTCTTTCCTCTGGACATTGCTGCATTGGGGACCAAGTGTTCAATACATGGGCTTTTGTGAGACATTACAGATTAAATCGATAACAATTTTAAAAGATCTAAATACAATAATGCAATCTATTTTATCTATACCTTAAAGACATTATGCATAAAATTGTGAGTCTTCATTATAATTCAGTTATCTAAGGCCTTAAAATTCATTGAATCTATTATGAGTTCTAAAATGTCAACCTTTCTTTCTACCATATGATTAAATTTGCCTTTTGTAAGGTCAATGGAAAACTCTATATTGTCAAATACAATTTTTAATCCTCTTTCCTCAATATAATCCACAAATCATTTTGTATCTCAATCTTCTTGTCTGTTCTCTGTAGGTAACTTCATAATTTTTATATAATTTTAAACTGATAACTCAATATTTTTATAACAATATTACCTTCAGATATTAGTGGCCTGGGAATACTTTCTAACTTTATTCTAATATCCTTCTTACATTTTCTATCCATTAAGATTTTATATATTGATGCATAATGCTTAGAATCTACAACCATAGCTATACCAAACATTCTCCCTCCTTGGTGCTCCTCACCTCAGAAAGGCTAATGGGTGACACAAGAAGACCTTAAAGTTTCTCTAACACACTATAACCAATTCATCCGCAAATGTTTTGGTTCTATTTTCAAGGAATGTTCCAATATGAACTCATTCATTGGTTTCAACTTTATCACATCTATTCAAGTCACCAGCATCTCTTGATAGAACAGTATTAACAAACAAATAATTGATACCTTTTTATCCATTTTTCCAATCTTGACTACTTATGATTTTCCTCACATAGTAGTCCAAACTTTATTTAAAAACAAAACATGGAATGCAATACCCTATACAATCTAGAACTTGACTAATGTGCCACACAGGACACTGCAGAATCAAATTTTGCCATCTTTCCATTTTATTCCTTATAGTTGTTCTCCTCCTTCACCTAACCATGCAAAAAACACACTGAATTTTTGTGTTCTTTGCAAATTCCAAACATGTTTTGGACTTGGGAGCAATACATTAGCTGTCTTTTTCTTCAGTTAAATCCTTTTTGAACCTTGCACAGCTAACTTCTTCTTGACATTTAGTTGATTCTTTTAAAATGTTTAAGTCTTAGCCCAAATGCAAAATTCTCAGAAAATCTCTGCACTCATTCATTTTTCAAAACAACGTTTCCAACTATTCTTTGTTTACTAACATAGATGAATGAATGAATGGTTTTTTTCCCTTTGTTTCAGACCTAGTTTTGTCTTTGATGCTACTGTAGAGAAATTTATGAGGACACTGGTCTTCTGAAGACATTCATGTAGAGACATACTTGTTAGTAGTAACTCCTTTCCCTCTTCTCTATTTTCAAAATTCTGTTTCTCAGACTGAAAAATGGGCAGATGATAACAGTGAATGAACTGAACTGAATGCACTGATCTCTTAGTTTGCAAAGGTTAGGAATTAATGAAAAATTTTATACATTTTTGAGCAAATAACTTAAATTTAAGTATTGTTAGTTCCATTCATATGTTGATTTCACTAAAATTACTCTTTCAAAAAATCCATTATTGCTACTCCAATTCATATTTCTTGAGATCATGTTAGAGTCCCTATAGCATTAAAAGTACTGCTATTGGATTGGGATGCAGTGGTAGAGCAGCTGCCTAGCAAGTAGAAGGACCTTGGTTCCATCCTCAGCACAAAAAGCAAACAAACAAAAATAAAAAGACAAAAAAAAAAAATAACAAAATGAAACACTGCTCTCTCCTAGTATCTTAAAAAAAAATGCCTTTTTTCTTTTAGATTTTTCTCCTGACTTTTCTACCACCTTTCTGGAAAAATCATTAAGATTGTTATGTGTGAATAGGCTTCTCTGACTCTCCAAATCCTTGAAGGTTAGAAAGTATTCCCAGGCTACTAATATCTGAAGGTAAAATTCAAACCACAGCAGTAGTATTACCTGCAAACAGACTAAGTTGATTAAGGGACTCCAGTTTAAACTTTTTTTTTTCTTTTATAAAGAGAAAAGAAATGAATTGGCTTGTATGGGAAAAAAAACTTGTTGATTACAGTTGAAACCAATTTATTTAGAATTAGTGTTCAAACTTTTTTATAATATTATCTTTTAGGCTCTGTTTCTACTCATTTTTTCCTATATGTTATCTTTATTCTCCGTATACACCTCTTGATGAAAATAATGGATTGTAAGCCAATCACTCTCCTAATTTTCATCCATCTTTTTTTGCATGGCATATCCTTGGTTAAAATGAAATTTTATATTGTTGAGAGTAGGATTGGTTTTAATAAGAGAAACTTATAAATATTGAATAGCATAACAAAATAAAATTTTTATTTGTTACTCATATTAAAGTTCAGTGTAGTTTAGTTGGTATGGTCTTGTAAACCGAGTCTTCTTTTATCTTGTTACTACAAAGTTCTCTCTACTAAACTAATTGATGGAGAAGCAGAGTAAATTAAGATCTTATAATCCAGGCATGGAAGGAAGTACCATATCAATACCCTTGGTCTCAACTTAGCTATAAATATACTGCTAAGTACAGAAGAGGTATTCTCATTATCTATTGCCTGTGACAGGCCACACAAATTGGTGGCTGGAAATTATTTTTGTTTTACTTATGATTTGGTGGTTCAGAAGACCAGTCAGGTCTCAGCTATTTTGCTGTTTTTCCTTAATATGGTATCTGCCAAGGTAGAAGATCTACCTCCAAGACCGCTCATCTGCAGGAGTATTAAGTGGGTGCTAGCAGCTGTTGGTTGATCAGCTGCTGTGATGGCAGGAATTACCTTTCCTGTTGATTTGGTGTTTTCTATAGTGCTCCATGAAATTTATAGAGAACATCAGCTGACTTCTAAGAAAGAAATGTTTCAAGAGACCAAAGCAGAAGCTCCAAGGCCCAAATTGAGTTAGTCTTTGATGTTACATAGAATCATTTCAACCACATACCATCAAACATTTCACTAAGGTCAGCCCTTGCTTAACAACAATAGAATTATACTCCACATCTTAGTAGGATAACTAGCAAACTCTCTATGCTCATTTTAATAGTAGGGTAGAGAATAGAGCTGCCACTGTACCTCATGTTGAGATAAAAAACATGGATATTGATTAGTAGAATTGGTCTGTGCTACATAGTCTACTTAGCGGACCCCAATCCAACCCATCAAAGAAAGGATAACATCAGACCCTGTAACTGGAAATTATTGTATTCTTCAATTTCTGTAAACTTTTAAAGTTATTTCAAAGTGAAATAGTCCTTTCTTTCCTGACATTTCCCACATATCATCGCATAATTACAAGATATGGTCATGCTCATAGCCACTTCTTATAAGTTTTATTTTGAACTTATAATTTTTTTAATCCCCCATGTACAGTTCTTTCCTCAGTGGTCTCAATTTGGTCATTTCAAGTCATACATCTTTGCCTTTTGACTAGTCCCTCAAGGGACCCTTTTCATCAAAACCAGTTTGTCCAGACTACCAAAAGGTTTTTTCTGCAGTATTGAAAAAATTCTCTGCACTGATGTATTAATAGACCTCTTTTAAGGCCACCTATTCCCCAAACCGGAAATGCATTCAGAATGATTTTTCTAAACCTCAAATCTGATCTGGCTGAAACCTATTTAAAAACTTCCACTGGCTACTCAATGCCCTGGAGATAAAATACAAACTACATAGTCTGCAAAGACTTCCTGGGTTGTCCCTCTTCCGCCCTCCTGGGCTATGTGGTGGCACCCTTCCTGGACACCCTGTGCACACTCCCCCTTGTGCCAGGTCAGTTAAATGCTGTCCTCTTTATTCTGCTGTCTTTGCCAATTCTTTTTCTGCCTGTCATATTCTCCCTGATTTCTATGATTTGTTTTCCTAATTCCCATTAAAATTTCATTTTATCTATTATGACTTCCTCATGAAATACAATTTTCTGCCCCAAACAGGGATAGCTTTTTTCTTGACTCATCATAGTAAATTCTGAATGCTCTATATAACTATTTCTACAATTCAGCTGTAGGCTGCATGTCAACATGAACCACCTCCTATTTGCTACTATATCCTTAGCCTTTATAGCACATTAACTGGCACATTTTTATTGAGCTTAATAGGTAATATGAATCAATGATGGATCATAATCTTCCATGTAAAACCGGGTTTATCTGGCCTTAAGTCTATGGTTGTTAACTTTAATATTTTAGGGATGTTTTAAAGTATTTTATTTGAAAATAAATTCTAATGCATAGTTAAATTTCATAATTGCAAATATTTTAAAGTCAAGTATACTTATGTTAAAATTTTGTGAAGGTTGAGAGTCATTGATTTATATAAGTGAAGTTCACTTTGTGTGATAGTGCCTAGAAATATGATATACAGGACATGCATAGTTCTTCTCTTGCTGCTCAAGACAATATTTAGTGGCCTTTCAAATACAACCATATTATATTTAATATGTTCTGACAACGTTTCTGTGGTTTACAATAATGTGAAATGTGATTGACTGAATGAATCAAAGATGGTTTTTACCTGATAATACTAGTTCTTAGGCAGGATTCCATTTAAACTGAACTATTATTAAATTGTTAGAATTCTAATTATTTATTTTAACATCCTGAAACCTATATTCCTAGTTTAGTTGTTTTCACATTTTAAGAAAGAAAATATCATTTTCATTTTCTAATTTTTATGACTCTATAACTTTGCAATTAAAAGATATTCCAATTGCTAACTGCCTCTTGTCTATCATAAAGTGTGTAATATTAGTACAGAAATTAACAGGGCAGATTATGAGGAAGTTATAGTACAAGTTTTTATTCTGCCATAAAGAATTTTAAATTATATCTGTAGAATGTATAAACCCTTCAATAAATGGATGGATAGATGCTTCATGCAGGCTCCATTTCCAAAGGATATTTCAGAAATGTGGGAATTACTTCTAAGTAGTGCATAGAATATTCAATATATGCATTTTTTCTTTTGAAGTAAAATTCACCCCCATGGATTAATATATTGATTTATGTAATACTAATCAATTCCTTTTTGTGTCATAAAAGCCACTTTTCTTTCGAAAACCAACAGATAAATTTTGTTCTGTAGTATCATTAGCTAGGGAGTTGACATTCTGAGATATTTTTTGTCAGTGTTATTCAGAATGATTTATAACATACTCATATTATAAAATCATTGAACAAAAATTTATCATTTTTTAGAATAGTATTATGCACACTTTAAACAAAATCTTCTGGTTGTTTTACCTAAAAGTAGAGATACGGATTTAGAAATTTTAAGAACAACCTCAGCTTTTCAATGTTCTGAGTGATTTGCTTTCTTTTTGTCCCATTTTGTTAAAAAGGAGTCAATCAGGTAAATGCATTTTCAAATAGTTAATTTTATATATCTTCTTAGATTATCAATAATTATGAAAATCTAATGTTTGAATTCTAGAAACATATAGGACTTAATTTACCACATAAATTACTCTATATTTTTTATTTATTTTCATAAATGTGTGCAAATTTTCCCCCACATTCATTTTTTAGTACAAAGGGTAAAAGGCCTATGTTTACTTCACTAGAGACAAAAATATATATATAAATATATATATTTCATGTAAGCAGTAACTTGTGCCCACTTAGCATTCAGATTGCGAAAGGAAAATGTGGACTATTTCACACATGACATTTTTGTTTCAAAACTAACTGAAATAATTTTTTAATGTTTGGTTTTGTTTGTGGCATAACCTGAACCATGTGCCTTTTAAAGACTACAAAAAAATGGCTTCAGACTAGATTCTGCGGCAATCCATAGATTTTATGACGTAGCCTAAATCTTTTTACTTATGTGGATATGGACTAAGAAGTATGGGCTATAAACAAGATTCGGTTTTCGTGGGATACCATCTAAATTGCTTGAGTTTTACAAATTATTGGAGTATTTGAAACCATTGGATATTTACATTAATCCTCTCAGGCTTTGATTGATTTTCTGTTTTCCTTAAAATATTATTTACATTTCTCAAATATTAACTGTCTGTCAAATAGGATAAGCTGGTCAAGGTTTGAGTAGCATGTACCTAAGGACTTGAAATTGGTAACATAACAGAACCCTCCACTTGGAAACTCACACTTAGGACCAAAAGGTTTTCCTCCAGTCTTCTTACATAACTCAAAAAAACAAAAACAAACAAACAACAACAACAAAAGAAAAACTCCACAACTCCACATATCTTCTCTTTTATTTATGCTTTATTTTCACACATTATAAATAAATGTACTTAACATTAAATAACAGTGTCATTGGGTTTAGCTATTGTATCATTGTTTTGAAAGCATATCATATTATAATCATAGAAAAACTAATACGGGGACAATTGCATCGCTTATTGGACTTCATGACAAGAACCTATGATGAATGTTACCATAGAATTACGCCATGGTTTGAAGAAGGATTGAGTGAGTTCTCCAAACTTTCATGGGCTAAACGCTTGGTCCGTAATGTAGTAGTATTGAGGTCCTGAATCTTTAGGAGGTGAGGTCTACTGGAAGGCCATTGGAACTTTGAAAGAGTTAAATGCTTTTCTCATAGGAATGCATCCTCACTCTCTTGGGAAATCCTGAGAGAGAGGGAAGTGGGAGTGGTTGCAAAGCTAGGCACTTCCCTTGAATATTTCTTTCCCTTTACATTTCTGCACCATATTGTAATGCAGACAGAGGCACACTCTACAAGGTGGTAGCACTGGGAAGTTTGCATTTTATAGACATCAGAATTTTAAGCCAAATTATTCTTTATAAGGTAATCTGTCTTGGGTATTTATATCAGCAACTCTAAACTAGTGTCATGATGGATTTCTCCTTCATGGGAACGTTTTCTATGCCATAAGTAGTAAGTAATTGCTATGGGCACCATCAAGTTTGAATAAAATACCTGTAACCTTCAAAGTAGTAATATTCATTACTAATTGTGAGTGATATTGTGTCTTCCAAACACTATGATACTTTGATGGGATTGAAATAAACAAGGGATTGAGTTTGAAGTGACAGAATGAGAGATGTTTCAATTCTCTTATTTTATGTGGGCACTTGGAATTTTTATTGATATTTATAATGGTAGAATGCAAACCATGGTATATATTTCCTTTATTGGAAATACACGAGCATGAACTGGGGATATAATTCAGCTGGACAACTTGCCCAAAGGCCAGGGATTAAATTTCAACACCATAGAAAAAGAAAAAAAAAAGAAAGAAAAAATTTAACATAATTAGAGATATTATATTTTCCCTTTTACATTATAAAATGAGTTTTATTATATTTTTAATTTTACTGAATATTAACAGCCCTACTTTATACCCCAAATTCAGAAAGAAACTTTTACATATTGGCACTTCTTTGGGGGCCACCTTTAATATTGTTACTTAATTTTATTAGAACAAAATAACTTTGTGTAGAGATGTGTATTAAAAAGTGATGTGTGGGGCTGGGGTTGTGGCTCACCAGCAGAGCACTTGACTAGCATGTATGAGGCCCTGGGTTTGATCCTCAGCACCACATTTATATAAATAATAATAAAGACACAACATCAACTAAAAAAAAATTTTAAAATTTATGTGCTCTGAATGTTTCTATAATTATTTCTGGAGAAAGGCATCTAACTTGTTTATCTTCATGTTATTATCTAATTACTAAAGATTTTGCATCCTTCCCCATGTTTTTGTGGAAAAAGATTGAATTAAATAATTTCAAACCATTCATAAGTGCTGAACCATTAAATGGGTAAATGGAATTTGTAGCTCTTGGCTCTCCACATATCCATCAGCACACCATCATTGTTAGATTGTGTTCCCCTCCCTCATGAGAACAGTAGACAAACATATAACCTACTGATTAGGACTTGTGAGTATTGACTGGTTTCATTCTATGATATTCCATTACTTCATAAGCAGGAAATGTGCATGCAGACATGCTCTAGGAGGTGTGTGCTGCTTCCTCAAACAAACCAGGGTTCAGTGACCCTTCTGCATTTCCACCAAATTGTTCTGTAACAGGGTGGCTTTATCTAACCCATTTGTTTTTCTTCTCAATTACTTTCATTGTTTCAGGGGAATGTAAATAATGCCTACCTTAGCAGTTCTGATGTTTAAATAAGCTCAAGCATACAAAGTATTGAAATAAAGTCACCACAAATGGTTCATACAATTTCCACTCCTAGCACCTTTGTGATCATTATTGACATAATGAACAAACACAGCAGTTGAGTTGGTATAGTGCAGGGAAACATGGGTACATCAAGGTGCACAGCCAAGTAAATTCATCTGATTTATAATTCCTAAACTGTAATAATTTTATTTCACCTTGAAAGAAATTTTGAAGGAAAAAAATTCCCTGTTGCCATAATTCATTCCACTCCAGTATTACAATTAGACATCTATAAATTGATAAGACTTTATTTATATATTAAGTGTTTGGCAATTAAGAAAAATTATAAACATATATGTGTATACTTAGAAATGTTAACATTTAAATTGAAAAGCATATTTTAGCAGTTGCTTTTCAATAAATAATAACTTTAAGTAGTTTTATTCCATGAGTAACTAAGAAGAAATGAAATGCATACAAGTCCGTAAACTCTGTTCTTCAGAATAAGGGAGAAATCTATAGTTTATTCAGAGATTACATTATATTACTTTTTAGCTTAGAGCAGTATTACAGAACATAAAATAAACACTATGGTTCCTAGAACACAGGTCTGTAAAATTAGTTTGGTGCTTTATGTAAATTTTGGAAGTATGTACACAGAATAAAAAGACTGCACTCAACACTTAGACTTAAATATATAAGCTCTCTGAAAATCAGTGTTTGATTTTTTCTGAGAATAGAAATAACCATCTCTTCCAATTCCCTAGAGAAGCTCTAAGCAAGTAAAATATTTTTTAACACATTTACCAAGGTTAAAAGTGCAACAAAACTCTAGTTTTCACATGACTAGGCAACATAATAATGGTACTTGAAATCTCTAAATTTATAAACCAAGCATTTTTCTGAATTCTTAACTAATAATAATATAGAGTAATAGTCCAAACCCATCTTCAGGTTTTAAACAGTAAAACTAGCCTTCACCTGTCATCTTTCTGCCAAGTAAATCTGTATCCTGAAGATAGATATCACTATAACAACAGGATAAATTATAAAACTTTGATGTGTTTCATGCATTTGTTGATTGCTGATTAATTTATCCCATCTGATTCCTGCTCCACTCCCTCTAACGAAATGACGAAGAAAGCTTTGCAGCACACACAACCACAAAAAGACACTATAGAATATCACAGCAGCATCTGCTAAGAGTCAGAGAGCAGAGATAAAACTTTGTAGCAGGCTTAATAGAATCTAGCATTTTGTATTTTGCAATGAGAGATGATAATGAAAAAAGGAAAAAAATGTAAAACTTGTCATTTATATCATTATTACTCATAGACTGTCAGTCAAGGGTATGGGTCATGAAATCCTAGGCTCTTTTGTACTTGGCAAGTGAATTATTTTAACATCTGAATACTTAAAGCTCCGCTAGATTTACAAAGGCATCTAACAGAGGAAAGAACTATTTTTAGGTTAATGTACTTGTGGTACTTGTGATAATATGTAGATTATAAACAGAAAAGTGGGACTTCACTTTTTTAAAACATTTTATGAAATGTATGCTAGAGCAGATAATACATTTAGTTGCATGCATTAGTAATACTAGATCCTTTCAACAGTTTTACGGAAATAATAATATATGAGAAGAAAAAAAAAATGATTACATGGTGGGATAAACCTTAACAGAATGCATTATTTCAAAGTATAATTTAGTAACATTACTTAGAGATATATAAGCTAATGTTTAACAACTATACATGTTATATCTGGAATATCTAGTAAATTTTTATGTGTAAGAAATGATAGTTACAAGAGTCCCTGCATCTATGAAATAAAATAATTTCCTTTTCCCGGAACAGTCCGTTCTTCTTCTGCATGAGGTCTATTATCTCTGATGGAAGGAGATGGATCTTTATTTTCATGCACTTGACCTATATTTTCTTATCACTCCCTTTATGACAGAAATGTATGTACTGTGAAATCAAGTGTTAGCATTCAATGCTTTCTTAACACATTCATTTGTAAGTGGATGCAGAAATAGCATTTGTGTGTGTTCATTAATCACTCACAAGTTCAGCAGTCCTTCTATGAAAAATTTGATTTCCAAAATGTCCTAAGATCTGAAACTTTCTGAGTGCTTACATGACACCACAATGAAAACTTCCCCAACTAACATCACATGGTACTTTATAGTCAAAGTGCAGACACACTAAAAATAATGTATAAAATTCCTCCCAGACTTTTCATGAAACATAAAGAAATTTCACATTTAGACTTGAAACCCATTCCTGAGCTATCTCTTTATTCATATGCAAATGTTCCAAAATCCAGAAAGCTCCCAAATCTGAAATAGATCTATTCCCACAGGTTTTCAACCCTTAAAAAATAATTATTTTACTGACTGCTAGGAGAAGATGTGATTCTTAGGTTATGCTGTATATAAAATAAAATACACATTAATACATTTTTAACATCAAGTTTATACATACAAATGTATGGTTTAAAATGATACATAATTTGTTGTGTGATGGAAACCACTATGATGTGTTTTACTCTGAGATCCTGGTATGATTTGACCCTTCAGACGGTGAAGCCCCATGTCCAAATGACAGCTCTTGAACAATCCAGCAGGACATCTCAAAATTCTTGCTAGTCACCTGCTAGCAAAGGATCCGAAGATGTGTTTGTTCAGTGTACAGAAGTCCTTATCAACTTTCTCCTGTGCAGGGTTCCTCACAGCTTCCTACAGGGAGAGTCTAGGGATGTCTCTCTAACTGTGAGAATTCCCTGCAGCAAGAAGGCACTAGAGATATATTTAACTCCACAAGCTGTCACACTGTGAATCCATGGGGGAGAGAGATCTGTAGAGGTCTCATTATGAGAACCTTCTAATAGTGCTACAGCAGGGGTAACACACAACAAAACCTGGTGTCAGGGAAAGGAATGAAGTGTTATTTTGGATTTCTAATGACAAATTTTAAAAGATAGGTCTCCTTTTTTTATTTTTCTCAGGGAAATATCTGACTCATTATTTTATAGACATATTATATGTTCCCCTTGTTTTAGTTAGTTTTTTTCATCATTGTGACCAAAAGACCTGATAAGAACAATTACAGGAGGGATAGTTTATTTGGTTCAGAACTTCAGAGGTCTCAGTCCATAGACAATCAACCCCATAACTGGGCTTGAGTTATGACAGAAAGGTGTGTAACAGAGGAAAGCAGCTCAGGACATGGCGACCAGGAAGCAGAGAGAGAGTACGGCTAACCAGTTAGACAATATTCACTCTAATACACATTCCCTGTGACTTTCTCCACAAGCCGCACCCTACCTGTCTACAGTTACCACCCTGGTATTTCCATTCAAGTGGATTACTGCACAGATTAAATTCAGGCTTTCATAAACCAAATACTTCATTTCTGAATTTCTCACACTATCTCACACATGACTGTTTTTGGAAGGACACCTCACATCTAATTCCCACTGGGGAATCTTATGTGGTAGATTCCTGATAACTATCTGATGTCCTCTCCTTGGAGAGGAGCAAATTAGACTTGAAGTTGAGCAAATTAGATATTTCTAAGGAATACTTTTATTAAAACAACAACAACAACAAAAACCTCACTCTCAATATGGATGATGCTACTAAGGAAGAATTCAAAATTTTTAGACATAAATACATTTTCAATAATTGCTCTTCCTATCAATCTTTCATTCTCAATCTATCTTTTCTTGGTGGTTTTCCTACTATTAAATCCCCAGTGGACTTTCCAGGCCGACTTGTCAGTGAGGGACAACCATGATGCCTGACAAAGATAAGGAAATTAAAACCTTCCAACTGCTCAGTGTTTATTAGCACAACATACGCATTGACACCAGAGTGCGCTTCACAATCGTGTGTACTCACTAAATCAAATTCTGTTGGAATTTTCAAACTAAAAGTTGCAATTCAATATTTGTCTCACTTTCAATTTACCTCCATGATTGTCTACAACAGTTACTTTCTGATTGTGCTAGCCATGGAGATATAATTTGAATATGAAACAAAATTTTCATGTCTACAAAACGTGTATCTTTTTTTTCTTTCTTTTGAAATATGTGACCTTTTGATTTACTTTAGGTTTTTCACAATTTTAGAGCTATGGCCTGGTCAAAATTCAGAACCTTGTTAATGCTGCATCACAGGAAATCTTATATGAAATATGTATTAAAGTGTGCATATCAACTGTGACTCTTAGCCACCACCTCAACTCCCACAGACTTTCAGCTCCACAAAAGATTGAAAGATTGTGTGTTTTCCAACCTTTCAAAATCCACACTTGGTTGGACCTTTTGAATATATATACTTTTCTAATGCACAGCAACTGTCATCAAGGGACTCAAAGCAATGAAACCTGAGTTCAAACTATTCACAAGTGTAGGAGACTGAAAACCCATATTTGCAATTTATGAGCAAACACAGCCCTATGTTTCACCCTCCAACAAAGTTCCAATTTTGTTCTCTCATGATTATTCTTTCTGTAAAAGTACCTTTCATTTTGTTAGAAAATTTAAAGAAAACTGAAGTGCTATCAATCAAGCTAAGCTCTCCGGGTACGATGTGTGCTAGATTGCAGAAGACTACATTAATGTTGAGTTGGGAACTGATAATGTCTGCCCCTCTATTCTTGAATATGATTTCAATTTCAGCTCAATTCAAATTTCATTCCAGCTCATTTCAAATCCCACTTAATCAATTCAATTACAAATGTAAAATTATAAGGATGGGGTTTTAGGAGAGGTGAAGTAATTTCTAGGTCTCATTCCATTTATGAATCTAATTCAATAAAAACTTCACTGAAAATTAATTTTAGTTGCAGATGTAGAAAAATAAAACATGAGCGCACACACGGTGTGGTAGGTAATTTAGTTTATGCAATTGAAAAATAAATTTTGTCCTTCTAAGTTACATATTAATTAGGCTCACACCTTCAATGTTCTCTAACCTCCTCAAATACAGAAAAAGGGGAGACCCTAGACCTCAGGAAGATATCTTCATTTTCCATCACCAGCAGCCAATGTGATAAAATTGATTTTTATTTGGCAAATAGCAAACTTACTTTTATAAAACATCACCCATTTAAATGACATGTCTGATCTTTTTTTCCAATAAGAAACCGATGTAATATATTGAGAATTAGTTTCTATATAATTAAATATATGTTCCCAGGGAGAATATAAGTTTAATTTTTAAATCACTAACATCTGGATACATTTTTTTGTCCCTCTGTGACTGCAAGGGAGCTACTATAAAATGAGAATGAAACTACATGCTTCGAAAACTTGGATTTAACAAGGAGTGCTAAAATTCAACCTTGCATTAGTCATTATAATTTTTTGACACTGTCTTAACGTGTGAAGGAAGAATTGAACTCCAGAGCTAGAAAGGGCATCGTTAAAAGACAAGATTGCCTTTCCGTATGACAGATATTAATATTAGATCATTTGCTTGGCTAGGAGCAGAGCTTATGAGGTGTACGGAGGCCACACAAATTTGCTTGAGATTGAAAACCTTTCTTGCTGTATTTCTTCTTTCTTTCTCTATACTTTACCAGTGAGTTAAAAGAAATATGACTGAGTGTTAATTGGTTTTGCTCTTGTATTCCACATTTGTTATGGAAAAGGTATTCCACTGAAATGTTTGACTCAAATAAGTGCATTCTGTTCTCTCTTGTAGGTTTTAAAAACAAAATATTTTATTTTATGTTATTCAGAATATCTAACTTGTATGGAACCTAAAAAATTTCCTCATTTGCAATGTCTCCTTCCACACATTTATACAGCAGACAAACATAACTCCAAACAGACGGAGTTATTGTCCTTATCTCCTTCAAGATAGAAAAGGATAATTTCTTATTTTGTGTACTCTTTTTACTCTCAAAACATCAATTTAATTAAGTAAGGGGGTGGAATGAGGCTGTTTCAGAATATATACATTATTTTCTTCTGAAAATTCAGTTAAAAAGAAAGGAGAAAAAGAGAGGGAAGTGAGGGGTTTTACGCAGCTGTACAATTGCTAGCTGACCCCAGCCCCTGCTGTATAGATAACAACAGCTGGCTATATGGACACAGACTAGATATGGATACAGGTATAGGCAGAGGTCAGATTTGGTTTAGATGTAGACGTGGACGTAGATGTGGATAGATATAGGTTTGCCAGTGAGATGAGTGAAGCTGGAGTCCAACTCTCTGGGCTCAATACTTAATGCTGCTTCTTATAAGATACGTTCCCAGGAGTAAGCTACCTACCCTCTCAAGATTGAGTTTCTTTTCTGGTTAGGGAGAATGTTAAAAGTACCTTCCTCCTACAGTTTCTTTGAAAAGTAAATCAATCAATTGATTAATATTAATAAGAAAATTAAAATATTAATAATAAAATTAATTAATATTTCTATAGCACACAATGCTGCATACATTTTGAAACATACACAAATCTGCTTCCTACAGATTGATTTGCTCTTTTGAGCTTTACTAACTCTTGAAGGATTTGAGCTTATAATTTTGGAATTGAAATCCTATTGATCTTGTTGATAAAGAATGTTAAATAAACATTCTTCATATTACTATTAAATAAATAAACATTCTTCATATTACTGTTAAATAAATAAACATTCTTCATATTACTGGCTACTGTTGAAAGATAATTTTGCGTGGGTCTCTGCCATGTCAACCTATCCTGCCAGCAGGAGACTGTTTTCCCTTTTGTCTGTCCTGGTAAGGACTTCTGTATAGCGAGTAGCCTATGAAAACAAGGACAGACATCCTTCCTCTCCATTATAAAAGATTTGGGTTCCTAAGTTCTGGCTCTTTCTGTTGCTTCATGCTTTTATTATATTGTATTAATTTTTTAGATTGTATCCATTTTCAGCATTTAATGCTTCCACTCTATATTAGACACTATGGAAAGGGCTTTACATGTATTTTTTTTCCAATATTGTGAGTCAAATATTATTATCACCAACTATTATGTGACAAAAATGAATATCAAAGAAATTAAGCAGTATGTCTGGGTCAGGAAGCCTACAGTGGAGGGTGGACAGGACATATTTGAAATGGGACGGAAAGTTAAAACCGGAGCTTTCTGATGTCAGATGTAGAAGCAACAACTTCTAGGGGGCACCGACCTAGTTACATAAAAGTAGCATAAAAAAGGATCAAAGAATGTGCAAATATTCTATTTTTACCTGTATACTCAAGCAGAAATATGCAATTGATTTCTTTCTTCTCCTAGTCAATTATTCTCTTCCCACGTCTAATGATGGATACCTAGGGCATTCTAGAGGGAGTTATTGCCCTGAAGTTCATATGATCTTAGCTTCAAAAATTAATCATTCAGATGTTTAATTCTAAAACTATTTTGTTATTTAAGAGGAGCTCAATAAATAACTCTTGTATGCATTTGTGAATGATCTCTAAGGCTTTATTTTTCTAGTTTCCAGTCTCTAGTTTCTTAAAACTCATTCACTTTACTTTGCATTGAGGGGAGGGGACCTTGAATTACTCACCAATTGGGGAGGTGCCAAACATATCTATAAAAAGGAAAAACATTGTTATACCAATTGTCAAAAACTGTCTGTAAAGTAAATTTAATAGACACTAAAGATTCAGAAAGGAAATGCCTACCTGCTGCAGAGGGAGGGGGCCTGGTGTCCTGCTAGATGCTTCTCAAGTGTCATATGCTGGGTGAATTTCCTGTAGGTTTCAGTGTCTTGTTTTTGAAGTGGTGACAATGGTACTTAACTCATGTGACTGTTCAATGAGTTATGTAAAATCATTTATGTTAAGGCATTTGAAGTACTGTCTTTACAATTTGCATATGATCCATCTTGTGCAAATCCTAGTGTTTTATTATCAAATTTTGTGAATCTACCAACAAGTTGATACTATTCTCCATAGCTTGAAAAAAATAATAAAAAAGTTTATACTTAGATTAAGTAAACTTGCTGCAAGTTGAACAGCTGGTACCTGGTGGAACTGAGAATCCAAACATGCCGCTCCGAGGACTTCATATTGTGACCATCCTAGGGAGCTGACAAGCACCTGGAAGGTGAGGCCATGGAGCTTTCCAAGGACAATGTGCTGTTCAGTAACTACTCTGGCTCTAAAAAGTGCATTCCAAAAACTTTAGCAACCATCAATGAGCTGTTTGCTGCTTCCTTGTTAGGAAAACAATATATCACTGTTCATAATTTCCCTTGCTATTTTTGTAGGATATAAGAGGCAATTTAGGAGAAGATGTCGTTTTTCTCCATGTTTATTGCTTCTATGGTATGACCATTACATACTTACTTAACAACTGTAGAAACAGCATAATTAAGCATTAATTTGAATCATCTTGTGAATCTAGTTTAATGATTATGACAAACCACCATTCCCCAGTGCAAATCTACTGAAGTCAAAATTTTGCCATAGGAAATTATGACTTATTGGTCATAATTTCCTTTAAAATCAATTGTAATGGCTGTTTATTTAGGTTCTGAATCACAAATTCAGTCTATAAGGAAACATTTCATTTATCTAAGTAATATAATTCATTACAAAATACATAACCACTAGCCTCTAAAATCTTAGTTAGCCCCAATGTCTCTGCAACACCCTGTTATGTGTGTTTGCATCACTTAAAGAACAGCTTCCCTTGCCTTTCTCTTAACCACTGAGCTTGTTATTCTTTTTAATTTATGAGCCAAGTCTCTCACACCTCCCCAAATCAAATCCCATCTTCACTGTGCATAAATGTGGTCTTCTAATATCACAGGCAATCAGGTAAAAACAAAACAGAACAGAAACAAAACAAAATCATTAAAATGAGGAAATAGTGTTTCTTTATTATTCTGATTACAAATGTATTTAAATTCCACAGTGAGTATTGTGTAGTCAGTATATGTAATATGAATATGCATATGTCACATAGAACATCCACTCACTAGTCAACTAATTGGTTTCCATTCAATATGGCATATACAAACACACACACACACACACACACACACACACACACAAATAGACAGTAAAAAGATCACAAGGATTTTGTATATAATTGAAAATTAAAAATAATTCCAAATTAACTGAGATTTCATTTTGTAATGCCTTGGAGAATTTTAGCGTCTCTAATTAGTTTCCTGTTGGCTATGGTCTTGACTCAGCTCAGAAATGCGGGGACTGATTACTTGTGGATCAGTTTTCCATTTGTGCCTGTCTGAATGGAAAATTGTTTGCCAGATTTACTTACATACTTTACTAATGATTTTCTGCTTCAGTTATATCATATCAATTTTGAATTCCTGAATATAGTGGAAGACAGGGAAAAAGCAAACCAGCAAAAATATTTGGAACACATGCCATGTATGAAGTCTCTTGCCATCAATTGAATAACTAGCTGCTAATACTTAATATGCTAAATGGTATGTCGTAGGTGCTTTATAAATGAGCATAGGAAAATGTTCATTGCTCCAAATAGAAATGTTGGCAATTCTTATTTCTTTATTCTTATTTCTCTGGAATTTTATTCTTCTCAAAGTGGTAAGTATGTTTTGATTGATGCCAGTCTTTTAAACTATTAATAACAATAATTGCCACAATACATCCACATTTACTGCATGCTTACTAAGTGTGAGGCACTAAGCTAAGCGCCATAGAATACAGTACTACTTTCTTGTTCATAAGGAATACATCCCAAGACCTGCTGTGCATGCCCCAAACTGCAGATAGGAGTTAACACAATACATACCATGTTTTTCTTATAAACATATAGCTGTATTTAATTTAATTTATAAATTAAGTATAGGAAGATAAAACAATAATTAAAATAAAGGAAAAAATATAATTTGTAATAATATACTGATAATTTACAGTATGTTACATTTATAGTACATTATTATAACACTATAATTATAATATACTATAATAAAATTGTCAGTATTACTACTCTTGTGTCCTGGGGCCATTATTAAAAGTGAAAGTGTTACTTAAACACAATCAATGTAATACCGTAACAATCAATATGGTAACCACGAAGGCTACTAAGTGACTAATGAATTGGTAGTATATCCGTGTGGACATACTAGAGAAAGATAGGATTCATGTCCTGGGTGAGATAGAGTAGTATAGCCTGAGTGTTCATCATGCTGCTCAAAATGGCATGCAATTTAAACCTCACAATTTGTTATTTTTTAAATATTCCATTTAATATTTTTTGACTTTATTTGACTATAACTGAAATTAGGGAAAGCACAATAGTGGATAAAGAGGTGACTGCCATATTATCTTATTAAATCAAATCTTTACATTCTATACTGCAGTATTTCTGATTCAAGGGTCAAAGGAACAGACAGACAGAGGTTTATATTCTATTTCAGTGTCCAATAACTAGTGAATGCAAACGTGCCCTTAAAATCTAAACACTGTTCCCCACTGTCCAATCGCTTCAGGAATTCCACTCTGACCAAACTATACTGCTTGATAAGTAGTGTGGCTTTAAGGATAAAAAATCATCAATTTCTCAATAATTTCCTCTATGTTTTCTTAATTGCCTTTAGTTTATCATTAGCAAGAATGTGAGTAAAATTTACTGAGTCATACAAAAAGGCCGACATCTTTGCCAAACTATCTCAGTTCTTTACTCTTGTCTGATGATCCAACTGAAAGCCTTACTCCAAGCTGCCCTTGATTTTCATGAGTATTTTAAGACTTGGACCTTCTTCTGAAAAGCTCAACCTCTTCCCTCCTTCCTCACATAATCTGTCTCCTACTTTGGAAAACAAAATTAAAGTCACATAAGAGAAAAATCTTTTAGGATTAAATATAAAAATCTACCTGTGTCTCCATCCATCATCCCCTCTTGCCTTTGTGAGAAGTCACAAAATGTTCTGCTTCTTTTTATCTAAATTCAATCCACCTAGACCTTCCCACATTCTCTGAAGTGCAGAAGACTTGACAACTCTTTCTTGGATATCCACCTCTCAGTTGGTTCATTTGAATTGGCTTTAAAATGCTGTGGCTGACTTTTATGTTAGTTCCCTTGAAGTGCATCTCCAGGTAGCCACATCCTTCACTGGTCCCTCTCTGATTGATTTTGGAATTGGTCATGTAATTTGCTTTGATTAATGGAACATTAGCAAGAATAAGACAAGCAGAGGTCTATACACACTGCACCTTAGGGCTGTTTCTATTCAAAAACTGCCTCTTGGATCCTAGCTGCTTAACAATGAGTAAAGCAAAGTTAAACTGTATGGTGAGATAAAAGTCAGGAGGAAGAGTACAGAGACCCAAGCCCTATGATGCTGAGGGCCATTGCCAAGTAGGAATGACGCATCGAAATTTCCTTGCCAGCGTACTGTACCCCATGTTGCTTAGAGGAAGGACTCGTGGAAATGGACTTGCCTTGGACATTCGCTGTGACATTGCATGTATGTTTGAGAAAGGTGACCCTGCTCAAGGACCAGGGTGGATCCAGGTTTGGGGTGTATCCTGCAGGTTTTAGGAAGTATCCCGCTCCTTGGGTTTAGGGCGTTCCCGGTTTAGGACAATCTGGGTTTAGGGCGGTTCCAGGTTTAAGGTTATTCCTGCTGGGAATAGGGCGTATCCTGCTGCCTGAGTTCCCGTTGAGTTCTCGTGGGATTCAGAAAGTATTTGGAAAAAAGCCTCCTGGAGTACATGATTTTGGCCCCAGAACTTGAATTTCCCCAGAACGTGTGTAGAGGCCGGTGTGAGTTCGGGAATAAAGAATTGCTGTTTGAATCTACAAAGCTGTGAGTGGCTCGTGATTCTGTGCCCAGCCAGACTGCGGCACTATGAGGTAAAGCCTTTAAGTACCTTTCAGGCAGGCCATCACTAACTAAATAGAGCTGTCTGTGTTTCTGCTGATTCATCACCTGGAGCCTGTAAATCTCTCAGGCAATTCTGATAATTTATACACCCATAGTACATGAAAGATAACAAACCATCATTATTTAAGGCACCTGTTTTTTAAAGTGGCTAATTATGCAGCAATAATTGATAAAAGAAGTCATGCTAAAAAGATTTTTCTTGGATGAAGAAACATAAAAATACAACAGAAAGGAAACATTAGTTCTTAAAACCTGATTTTATTTCATACCTTCTTCCAATTGCTATATATATGTATATATAATATGCATATTATATGTATATGCTATATATATGTGTTCATAAATATATACATGTATACACACCTATGTATACATGTATATGTGTGTATATATATATATATAAATATATATATATATATATATATATATATATATATATATATATATGTGTGTGTGTGTGTGTATTTCAGAAAGCTCTCTGGAGAGATGTTATCACAGACTCTGAGTATTTCATAATAGCAAATTCCATCTTCAGTCCACATTCGGCATGTCTTCTGCCCATTTCCCTCCAGAACACAACTCTTCTGCAAGGGAATCCATGATTATTTTACCATTTCCTCATTTTTTTTCTCTTACCTCTCTCTGAGTTCTAGGATGATCTCGACAATTGTGTTGCCCTGTACTTTGTAGTGGAATGTTGAAGGTTGCACAAAAATCCATTCTGAGTTCTCCCATCATCTTCCTCCTGTCTCCATGTCCAGGATCTGCTTCCTAAACTCTTATCATCTGAACTGAAAAGGTCTACAAGGACATTCCAGTGTTTTATATTTCATTGAAAACTACCAATTTTTCCAGTTATGCAACCTAAATTCCAACGTTCACCTCTCTCAATTTTAAACTTCATAGTAAGTGAGTCCAAAAGTTCTTTCTTATTTTACTTCTTAAAGATTTTTAAAGAAAAGTGATATGTACATACATAATTATTTTCAAGGAGTATTTACTATGCTGTCAATATTTGTGTTATTTTTGCTTAATCTCTTACATTTAAGATTAAGTTTAGGCATTCAAAATCCAAAGATGCTAAAAACAAATGAAGAAGTGTATACTTATAAAGAAATGAGATGTTAGACTCATTGGAGTAGAGAAAGGTGTGATCCTACTTTTAAGAAATAATTTAAACTGTATATTGCAGCTCATCAAGTGATGTGTTACCTATTTTGAGTGTCACCTTTTAATTTTTCTTCATTCTCATAATATGATAAGTTGCCAAAACTAGAATTGAGGCCCCTTTTCTGAAGTGTTAGGAACTAGTTTTTCAAATAGGAAAATTCAGAACTTTCCAGGTGAACCTGCACTATGGACAACCTCTCTGAAGGTGAAGTGAAAATTTAAGCTGCCCAAATCATCTATGAACTTTTCTGTTAGCCACAGTGTGAATTCAGATAATCACAACTTTTTCCTGCTTCTTGTCTGGCCTTTTCCCACCCCCGCCCCCCATAACTATGTGTACTACTAGCTCAGAATAACTTTTAAACTATCTGATCATGAAGCAATGCATTGTTGACAGATAGTTATTTGGCCTTCTATATTTGCAAGTAGTCAGAGACACCAATTGAAAAATATGGTTTTAAAATTGCCCTTTCCTAAGCTTGGCAGCTATGTGAATTCTCATTAAATTTGTTTGTAATATTTATGACAGAATGCATGCATGAGAAAACCTTTTGTTAATGCTATGTATATATTGAAGTGTATAAGAAAACCTCATCCTTTGGATATAAATAAAGCTAAGAAGGAACAGTACTGTGACAGTAAATCCATGTTAAGGCTGCTGAACTCTAAATTACATAAAAATCAACTTGTTTATTCTTGACACATTCATCAGACCATGATTAATATATATTTCACATTTCATCATGTGATAAAGAGATGAGATTATGGATGAGCCCCAATTTCTATTTTGTGTGATAGCTATAAAACAGAAATCAAGATAGAGAAGTTCAGGATTCTCAGTGATGTGTGTTCTCAAAATGAGCTATAAGTTATAAATGCTTAATAGAAATCACTGTAGAAATAGGGCAGCTAAAGTTAACTGCTAAAAAATACGTGTTTTTTTTTTCATAAAAACATCATCAACAAAGACTAAATTCCTTAGTTCTTTATCAGAGAACAACACTTCCTCTTTTTTTAATTTTTTTTTTCTAATTTAGAGACAGGGTCTCACCAAGTTGCTTAGGGCCTTGCTAAATTGCTGAGGCTGCTTTGAACTCGCAATTCTCCTGCCTCAGCTTCTACAGCCCCTGGGATTACAGGCATGCACCACTGCGCCCAATGTTTTTGTAAGAATATAGATGGCACTAAAAGAAGCGAGCACATCTTTAGGGAGTGTTGTTTTATACTTATGATTTCATAAAATAACCTTATTTATTGTTTTCATATTTCCAGACATCAAGCATTTAAAACTTTTAAAGAAAGTTTTATTAGTAGTTGTAGTGATATTTTAAGATTCTAAACAAAACACTGACTTTACTTTCTACTGTTTCTTATTCAAATGTAGGTTTCATAAAACATCAGTATTCTATATACACTTCAAAATAAATATCTTGGTGTATAAGCTTTGTATATATACACATATATATTTGTATGAAAACCTATATATTATTTACCTATTTTGATACAAATTTTCATGTTCATTATAAAATAATATCATCATAAATTTTGGTTGCTTTAAACAGATAATAAGAAATAGCTAAAACTAGTAACAGTAGAAGATATTTCCATAAAGTAGAAAAGGTAGACAATGTATAGTGTATGTTTTGATTGGAAAATTCACCCATAGATAATCACACATGCTCAAATATATTTAAAAAACTGAGTCCCACAACAGAGGTCAATAGCCTGTTTAATAGAACTTTTGAGAGGATGCAACCAGTTGTTGAATTCCCCAGTATTATAAACGTGTCCAGGTAAGAAATTTGATTAGTCAGCCATCTAACAATGGAATTTCCCAATTGAAACAGAGGCACTATGCTCACAGATGTAGGCATAAATATTACTTTTTTAATTTTCAGTGTGGATTATAATGCTAAATAAATTTAAAGACAAGTTCTCTTGGAAGTGAATGATTTTCCTATAAGCAAATTACAATAAGGAAGTTAAATTTTAATCAATGTTTAAACATGAATTTAGGACATGAGACTTGTCTCTTCTCCACAGAATTTATTCTGAATTGAACCCTAAGTCAATTTTGAGAAGATTTTTTACTTCATAAGATCTGATTCATTCTCATCATGATTTTCTTAGTCTAATTTTAGGGAGACAGAAGCACTTCTAGATTTCTGATGGGAGTGGGACTTTTGTGGAGCATCTTGGCTTCTCATTGTCAGCACATAACACATAGCTCTCATTCAACCTCTGACTTTGTACTAAACGACTGGGCAAATAAATAGGTGAATAGAAAATGACTTCCTTATCTGAATATTTATGTCTCAGGAAACATCTTCAGTGTCAGAGGTCTTCAATTTATCTGTTTATTAAAATGCACCTGTTCAAATCTTACTGCCCTAATTCAATTTTGATGTATCCATTAATTTGTTACTTTAACCCCTTATACTTCATAAAAGCATATGTATCTGTATACATTCATTAAATTTATCAGTCATTCTGTTGGAATATTCAGTTATCTGAAAAGCAAACGCTCAATAAGCCCCCCCTGGTATTTGGCATACTTAGACAACACAATAAATTGAATGCAGGTTACTTTGCAAATAGATAAGCACAAACAGACATGAAAAACCATCTACTTGGAAATTAACAATATTTAAATGCAGATTCACTTCTACGCAAAAGTTAACACTGTAATAATTTTTTATGCAATATTCCTATTGCAGTTATATTTTTACTACCATTTGGTTTTTAATATAATCATCACAAAAACTAGATAAGTTTTAGCTTGATTTCAGTGTTTCAGATATAGAATGTAATGGATAATTGATCTGTGTGTGTGTGTGTGTGTGTACACGTGTGCGTGTATGTTTGTATGTGTGTGTGTGTTTGTGTGTGCCTGTCTCTCAGCTTCCTAAGGCTTTAATTACTAAAAAAAAAAAAAAAAAAAGAAAAAGAAAAAGAAAAAAAAAACAATGACCATTGACATTATAAACAGCTGGAAAACTCAGAAAGGGCAGATCATTCTAGGTAACATTATGAGCTTATGACAGAAAACCACAGTAAGAAGTATACATTACATAATGGCTCCATTCTGTTTTGGGTGTTTTAGGCAACTACACCCCAAAATAGGACATTTTCATGCTTATGCATCAACTAAGAAGTGACGTAGGTAAAAAATTTTGCGAAGGTATATTTCAAGATAAGTTTAATTGCCTACAGAGTTTGTGTTAGTTTTCTCTCCATCCTAATAAATGAAAGTAAAAATGCTAAGTCTGAAGTAGGATAAATCAGAAGATGTTTAATCATTAACAGTAAAATGGATATTTTGCTGTAAAACTATATCTTAAACCAGTGGTTATGTTTGCCATAAATCATGAGCACAACAGGCAGACTGCAGAGAGTGCTGACAGTCTCACTTGGAGATCAGCTCTTAGATTCATCATGAAGGTCCTATACAAATGCATTTTTGTAATTGCTTTCATCTCATTCGCTTCTCTTGAGCCACGATGATGTATTTCCAGAGTAACAGGTTTCCTAACAATTTCAGGGGATAATTCTTTATTCATTGTCATACTGAAAGAAGAAAGAAAAGTTTCAGCACATCAAAGCTATTCATTTCACCGTTCAGTTTTTCAGTGAATTTAATATCCTAAGAATTCACACAGGGGTTTTGCAGTGACAGTGGCATTAAAACACATTTTAAGTGCCTACGAAGAAGCAACAACATCATTACCTTGAATTAAAGTGCAAGAAGAACACTCTACTGGGAACATTATAGTATCCTACAAGAAGAAAATAATTCACCAGTCCTCTTCATAAAATTATCTTTATTTCTCCTTTCTAGAATAAATGATAGAACATTCTAAAGAATATGTCCTAAATCAGTAGCAAGCTGCCCCTTCTAAATCTCAATAACTGTCTAGGGTAATCTTCGACAGCTGGGTGCTATTAGGATTTGTTCTAATGGTGACAATGTGGAATAGGCTAACACAGGGCTTATTGCCACTTATCCAGCAGGGGCATGAAATGAGGTGACATGGTAATGAGTAGATACAAATGACTTTTGTAACTTTCACACTGCTACCAGGCTGAGGCAGGCAATCAGAGGGAACTATTGTCTGCCTTTCGTGATGGTTTTAATGTGTTCCATTTGATTTAATACTGCTGGTAGGCAAAATGTGAAAGGAAAGTAGGTCACTGCCTCTTTGCTTTGCTCAGATTATAGGGCAGTAACTCACCTGGTTTATCCTAAGAGTTATATTTACTTTCCCTGATGACATAGATACATGTTTTGAGCTGGGAGGCAGGCCATTCACTGTAAATAGTCACTGAACACCACTGAGAATAATTATTAAATCATAACATGAAAAACTTTATTTAGAAATGATTAAATTTTATTAATATGAAATAAATTACATACTATCAGATATGTTAATAAAGGGCTGTCATGTAGGTAACTCACATTAGAACTGAGGAATTTCTTAACCTTTAGAAGTCTATGGAGTTTGTTAATACAGGTAAGTGTCAATCCTTTATTAAGTGCATCATTATTACAGATACACATCTATTTGCTGAACGTTTTACCACAGGCAGAAAAAATAATATTTTGGGAGGTTATTTTTAAACAATTGTCCTTTTAACAAACACTTTGGTTAGAAAAATTAAACTTGAAAATGCTTAAAATGCTTTACACTACTAAAATGTGTCACATCTCTTGGCCTGAGATTCTCTCTGCTTACAGTCCTTATTGACTTTTTATTATAAATGCCATTCTATATAAAACCAAGTAAAGAATAAAAAAAATCAATCATAGGTTAATGTTTTTTTTTACTGGTAGATAATTTATTAAAAAAGAGAGCATTTATATTTTGTAGTGATGTCTTATATGTTCTTGTTTTCCAAGAATCATAACAACTTGATACATTTTTTAAATAGATTTTCAATATAGTCTCCATAATATCAGTCATTCTGGATGCACATACTCATAATTAATAAGTAATAGGTCATTTAGATGATCTGTGTAACTTTTTCTCCTCTTTCCTCACCTAAGAAAGGCAGGTCTGTGTGTAATTAATTAGATAAATGTCAAATGTCACACACTCATTTGTTGAGGGAAAGCCATTCCCACTGCATGCACTAGAATTATAGGATCTCTACACCCTGACCTCTGCATCTGCATCCTCCATGGGAGGCAGAGTCAAAATCAAGCACAGCCTGGAACAAATTGGGGACAGAGCTGTGCTCCTGCTGCCCAGCAACTACCCTGTCTTATTGCCCTCCTATGGAGAAATTATATTTTCTTAAAAAGGAGCTTTAGCTATTTACCCTCCATTGACAGCCTGCCAGCCGGGAACAACCAGGCTTTTTGCATTCATCATCGTGAACAATTTTTGTTTGATATAGCAGCCTGGCTGGAGACAGGAGAGATAGGACAGAGGCAGGGATGTTCAATCCCCATCCCCTTTGTATGAAGGACAATTGATCATCTTTGTTTTTTTTTTAAGAAGGGAAAATGTAATTTTCTTTATAGTGAAATTTAAGGAGAGTATTCAACTCCAGCTCAATTATTTCTACAAAACATATAAGTAAAATATAATATATAAAATACTAAAGATGTTAGAACACATGCTGCTCAAAGGAAAAGTTTTGAAGTCAAACTTTAGACGTTAAAAGAAAACCCTATGCTAAAATAGTCTCTTATTAACAGTTTCAAATTAACCCCATGCCTATTGGAGAATATGAATGCTGTATGGAATGGTGGGAGAGACTGTACCTAAGTGTCAGAGTGCCAAAGATTATTAGATTAGGAATGCCGGCTGTGTTAAGCCAGAATTTCACAGGGCAGTAGAGTAGGAAGATTCAAATGATATCCCAGACATTGGATGTGATCCCTCAGGAAAAAGTTTTACAAAGTAAAAGATTCATACCATAAGTAAGTAGTGAATTTTACTTAAGCACTCAAAACACTTTTAAAAAATAAAATAATATTAAAAGAAAAAAATCAAGAATTAAGGAATATTAAAATAGAATTTATAGTAAACAAAGTGCATAACAGTTAGCAAAGATAGTTTCATTAACTGATTTTTTCCTTCAATTACATATGCCTACACACGTGTTTGTGTGTAGGCATATTTGATGTCTGCCATATTTATTATAAATATTTCTCCCTACTTGGGGTTGGACAAAAATATTTGAAAATCTTTGTTTCACAGTAGCAGAAAGTTAAATATAACAAGTAGCACACTTGATTGCTCATAGCCAGGGTCCATGCACAGGTGTTCTAGTGCTACCCGTGGAGAAAGCAAATCATAAATCCCTGCCCCAAAGGGAAAGTCAGAAGTGCCGGTGCTCTGTACAGCTCCACTTGGTCTGCAGTCCAGCTGGGGCTCCAGAGGAGAGTCACTCAGCATGTTGTAGAGTGAGTAGCTGTTGAGACTCATTCATTATATCATGGATGAGGATTCCCCTGGGCAATGCACTGGAAACTAGCTAGGATGAAATACAGTTTTCCTTTCTTATCCAATACAATGCATATTTACGGAATGCTACTCTTGGCTCAGAGTTTATGTTGAAGGCAGTTAGAGAGTAAATATTATGTGTTCATCATGCATTAGCTACTTAAAATGTACAATATGAAAGATTTACTGAACAGTAAAAATGTAAAGATATATAGTGTGATTAGGATTAATACATTCAAAAAGCTTCTTATGTACAGGGAAAAATAAACTGGATAATATGGAAATCATAATATTATATGTTAAATAGAAATATAGCATGTTTGAAAGCAAAAAGAAGAAAGCTACCTAAAGGTGGAATAAATCAGGACAATTGTCATGCATCATTTGAAATAAATATAATGTTATTAGAAATAGAAAATAAAGGGAGCATATTATTAAAATTGGAGATATTGAAGAAATTGAAATGTTGAACATACATTAGAAGCTTAATAATTTATCTAATTTAACTAATAAATATGTTACTAGATGAAAATTATTTACATATATGATATATTGCCTATGATTGATTATTACATATTACAAACGGAAATATTGGTTAAATACAAATATAATCTTTCCAAAAGGTTGATTATTTTGAGTTAATTTTTTTAGCAAATTCTCATTATTAGCAAAGTTGTATGCAAAGCACTTTGCAAATAATAATCCTCAACAACATTTCCCACATTTTAAACCTAAAAGAACTGGGCCCTCGAGAATATAGGTAACTGGCCCAATGCCACCCAGAAACTAGGCTAATGTTTACTCTGAGAAATTAAAATAAGTAAATTAATTTTTCTCCATATTAATAATCAGAAACATTTTATCATATTTTCTAATCTTTAATTTGTGCAAAAACACACTTGCAACTATTTATATTCATAGACACATTAGTAATTTTCATCTGTAGCAGCTTCGGAAATAGTTATCTGAACTAGGAGTAACTAAAATACATGAAATTCTGTGTAAACCTGCAGTGAAAAACCTTCATTTCCACAATGAAAAATTGGATACAGACTAAATCTGACTGTACACCAAGCAAGCAGATAAAGCATTTTGAAGATTACAGAACATTTAATAACCAATATCCGGCTGGGGATGTGGCTCAAGTGGTAGCGCGCTCGCCTGGCATGCGTGCGGCCCGGGTTCGATCCTCAGCACCACATACAAACAAAGATGTTGTGCCCGCCGAAAACTAAAAAATAAAGATTAAAAAATTCTCTCTCTCTCTCTCTCTGTCTCTCTCTCTCTCTCTCTCTCTCTCTGTCTGTCTCTCACTCTCTCTTTAAAATAAATAAATAAATAAATAACCAATATGTACACTGAAATTTCCAAAAGGTAGAGTTGTAGTTTAATTTTATTCATAGTTATCAAGTACCAAAGGCTACAAATAAGATAATAAATACAAAGAAATATTAAAAATTAGATACTTAAAGAGAGTACCAGGAGATGATTGCAAGATTAATAAGTTATTAAATTTCAGTGGAACAGCACAATACAGAAACAATGGCTTTCAATACAATAGTGTTTTACTGGTTATTGATGTATGAAGCATTTTTTTTTTGGACATTTTGATGTAAGTAATTGAGTTTAGAATCTTTTCCTAATGCTTTTAACTTTTTTTGCTTTGTTCAGTATTTGAACATTTTAGTCTTTGTTTTTTTTTCTTTCTATTGTACTCTACTAAGTTCTTTCTTCCTTCTGCTCTTTCTCCTCCCACCTCATCTCTCCTTATGCTTAATATGAATTCATTCACTACTTAGTTTGACCCATATAAAAGCTAAATATAACCATATTTTCCAATCTCTCAAGAAACAGATGAGCCTTGATCAACTTTTTTTTTCACTTAATGATGAAAAATTACATGGACTTAGTAGAAACAGTGTTGTGAATTTTGGTTTTTCTCTCAGATAACCATATGTGGGTACAATACTGTATTGGGATGCTGGTCAGTGAGCCATAGAACCATTTAAAAAGGTAAACAACAAGTACTTTACATAGCAGTGTTGCCAATATTTTTTGGATACTGTCCTTTGTACTTTTTCATCCCATGTCTGCACAATGCCCATCTGTGTGCATACGTGATATATTCGATACTTTATTGTGAAATAGGCTTTGTGTTGGTTGATTTTGCCAACTGTGGGATAATGAGCACCTGTAAGGGAGACTCAGCTTATCTATGATGCTTGGTAGGTGAGGAGGCATTTTCAACTTATGATATTGTCAACTTATGAGAGTTTCATTGGGATGAAATCCCATTTTAAGTACAACACATCTATATGAGTATCACATTAGAAAAAATGTGTCAAATCAACTTTTTGCCTGGCAAGAACAATGTAGAGGAGGAAACATCTATTTTGGCTTAAGGTTTCAGAGGTTCAGTCTACTATATGCCAACACCATACCTCTGGGCCCGTAGTGAGGCAAAAAAAAAAAAAAAAAAAAAAAAAAATCATGGTGTAAAAGCATGGTGAAGAGAAGCAGCACAAGAGCTGACAGTTCGGAAGCAGGGAGAGAACTCCATTCACGAGAAACAATATAAACCCCAAAGTTACACCCCCAGTGACCTACTTCCTCCAGCCACCCACTCTTTGCCTGTAGTTACAACCCAGTTAATCCATATCAGTAAATTGATCCACTCATTATGTGACAACTTTCATCATCTAACCATTTTCACCTTTGAACATTCCTTGAATTGTCTCCTACATGTGTTTTTGGGTAACACCTCATATCTAAACTGTGACACCAGTTACCTAACTACTTCACATACTATAAGGCTCAGATGTCTTGCCTTAAGTTCATTCTTCTACCCAACATGTAGTAACCAACAGAGCTGTGGAAGAAGCATAGCCATTTAAAATTGAGCATCCACATTTCCCTGTAGAATCAATTCCTAAGATGACAAGACCTTTCAAATTATTTCTGTAGATAACTTTTCAGGTCTTTCCTAAAATTGTTTACTTCTAAGATCAATGTTATATAGCTTCCTTCTTCCATTTGTATGGACAAAAAAAATTTGCAATGCTTATGTTTTTGTTGGCTAATTGATCAGAAAACAGAAAGTATGACAGCAGATTCTAAAACTACTCAGGAATTTCCCAGAAAGCATTCATTATGGTAGATTTGTCACAACATTAGAACTTTTTAATTTACAAAATTTAAGCAAGAGATCTTGAACTTTCTATAATAAATTCTGTCATCGTGGCAACAGAAGAAACAGAATAGATGGGATATAACTAAAGGTTAATGTTCCCATGCCATCCAGGTCAAAAATCAATATTTTATTTCTCTGGGAATCCCAATTTCATAGCAATAAATAAATAATTGCTTGCAGTACATAATAGTCTGTAAAGGCCATAATAAGGACAAATTTTTAAAGTATTCCTGTTAGTAGAATTATGTAAATGATTTGTAAAGAAACAACCCACATGTCAGTTATATAGAAACAATTAAATGGAAGGATAGTGAGGCAAGAGATTGTTTTGCTCATTGTATGGTAACATAGCAGGAGTCAAGAAAATAAAGAAAATACTTCACAAGGAATTTGATTATTTATTTATTTATTTAACAATATTTTAATGTCCGTAGCTTCTTATTTGTAAATTTTTTTTCCAAAGATTTTTAAATTTAACTTTATTGTTTCTTCTGCCCCTTATTTTTAAAGGTTTTTATTAGTGCATTATAGTTTTGTGTAATAGTGAGGTTCCTTTTGACTTTAATCATATAGGCATGAGATATAATTTGCTGTTCTAGTACTTTCTCTTTCCTTCCCTTTTCTCACTGTCTTCCCCTTCCTTTACACTAATAGTCTTTCTTCTATATATTTATAGTTTTTTTTTTAATTCATGATTCATAGATATACATAAAGATGTACTTCACTGTGGGTTGCCAGCAAAAGACATAATTTTATTCTTCTTTTGAGCTGAATAAAATTCCACAGTGTGTATATACTCTATATTCTTTATCCATTCATCTGATGATGAGCACCTGGTCTGGTTCAATAAGTTGACTACTGTGAATTGAGCTGCTGTAAACCTAATGTGCCTTTGTCACTTACTATAATAGTGCTGATTTTTGTTCTTTTGAATAAATTCCAAGGAGTGCGATAGCTATGTCATACAGTGCTGCTAATTATAGTTTTTGAGATCTCCATACTGCTTTCCAAAATGGTTGAACTAATTTGCAGTTCCACCAACAATGTTATTAGTGTATCTTTATCTATGCATTCCCGCCAGCATTTTATCATCACTTGTGTGTTTTTCATGTTTTATTGGTGCATTATAATTGTACATAACGATGGGATCCTTACATACTTGTGCATGCATACAATGTAACAATATAATTTGTCCAGTAATATTCCCTAGCATTTTCTCATTGTTTCTCCTTCTCTGTCCTCTGGTCCCTTACTCTACTTAGCTCCCTTCAATTTTCACAAGATTTCTACCCACCCCTTTCTTTTCCATTTTCCTCTTAAGTTTCTACATCTGAAAGGAAACATATGACCCTTGAATTTGGCTTATTTCTTAACATAATGTTGTCAAGTTAAAACCATTTTCCTGAAAATGACATAAATTTACTCTTTTTTATGGCTTAAAAAAATCCATTGTGTATTTATACCATACTTTGTTTATTCATTTTTTTCTTTGATGAATACCCAGACTAGTTCTGCAGTTTGGCTATTGTGAACTGTATTTCTATAAACATGGGTATGCATGAATGGATAAATTCTAAGAAGTAGTATAATTCAGTCATATGGTGGTTCCATAAATAGTATTTTGAGAAACCTCTATACTATTTTCCATGGTGGTTGTACTTATTGTATAGTCCCATCAAAGTGTGAAAGTATTCTTTTTTCCCACAGATACTCTTCAGCACTTCTCACTGCTTGTATTCTTCATTGGTACTTTTCTGATTATAGTGAGATGAAATATCAGAGAAATTTTGACTTGCATTTTTCTAATTGCTAAAGTCACTGAACATTTTTTTATGCATTTCTATGTCATTTGTATTTCTTCTTTGAGAATTGTCTGTTTAATTCCTTTGCCCATTTATCATTTGGGTTGTAGTTTCATGTTACATCGTTTGAATTCTTTACATGTTCTTAATAGTAATCTTCTATTAGAAGATTTTCCTCCCTTTTCTCAGTTCTCTCTTTACATTCTTGTTTTCTTTGCTATGCAAAAGCCTTTAAATTTGATAACATCCCATTTCTTTATTCTTGGCAGTATTACCTGAGCTATAAAGGATCTTACTGAGGAAGAAGTTGCCTGTGCCTATAGATTGTTGACCCTACATTTTCTTCTAGAAGCTTCGTAGATTTTGTTGTAATTCCAAGGTCTTTGATCCATTTTGAGATGGCTATTGTGCAGGGTGAGATAGTGTCTATTCTGATTCTTCTACATATGGATAACTAGTTTCCAATAACCATTTTTTTTAAAAAGATCTACTTTCTCCAATGTATATTTTTGGTATCTTTAAAAAGAGTCATATAACTGTATCGGTGTGGATTTATCTCTATTCTTTATTTTGTAGCATTGATCATTCTGTCTGTTTTTATGCCAATACATACAATTTTTATTACTATGGATCTGTAGTATAATTTAATGTTGGGTATTCTGAGGCATCCAGCCTTGCTTTTTTTACTTAGAATTGCTTTGACTACTGTGGTTCTTTGATTCTTTCAAATGAATTTTATAACTGTTTTTCTTTCTTGCTTGCTTTCTTGCTTTTTTTTTTTTTTTTGTTCTGTGAAAATGCCATTGGTATTTCAATGAGTATTTCATTGAATCTATATACTACTTTTGGGAGTATGGTTATTCAAAAATAATAATTCTTCTCATTCATGAACATGGAAAGTCTTTCCATCTTCTTGTGTCTTTATCAATTTCAGTCTTCAGTATTTGATAGTTCTCATGATAGGGATCTTACACTTCCTTATTAGATTTATTCTATTATTCTATTATTTATTTTTTTCTTTTAGAATTTTGATGTTTTTTCATTTATTTTTATACCTTCATTTTGTTTATTTATTTTCATGTGGTGCTGAGTATTGAACCCACTGCCTCACATGTGAGAAGCAAACACTCTAGTGCTGAGCCTCAACCTCAGTCCCTTGTTTTTGTTTTTAAGGTTATTATGATGGGATTGTTTTCCTGATTTCTTTCTCTGCAGATTCTTTATTGGAGTATAGGAAAGCTATTTTTTTTCTCATGTTGACCCTATAACCTACTGATTTGCTGAATTAGTTTTCTCCAACAGTCTTCTTGTGAAGATTTTTTAAATTTTCTAATTATAGGATCATATAATCATTAAACAGTCATTTTTTTGAATTCTTAAAAAAATGTTTTTATCCGTTTTGTTACATTCCCTTGGTTAATTCCTATAAACAGATTCTCCAGCAAAATAGTCAATAAGAATGATGGCAGTAGACATCTTTATCTTGTTGCAGATTTTAAAGGAAATGCTTACAGTTTTTTCCATATGGACTATGATGTCGTCTTTGGGTTTGCCATATATAGCATTGATGATAGTAGGTATGTTCTTCTTTCTATGATGTCTCTAGCATTTTAATCAAGAATTGGTGCTGAATTTTGTCAAAGGCTATCTGTGCATCTATTGAGATGACTGTGTATTTTTTGTCCTTAATTCTATTGATATGTTTAATTACTTTTATTTATTTGCATATGTAAAACTATCCTTTCACTTTGGGATAAAAGCAACTTGGTAATAATGTACCATCTTCTTAATATGTTCTTGAATATGATTTTCTAATATTATATTAAGGATTTTTACATTCAAATTTTATCATGGATATTTTTCCGTGGTTCTCTTTCCTGGATGCATCCTTATCTGGTTTTAGCATCAAGTTGAGGTTGGATTTATAGAATAAATTTGGTCATGTTCTCTCCTTTACTCTTTATTGAAATAATTTGAGGAACATTGATATTATTTCTTCTATAAAGGTCTTGTAGTCCAGTTGAGTGTTCATTTGGTCCTGGGCTTTTTTTTTGTTGTTGTTGTTAGAGACCTTTTTATTACTGCTTTTATTTATTGCTACCTATAGGTCTATTTAGGTTTTCTACATCATCTTGATTCAATTTGTTAGGTCATCTGTGTCAAGAAATGCATTCCCTTTTTCTAAGTCTTCCAATTTTATGGTGGACAGTTTTTAAAATAGTGCCTAAGGATATCCTATTTTCTGTTATGTCTGTGGTGATTTTTCTTTTTTCAACTCTAATTTCATATAATTTAATTTTCTTTCATTTTCCTTTGGTTAGTTTAAGTTTCTTTCTTTTTTGTCAATCTTGTTTATCTTTTCAAAGAACAAACTCTGTTTTATTCATTCTTTTTTTGTGTGTGTGTGTTGTTGATTTTGATTCTGATCTTAAATATTTTACTCCTTCCACTGATTTTTGAATTTGTTTTTCTTGTTTTTAAAGGGCCTGTTGATGCGTCATTATGCAATATATTTGTGATATTTTTTCATTTTATTACATAGATACATGAAGCTATGATCTTTGTTCTAAGTCCCCAAAGTTCTGAAATGTGGTATTGCTACACATACTTAATTCTAAAAATTGGCAAATTTATCCATGGGTTGCTTCTATCACACCTTCATCGATCAGACATTTATTTTTTCCAATTTCAATGTATTTATACAGGTTATTTCATTTTTTAAAGTGAATTTCTCCTTTTGCTCTATATAATTGGATCATATTCAAGTTTTATTGAGGGTTTTTTTTTTTGGGGGGGGGGGCTTTTTTTTGTAGTTGTTACAAGTTGCTTTGTGGCAAAAAATATGTTCAATATGTTCTATTTTGGAGAGGGTTTCACAAATACCTGAGAAGAAAGAGTATTAAGCTGTTGTTGGGTGAAATATTCTAAAAATATCTCCTAAATCCAGTAACTTATAGTATTTGTTAGGTCTGTAGATGCTTTACTGAGTTTATATTTCAATTATTGGCAAGAGTGGTGTGTTGAACTCACAGAGTAATATTGTACTAGGGTCTTTCTGAGTCTTTGAGTAGTGTTTTATGTGCTAAGTGTGTCAATGTTTGGAGAAAAATATTGAGTATCATTATATCTTTTGCTGAAATGTTTTCGTTACGTGTCTCAAGTGACCTTCTTTGTCTCTTCTTATTAATTTTGCCTTCATTTTTTTTCTTTTTTTTTTTTTTTTTAGTGAGAGTTACTACTCTCTACTACTCTTGTACTACTCTTGTTTGCTTTCAGACTCCATTTGTTTGGCACATCAATATCCAGCATTTCACATTCAGGCCATGGCTGTCTTTGCCTACAACATGTACTTGGTTCTTGTTTTTAATCTGTTTTGCCAGCCTATGTCTTTTGACTAGAGAGTGGCGACCATGTACATACATTATTTTAATAGAGCGATGTTTATTAATTCCTTCTCTTTTTATTTATTTCAAATGTTTACTCTGATCCTGTTTCTCATTTACTTAGTTACACTTCAAATGAAATTTTTCCATTCGTGAACTCTGGGATTTGTTAGTGTTTTTTTTTTTTCTCTGTGTAGTACTTCCTTAAATATTTTCTGTAATAAAGGCTTAGTAGCCATGAATTTTTTAGTTTCTGGTTATCTTGGAAGGTTTTTATTTCTCCTTTCATAATAAAATATAGCTTTGCTGAAAATAGCAATCTTGATTGACAGTTATTTTCTTTCAAGTCATGGAACTTAACATTACCAGCCCTCCTAGATTTTAGAATTGTACTGCAAAATCGAAAATAATTAGTATTGGCTTGAATCTAATTCTAACCTGATATTTTTCTCTTGAGGCACTTACAATTCTGTCCTTGTCTGTAGTTTGGACATTTTACTAGTAATATAGAATGGAGATGTTCTTTTTTGGCTTTGTTTATTTGGGATCTTGAAAGTGTCCTGAATCTGGATGTCCTTCTCAATTTTGAAGTTTGGAAATTATTATGTTACTATTTTCCTGAAGAGATTATCCATTCCATTAGCCTGAGTCTCACAGCTCTCTGATACCAGATACTCTCAAATTTGGCTTCTTAAAGGTGTTCTTGAGTTCTTGCATTTTTCTGGTCAAGGTTGTTTTCTTGTCTTTAATATTTTTTTAATGTACAAGGCCAGTCACTTTGTCTTCCAGTTCTGAAATGTTTTATTCAGCACACTCTGCTTTCTTAGAGACTCTTTCAACTGGATATTTTACTTGATCTATTGTATCATTAATTTCAAAGATTATTGTCTCCTTTTTCAATATCTCCTATATCGCTTTATTGGATTTCTCATTTATGCCCTACAATTACTTCTTTAATTCATTCAGCTGTCTTTCTGAGTTCTCTTGGAATTCATGGATCATATTTAAAATCATTGTTCTGAATTTTATCCATTTGATGTTTGGGGTCAGTTGATGGTGAATTTCAGAGGGGTAATGTTACCTTGTTTTTTCTAATTCTTTTTTTTTCTGTTGGATTTTATACATTTGTTTGGATGGATTTCTCTTTCACTCTTAGGCATGGGCCATTTTAGAACAGTCTTTTGTTGCCAAATTGGTCTAGAGTGGTGTAGATTGAGTCCTGTCACAGCTGTCTTGCCCACTTTGAGTTTATGCTGTTTTTGCTGTAGGAGGGAATGCCTACTAGTGTTAACTGAGTGTTCCCTCAGCTGTTCCTTCTTGGGGTCTGGTTGTTTTTCTCTTCTGTTCCTTTTATTAAGATACCATTGATATCTAAGTATGGCTAATTTGTGTGCGAATTAGTCTATCTCTTGGCTGAGTTTAGCTCAACAACAAAGTCTGTACCCTGTGAATTAGTAATATAGCTTTCCAGGACCTCACAGAAAAGGGAAACCAATAAACAGTAACAAACAAAGTAAGCAGTATGCAATATTTTTAAACTAACTGTTGCTTACTATTACATCTACAAAAATAATTGCCATGAGAAGAGGAATAATGAATTCCAAAATTTAATTGCCAAAAAAAAAAAAATGAGTAACTGTGAATCAATTTTGGCATTAAAGCAAACAACAGTTGTGAAATATAACATCAGAACTAAGAACTGCAACATGAATGGTCTGGGCAGGAGTTATGTAAACCAAATTATTCTCAAAGATTGTAAAAGCACTCTTCATTAAGAGAAAATAAAATGCGATAGCAAGTTAAAAGAAGGTTTAGAATGTTCAAAATGTGAGCAAAAAGAAAGTAGGAAAGATGTTTCTTTTACATTTTTATAAAGATGTTTCAAGTGATGACTACAAAAAATGGGGAAACACAATAGAAAGAAAAAAGTAAATAATGAGAAACAGAATAAAGAGAATAAAATAATTTGGCCATTAGGGGAAGAAAGGAGGAACGAAAAGGAGAAAACACACAAAAACAAAATAAGCAAACAAATAAATCACAAACTTAAAATACAGAAAAGAACAATCTTAATAATTTTTTAATGCTAAAAATGAGCGGAGGGGGAGTAACAACTGAATATATCTATACATATCCATAAACTATTAAACACAGTAAGATCACAAAAAAATGGAAAAGGGAAAAAGATCCTTAATTTAAAAATGAAAGAATTATCTTCACTGATATGCTCAAAGCTGTTAATACGGCTGGATGGTCACTGCCTATGCTTGAGCATCCTTTCCATTTTCCTTCAGAGGTGTACTGAGAGGAAGAGCAAGGGTTAGGCGTTTTTAAACCCTTCCTCTTCTTGTTTTATTCACCAAGCTAATATCTGGATTAGTCTAAAACTAAAGTTGGTTGAAAAAGCTTTCAACTTACCTTCTCTGGAGTATAAGGACTGAATAGAAAGTACCGCTGATTAAAGTTTTGTCTGAGCAGATGAGATCCATGCACTCCCAGGCTAGGGCTGCTGCAGAGTTCTAAGAGGAGAGCAGTAGTGGCTGGGTTTTAGCTCCAATAAGATGTAAGGGGCTTCAGTGGGTCGCCTCTGCTCTGGAAAGATTAGATCATCATAGCACTAGGGCTTGACAGATGCCAATCAGTGCTGGGTTTCTGGATCACAGACCCTTCCAAGAATCCTACACAGAAGACAACCCTTCATAGGTCTGACACGTTTAACTGCCTATGGATATGGCCTCCCAACGCCCTAAGAATAATCACCGCAGCTGTTCATTTCTGCATCCTTCTTCAGCTTATCATGTCCCCTGCCAGATTAAAAGGGAAAGCACATTTCAATTTTGTCCATATATCTGGTTTGTGCTGCAGTCCGGCTCCAGCAAACTAACCGGGGGGTGACGAGCAACTTGTGTACCTTGATACAGCAGGAGTGGGAGCCGTTTATTGTAGGACAGGAGGGGTATATATACATTACACACAGCTTATCTTAATTAACATAAACTAGATACAGCAGTCAACCAATAAGGAATCTCCACACTTAATGGCTCGCTGGCCTTACCTCACAAACCACTCCCTCTGGCAAAATGCCAGGCACCATCTTGACTTGTTTACAGACCCTAACAGGTTCGAATCTCCAGGGTACAATCTTCTGTGGGCCTGTTTCACTCATCACCTTCTAGGCAGGTTCTGGCTGAGACACTGTGGAGATATTTGCTATAATCTTCTGGGTTTCTGTACCAGCAAGCTGCAGTGAGATGTCCTCAGGTCTCAGCTTGCCAGTTGAGAAATGCAGGGCACTTTTCAAGCACCAGTTTTTTGTGGAGCCTCTGGACCCACTAAGTTCATCTGCTATTTTCTGTCCTACAGGTATTTCTGTGTCAGATTTATCTCTTCCCTTTCTGTGTGCATTATCCCTCTCCTCTGTGGTGAACCTGCACTGCTATTGCAACGTGCTTGTCCCCAATGTAATCACAATTATTCTTTGTTGAATGCACCCAAATATTTGAATTTCTAAGAGACTTTATCTGATATTAAATTTCAGTGAATTCCCTCTTTCATCCCCTCACTGAGTAGCCATACTTCTGTTGCCTGAATCCTAACCCACGGAACAACTGCAAATGCAGCCTTTCTCTCATCGGCTGTCTTGAATCTCTTCTATGATTTGTATTCCTGATGATCATCATTCTAATTGAATTGAGATGAAATCTCAGTGCTGTTTTGGTTTGCATTTCCCAGATTGCTATGGATGTTGAATGCATTTTCATATATTAGTTGGCCATTTCTATTTCTTCTTTTGGAAAAAATAGGTTTAGTTCTCATGCTCAATTATTGATTGGGTTACTTGCTTTCTGTGTGTCTGTGTGAGTGTTTATTTATTTGTTTGATGTTAAATTTTCTTTTACATTCTTTATATATTATGGACATATTTTCTCCCATTCTGTCGGCTCATTCTTCATGCTTTTAAGCATTTACCTTGCTGCACAGAAGCTTTTTTAAGGTGAAGACATCCCATTTATTTATTCTAGGTTTCATTTCTTGAGCTTAGTGATCTTGTTAAGGAAATAAGTGCCAGAACCAATATGTTGCAATGTTGATCCTGTTTTCTTCTAACAGTTACAAAGTTTCTGGTCTAGTTCCCAGGTCATTGATCCACTTTGATTTATCTTTATGCATAACCAAAGCTAAGGTTGTAGTTCCATTTATATCCAGTTTTCCCAGCACCATTTGTTAAAAAAGCTATCTCTTCTTCAATATATGTTTTTGGTACATTTGTAAAGAATTGGGTAACTCTGTACATGTGGACTGGTGTCTGTATCTTCTAGTGTCCATATTCTTCTATTCCATGTCTGATTTGATAGCAATGCAATGCTGTTTGTGTTCCTATATCTCTGTAGTATAATTTGAGATCAGAAATTGTGATGCCTCCAACATCACTCTTCTTTGGCTATTCTGTTCCTTTTCTTTTTTTTAATATGTTTTTTTTTAGTTGTAGATGAACAAATACCTTTATTTCGGTTATTAATTTTTTATGTGTTGCTGAGATTCGAACCCAGTGTCCTGCAAACACTAGGCAAACACTCTACCACTGAGCCACAACCCTGGTACCAGTTCCTCTTATTTTTCATAAAGAAATATACTGCTATATTTTCTAGTCCTGTGAAGAATGCCATTGATGTCTTGATAACATTTTCTCTTTATACAAATTTTATTAGTATATTTATTTTGATATATTACTTCTGTATATTCAAGAATATGTGAGGTTTTTACATCCTCTGTGCATTCTTCATTCTTCCTTTTGTAGTTTTCAAAAGTGCCCGTGGTAATCTTTCTTATCTCTCTCTCTCTCTCTCTCACTCTCTCTCTCTCTCTTTTTAATTTGGGTCTTTTCACACTTTTGGTTAGTTAGTTTGACTAAGAGCTCATCAATCTTTTTTGTCTTTTCAAGGAAGCAAGTTTTTGTTGCATTGCTTGCTTCTTTGTATCTTTTTTTTTAAATTCTGAAGTTTATTTCTTCTATTGATTTGAATTAATTCATTCTACCTATTCTAGGTCTTCAAAGTGCAACATTAGATTATTTACTTGGCATCTTTCTTTCTTTTTTGAGTAGGGGCTCAATTTTAGAAACTTTCCTCTTAAACTGACTTCATACTGTGCCTGAATTTTTGATATGTTCTATCTCTTTTCTCATTTGTTTATAAGATTATTCTGAATTTGTTTTTCCTCTTTTACCTTCTGTGGCATTCTTATTTCAAAACAGTACTATTTAGTCTCCAGGCATTAAAGTGTTTTATTGTTTTTTTTCCCTTATTACTGATTTTGTAATATCATTCCATTTTGGTCTGAAATAAGAAATTATCTCTATTTTTCTTGTATTTTCTAAATCTTGATTTGTAAGCTAAAACATGACCTATAACAGAGAAAGTTCCACTTGCCACAGAGAAGAAAATGGATCCAGTTTTTGATGAATAAAATACTTCACAGATGTCTGTTAGTCCATTTGAGTAATAGTTTGGCTTTTTTTTTTTAACTTCTAAAGAGTTTTAATTTATATCTGGATGACCCATCTACTGGTGAGAAAGTGTTAGAATAGCTTATTGTAATTGAGTCTATTTGATTCTTTATATCAAATAGAGTCTTTTATGTATGTTGGTGCCCCAATATTTGAGACACAAATATTTATAACTATTTTGCTTTCTTGTTGCGTTATTCCTTAACCAGTATAATGAGATCTTCTTTTTCTCTTTTGATTTTTATGTCAAATCCACTTTTTCATATATGAGAACAGCTAGTCCAACTTACTTTCATTTCCATTTATATGGTACAACTTTTTCCCATCCCTTCCCGCCTTCCAGCATGTGGATATCTGCTTGTAAGGTGATTCTTTTGTAAACAATACTTGGTTGGGTCATGTCCCCTGTCACCCCAATCCTGCCAATGTATGTCTTTTTGTTGGCTATCTTAGATCATGTACATTCAGTGTTATTTTAGAGAGTGAACTGATTTTTATTTATTTATTTATTTTTAAATTTTTAATATTTATTTATTTTTTTTTTAAAGAAAGAGTGAGTGAGAGAGAGAGAGAGAGAGAGAGAGAGAGAGAGAGAGAGAGAGAGAATATTTTTTAATATTTATTTTTTAGTTCTCGGCGGACACAACATCTTTGTTGGTATGTGGTGCTGAGGATCGAACCCGGGCCGCACGCATGCCAAGCGAGCGCGCTACCACTTGAGCCACATCCCCAGCCCCTAATATTTATTTTTTAGTTTTCGGCGGACACATCTTTGTTTGTATGTGGTGCTGAGGATCGAACCCGGGCCTCACTCATGCTAGGCGAGCACGCTACTGCTTGAGCCACATCCCCAGCACAAAATTGGTGCTTTATAGATTCACATAAAGGTGCAATTCACTGTGGTATTCCACTCTTTCTTCCTTTTCCTGTCTTTCCATTATCCCTCTCTATTCCCTTTCTCAATACCATGCTTTCCTTTCTATTTTCATGGGATTCCCTTAGACCCATGTTTACTCTTGTGCCTTATTTTAGTTTTGCTTCCATGTAGAAGAGAACACAGTCAACCTTTGACTTTCTGAATCTGGATGTTAGCATGATATTCTCTATTCCATCCATTTACGTGGATTGATTTTTATTTTAAATCATTTTGGTTTATTTCTAATATTTAATTCATACTTGATTTTCCTTATGTTGTTCAAGTGAAATTTGACAATAAACTGGCTCTAATAGTTATTTTTATTTCATATGTGTGAAATATTTTATTGACCATACTTTGTGGTGGTGTTTAGTTTTTTGTTTTTTTCTTTTTTTGAATCAGTTTCTTCTTATCATTGCAAGATTTTGTTTCATCAATATTATTTGGTACTCATTGTCTTTCAAGCCTTAGTATACATTATTTCAAACATCAAGCTTTCCTTATGTTGGGGGTCTAGGATGAGAAATTAGTAGAAAATCTAACTGTCTTACTTCTGTGACCTTCCATTTATCTTTTATGGATATAAAATTCTATCATTATTCTGTGTATTAAACATTTCCCTTATGCACATTTTAGGAATCTTTTTTTTTTAAAATCTGGAGATCTAAATGCTTGTTTTATTGGGATTTTTGTCTCATTCCTTAGCTTTGGGGAATTATCTGATATTATTTCATTGAAAAAAAACTGTGTACTCCTTTAGTTTGTATTCAGTTCCTTCTATGCATGCCAATGATTCTTAGATTTGGCCTCTTATATTTCTTGAATATTTGATCATGTTCCCTTAACATGTTTTTCTTACTGTTGAATTTTGTTTTCAAAATTATATATTCTGTCTTCAGGGCCTGGGAAACTGTCTTAGGCATGATCTGGTCAATTGGTGATATATTAAAAAAAAACTGGATTTTTATTTTGGTTTATTGAGTCTTTCATTTCCAGGACTTTTGTTGGTTTGTTTCAGAATCTTTATATAATTAGTGAAATTTTTATCCTTCACTTCTTGTATTTTCATTTATTTCTTATATATTGTTTAAATTTATTAAGCACTTAAACTATGAATTTTCTAAATTATTTATCTGACATTTTCTCTACTGTAGTGTCAATGATACCAATAGTTGATGTGCTGTGGGCTGTTTGAAATTCTTATTCCCTTGTTTTTCATATTCTTGGCATATGTACCTATCTTATGGGATGTTTTCATCTTCTACTTTTGTGCAAGAAACTATTTATTTAGTTTCTTTCTCTTTTGAGCCCCAGGCTGTACAAATATCCAAATATTGATCCTCCCACTCAGCATGCATTCTCTATTATGCCCAATATTAACACCACTTTGAGAGAACATACTAAACTCACTTAACTGCAATTACTTCAGAGCAAAACCATGCATTAATAAAACCTTGGGGAAAATATTGTTCCAAATGTTTCTCCAGGTATAAAATCAAAATATTCTTGAATTGCTTGAGAAATTAGTTACTAATGGTAATAAAATGACTGTAACTTTATATAGAGGTTGATAAAAGAGAGGAGGAAAATTATCAAAGAAAGGGCAAAGAAAAGAGAAAAATACAAACCTCAGGAAAGGCAGGCAACTCAAGAGGAAAAAGAGAGACTATGAAGAGCAAGTATTAACCTCCACTGGGGAAGCAAAAGGTAGGAAGAATGATTCTAGTTAATTCTTTAAAACATTAGAAGAATCACAATCATTTGGATTGAGAGCTGCAATATTGAATAATAAGGGCATATCTATCAATTCAATACAAAAACAATATCTGTAAGATCAAAATTGACACCAGAGCTCTTAATGATATTCCATACTGCAGTGTGGAGATGTCTTCTGGAGTTTTTCTGATTTAGATTTCTTCAGCATTTGGGAACTTTAGAAATGCCCACCACTCCTCACCTTTATCTCTAAGTTTCTCTGGATACAGATGTAATGATCATAGCAGCTCACCTCTGATGCAATTCTAATATTTTTATTCTAATCTTTGTTGTGTGCAGGTACCTACCAGCCTTCTGATTGGTTAGTGGGGATGGTCCTAATTATGACTTACCAGTTGGGTCACTCCATATTAGGAGATGCAGTTCTGTGCGTCCCTTTAAAGATTAATTCTGTGCATCCAGCCCAGTCAAATCCATCCTGGGCTCCCCTGTGTATGGCTCCCCTGTGCAGAGTTTGGTGGTCTAATGAACAGGTATTGTATTCTGGTTGGTGTGATGTTCAGTGACCAATGTGGGATGTGTGGGGCTGCTGCCCCCTCTCGAGTGGACAGGTCAGAGGACAGTGGATTATATCTGAGCACACAGGATTGTGGTTCATGTCTATGGGATGCTACTTTATAAGCTTCTTTGTTACTATCAATAACAGTGCATAATTTTCCACTGGCTGCTTGTGTTTATACTCAGGAAATGTGTTCTGTGGGTCTGTGCATCTGAGTGATAATTGAGTTAAGTAAGATTTGCAACTGTGACTCTCCTAGATGTGCTGAGGCAGGAGCTATCTCCCTGTTTGCAACTGTGGGACTTGTGAATGCAGACGCTGTAGGACAGAAGCCTCTATCCCAAAGGTATCATTTCATGACTCAGGTAGAATGTCATTTGCCCTACCTTCATCTGATCTCTTACTACTGGCAAGTTTGTAATGCTGGATGCCTGCTCTCCTTCACTTAGGACTCCTTGTAGTGACAGTAAATGTTTGGTGGCTTTCTTCAACTATGGGTCCTGTGGATGAAGTCTCTCTTTACTCAGTCTGGGGCACAGAAGCCTCAAGATCACTGGGATTTCACTTGTCATGATGGGGATAGGTTTAAGTTGGCCTATCTTCTGCACAACTGTGGATACTATGGGGAGCACTGGAAGTAATTTTTTCTTCCATCATTAAACCCCACTCCCCTGTCCAAGGTGGGGATGGGGTTTCCCAGAGCTTTTAGCTAGCAGTTATCCTACTACCCCTCCTTCTAGGAGTAGTACTGAGACAACCTATTTCATAGGCATTCCTTATGGTTTTATTTGTTACTGGCTGTTGGTGAGGAGAAGCTGTGTGGATTTAATTTCTTCTAGGGAAACTGACTAGTTGTGAACTCTATAAATAGAGGACTGCCCTGCCCAGCACAACTTTCAGTCCCAAATTTTGGATAAAACTTTTGATAAAAAAACCTTGTTTTTGCTGTTCCTGCTCCATTTTAACTAGGTCTACTTTTCTTTCCAACTGCTGTAAAAAAAAAAAATAGCTTTTGAACTTTTCCACTTCTTCTCTATCTCTTTGTTACCACTCCCACCTAACTCCACCCAGGTCAGGATCTGGGGGTCAATGAATTCTGACCTTATTGTCTGCATTGGTAACCAAATTTTAAGTCCCTCTATGTCTCATACAGTGGCATGTGGAGTTTTAGAGTGATTACTGAGTCACACACTTCTTCTCTAACCAGCTATTCTTTCCCTGATTCATTTCTAGACTGTGACGGAGTCAGAGTTGCTGCCCAGATCCACTTTGCCATCTTCCAAACACTGCCCTTTAATTTTTAAGTGTCATTATGACATTCATGTATATTTTCTATGCATCCTTCTGCAATAATTGAACACCAGGATCTTCTTACAGGCTATGGAGGGTCTATTGCTATTGTCTTTACTCAATCTCTACTCTCTAGAACATAATAAAACTAATTAAATTAAAATTAACATTAATATATTCACATAGACGATTTAGAGAAAATAGTAGGTTGTTTTTTGTTTGTTTGTTTGTTTTTTGTTTTGTTTTATTTTTATGGTGGTAAGGACTATACACAGGGTGGCCTACATGTTAGGCCAGAAACCTATGCTGAGTTATATCCTCAATGTTCAAAGGAAATAAACAGGATTTGAGGGGAAATGGTTTGTTTTTTGCAACTCAACCGTGGACACTATGTAAATTGCAAATTGTTTTATGAAATAAAATTATTTTGTTTTCAAACCATAGGATTGCCATGAATTTAAAATTTTAGTCAAAGTAACAATGTGACTACTATAAAAAGCGCAAGTGGTGGACTGGTGTTGTGGCTCAGTGGTAGAGCGCTCATCTAGTGTGTGTGAGGCCCTGGGTTTGATCCTCAGCACCACATAAAAATAAATAAGTAAAATAAAGGTACTGTGTCCAACTACAACTAAAAAAATTATTAAAAAAACATATAAGTGCTTAGTTGGAAAACTGTATAGACTAAGAAAAAATAATACAATGTAGTTGTCCCTGTGACATCACTCAAATATTAACACATATTTAAAATTCCTTCTTATATGTGAATTTTTATCTAAAGTCCTAGTTTCTGTTTTTGTATATTATCATGTTATCCCTGTTCCTATAAATTTACAAGTCAGGTCAGGCTTTTCAGAAAAGATTAAATCTTTGTCAGCCCAGATCATTTGCCCAGAATGTGAGATGCCATAAATCTACATATTAATAATTTGGTATCCAACCAAATAATCTCTGTTTATAAAAAAGTTGATCTTTCTACAATTTAAAACTTAATTTGTACACAGTTGCCTATTCCTGCCTGTTAATGATAATTACTGATTTAAACCTTTGAGTTAGAACTTTTGGGATCATAGCCAGGGAATAATGACTCTTTTAAGAGTAGGAGATAATATTTCTACATCAGATGACACCTAATTTATAAAATGGCCATCTCATGTTATAGCTTCCAAATCATTTTCTCAATTCTTAGAAAATTTCTATTTTTGTTTCCTTGTGGGAACCATGAAATAAATGTTTGTATATGAAAATAAATTCCATTTATTAAGATACACATTCCCATTTTTATTCACTAGACATACATAGGGGCACTTGTCAGTGAATAAGGTGTTCCTTTAAAAACTTGGAAAACAACTATGACTCAAATAAATTGCTTATTTTTCTCACAAAATAAAGATTCCTGGAGATAGACAGTTTGGGAACAATAAGAAGGCTCACTGATATATTAATGTCTTTGGTTATAGTTCAATTGAATTTCAGTTTTCTTTCAAATGATCATTGTTAAGGATGAGAGTGAAATTCCAAGATTGGGTCTACACATCTATGAAGGCTTATTCTACTAAAACCATGTCTATGTTGTAACATCTTTATTCCTTAAGGTTGCTACTTTGCATAATTTCATCTTTATACCAGTGCTATGAGAAGACTATTGTAAGACTAGCAATGAGTTAAACATCATGGAAGTCTGAGTAACCTAACTTTCCTCAGCCTTAAATAGGCTTTTATTTATTAAAAGATTGCACCATGTGGTTTTGAAGAAGCCTTTCCAAGTAAAGATATTTCATCAATAATGAATTATCCAATTTATCGTGTAGTTCAATCATTTTAGTTTCTATACATAGACCATTTTATAAATGTGTTTTAATATGAACAAGGATGTGTGTATAAAAAATTCTGTAGCTGGCATATTTTATTCTTTAAAGTTTTTTCAGAATTGTCCATAATATGAGTGCCAGATATAGTGTGCTTCCCCTTTATCCACAAGGGATGCATGCTAGATCCCCAACACATGCCTAAAACCTAATATATTCTAAATCTATGATTTAATGTCTTTCCTATCTTAAGTATTTATCACAGACTATGGTATTCACTTTTGCAGTTCCAGATGGAACAGCACAACTAGCATGAGTTTCTTTTTCTTCTTCCCAATGTTATAGAAGCTTCATTCCTATTATTTAGTTTCACAACCTTATCATATGGTTTTATTTATTTCCTCATCAAGTAGAAAACTACCATGTTTTGCTTTAGAGTTGCAATTACACCTTCTTTTTCAGATATCCAAATTGCCAGCATCACTATCCTGATTTGAAACCAGAAAAGCATAAGGTTTTCTGGAGCAGAAGTAGTGTGGTACCATTACAATGGCTTTGATGGAAATTAGTGCTAAGTGACTGAGGGCGAGTAGTGTACACAGTTTACATGTGCTGGACAAAGGGATGATTCACAAACTGAGCAGGACCTAGTAAGATGGAAAAAAGTTCACCTGGCTACCTAGCATGGCATGCTATTTCAAATTATGAGTTATTATACCTACAATTTCCCATTTTAATATATTTGAATCACATTTAACCGTGAGTAACCAAAACCATGGAAAGGGAAATTGTGGATCTGGTTCTTTCCTTTGGAAATTTGTCTTTTTAATCCCTGAAAAAAAGTCATGACATGTTACTAATTTTAGGGAATAATGTTCAAGCTACTGTGACATGCTTGCTATGCTTCCAATGTGTTGCCTGCACGTTTCACATGTTGCCATTATGATAGTATTAAGGAGTAGGGCACTGAAGAGGTGATTAGGCCATGGGAAATTCTCTGAGTCCAAAAGGATTAAGAGTCATATAAAAGAACGTTTTGCACATAATTGACTGATTTTTCTTGTATCTTCTTCTGCCATGGCACGGTGTTTAACTTAGTCGGACTGTCTATTCACTACCTCGTGAGGAGGCAGCCAGAAGGCCTTTAGTAGAAACCAGATACTGGTGCCTTCTTGGATTTCCTAGCTCCCTCAGAATTATGAGAAGATCAGTTTTTGCTCTTTATAAATTATTTGTGTTATTTTGTTATAGCAGCACAAAGTGGTCCTAAATAATGCACTGTCTCTGCTAGAGCACTTAACTATGCAGGGCCCTCCTTCCTTGTTCATTCTGACAGATATCCTGAAAGCACAAAGTGACAGTGGCTTGGGGCAATTAACAACTTCCCACTCTTACTCTTCCCCAGGCCCCAGGTAAAAGCCACCAAGGGAGAAGCCAGAAAGTTGTGCTGGTTTCTGCTGTACCATGCAGTCTCTTTCTTACTTTCTGTGGTCTCCAGGGGTCAAGAGTAGGCTGGGTCCTATCAGAGATCTGAGAAAGACCAGATGAAAAACAGTTCCTTGGGTATGCATATCATATTCAAATGCTATTTTTTAAAAATTAATTGATTAATTATTTCTGAATGTGTTTGCTATATTTGCTGAGACTATTAGAAAGTCAGATTTTTTTCTGAAATACCAAATATCTATTAACTTATAAATTGATATTTGTTTATAATTTGAGTCTTCTTTTATTGTAGTATTTTTTGTTTGTTCTATTTTCAACCTGTCTATTTCTCAAATTCAGGGACAGAGATTACTACTATTTAGCTATTTGTCATTTGTTCAATAATTTATTTTATATTTGTTAACATCCAATTTCTGGAAATTTCTCTGTTCTTATACAGCACCAGTTTTCATTTATCCTGAAATGAATGCTTCTTTTATTTGTCACATAATTTATAATGTTTCCAATCTGTGTTCCAGCATTTGCCAGATCTTCTCTTCTTCTGTTATTTGTTTTAAGTGTCTTGTATTTCTAAATTGAGCTTTTTAAAAAGATAACCCACTAAATAAAACTGGGCTTCTTGAAGTCAATTATATTTCTCAGAATTTTAATATCTTATTCTATTTACATGCATTGAGATCATTGGTGTGTTTACACTGAATTCTACTATTCTTGTTTCTGTTTTTGATCATAGCATATGGAAAAATGTTCTCCTCCTCCCTTCTGTGCTACAAAGATACATGAAATTCTATCTTGTCAGTGTAAGACAGTGTAGAGTGTAGAGCCCTAGTTGCACTCGGCTTGTGGAAATTTTAAAAAAGAGAGCCAATTCAACTAACAACTGGACATATGCTCATATTTTTCTAAGAAAATACAAATTAATCATGAATTCTGTTTTCTTCTGACTAAAGCAGTTAGCTCCAAACAATACAAATTAGTCCAATTGCCTCCTGTTACATCATGTATAAATAACAGAATTATCTAGAATTTTATTTCCATTATATCAAAGTCTTTCATAGATACATATAATCTTATCGTCAATATTTGTTGTTTAACAAAATTGCTTTTTTCTTCATTATTCTACCTTTCTCTCTGAATTCAGATTTATTCTAAATTTTGTGTGTATATGAATATATGTGTGAGTGTGTGCATCTATCTATATATGCACACATACTTTCCTTCTACATATATACTTATATATTTCATTACTGAAATAAACACATTTCCTTTCAGTAATGACCCAGAAGTAGTAAACTCACTTAGGTTTAGTATTTGAAAACAACTTTATTTTTCATTAATTCTTCAAAAATAGTTAGCTAGTATACTTGTGAAGTTTGGGAAATGCTTTTCCTAATAAGCTGAAGATAACATTCCACTTTCTACTGCATCTGTTATCGCTGGTAAGAATGCTTCTATTGGTTGTCATTTTTTTTCCTAAAGAATTTACTCTTCATTCTTCTTATCTTTAATCATCTTTTTCCTCGAATTTTCTGTACACATTTGACTAATACATGTTAAAAGTGGATCTATCTATATGTTCTTACATGGTGACATATATTTTGCTATAGACTCAGTGTCTTTGTTCAATCTCAAAATACATACTTCAAGTTTACTTCATGTTGGGAAAATTCTTGACAGTTTTCCCTTTAATATTGACTCTCCTTATATCTCTTTTATTTTAAGAGGCATAGTTTGACAGACTCAGTCTAGATAAAATTCATGTTTCCTCATTTCTTTTCCATATATCCCATCTAAATTTCTCTGTGCTCTATTATAAATGATTCATTCACAATTGTTTTATTACTCATCAAATTTTTCATTTTTTTGTTTTGTTTTGACTATTGATTAATCTTTTCATTACTAAATTCAGTGACCATAACTTCTTTGTTCATATAATTTCTATTTAATTATTTTTATACTGTTTCCTTTTAGAATTTGCTCTTTTTTTTTCAGTATGGCTCTGAGAACACTGTAAACACACTTATTTTATGATGTTTAAATACTGTTCCATAAACTTAAGAGGCAATATTTTTATTTTTTAAGTCTGATTATTATATTTCATAGTAGTTTATCCATTTTAGTCATCTTTCCTTTACTGTCAGTCATTTTTCTTTGGTAGCTCATACCAAGGGAACCTGATTCAGAATGCTTCATGATGTAGAGTTGCAGTATGACATAATTTCTCAAGAGCCGATTTGTGGATTTTTTGGGTTTTGTGAAATGAAGACTCATTATTTACTTGAGTTTTTCTTTGATACTAAATATTTGTGTCTGCATTTACAAATTATATATATGTGTGTGTATGTATACACACACACACACACACACACACACACACACACACACACACACACTTGGGTTTTCATTTCTCATTCACTCATATTTCCAGGTGGGCAGTTCATATAGTCTCCAAATCTCCAGGTTAATGGTCTTAATTATTTCGGTCCTAACTCTAAAATTCAAGGATCCATTTTCTTTCATGCTTATGGAAGAAGACCATTCTAATTCACACAAGAAAAATATCTCAACTGCTTTCCCCGTGAAGACCTTAAAAATTCTGACATATTTGTTTATCAAATTCTGATGTTTTCTTGTAAATATTTTCCACTTGGGATGAACATTATGAAAAATAGTATTGCATAAGACAGAATCACATTTAAAAATTATTTGTTGAAGTATGATATGAATATAGTAAGCTATATAGATATGTGTGTATATATAGAGAGAGTATGTGTGTGCATGTGTGTGTGTATATATAGATAGATAGATAAAATGAACAGCTTGATGACTTTTCAAAATATAAACATGATCTTATAACCAGACTGCAGATAGTATTTTTATTCTTGTTTTTTTGTGTGTGTGGGGGGGTGTGTGTGGGTGTGTACGTGTTTTCTATGATGTATTTTATGCTGACTGGAAATTTCTATTTCTTCATTTCTTATCCCCAAATTTGTAGTTTATTATTACTTTTTAAATTTGTAATATTATTTTTGACAATTGTTCCATGGTTCATGTGTTCATTTAATGACGGGTGTTTCTAATCTTCGTTAAGGTCATTGCATTGGTCAAATATCCCCTGCTTTTTCACACAAATGTTGCTCGTTTTACTGAAAACAGGTTCCAATTTCCAATTATAAATGTTGGGGCCTGGCCCTAAAATTTGCAAAACTCATGTCTCCTTGCCTTTGCGTTTCTGAGGAACTTTCTGAGATGATTGCTATACTGTTTTTGGAATTTTTGTAACTTTGGTTGAGAGAACCTCTCCAACATCACTGTCTCTATAGCTGGAAGAAGAATGAGACTGAATTGTTGTAAGTGCACCTAAATCTTTCCCCAAAAGAGAAAGATGTGTTGTTCCACTTAAACTTGAATACTACTGGAACAATTGGCATGTTAGGGAAAAGGTTGGAAAAGCTCTAAGATTCTAAAATGGTATGTAGTTTACATGCTCCGCCATTGCATTACCACTAAGTCTATTTCTTTCTTTCTACAATTTACAAAGTGGTTTAAATTTGGAGATGGATTATAATCACTTAAATGACTTTTTAACCATGTCAGTGCCTGGGCCATAAACTTTCTGGAAGTGAGTTCCAAAACCAGTATTTTTTATTTTTTTAATATTTTTAAAAATAAAGCCCAGGGGTTTCTAACAGTAACTAAATTTGAAAATCATTATCTTATATGACACATATTATATTATACTATGTTATGTAAGCTATAAAATAATAAATAATATACATGAACGTTTTAAATACAGAGTGCTGTGCAAAATCAGAAAACTAAAGCTAAAGAGGAAAAGAAATAAAGTTCAAATATTTATCAGGAATTCTAAGTGATCTTTCTTTGAGAGACAACAGGAGATGTAAAACAAGAAGAGTCATTTTCAGGAAAAATGTCAGTTGAAGAAATTTTACTAAGGCTAATTGTTATTTTAAGACAATCTATATATCCCCAATAAATAGACTCCCAGGTATATTTTATCATAGGAAATGTTTGGCTTTGGTCAACTGTTATTGAGCATACAATAGACAGTATTTGCCCAGTAGCTTAAACACTGATGGATTTTGGTAGGTACATAAATTTTCTTTGATTAGTTTTTGGAATATACTTGACTCTGGTGTTGAAAACTACTTACAGTATGATAAACAATGTTTAACTATTTATATGTACAAAGCCTAGAGATCAGCTGTGATAATTTATTTAAGTTAGACCATGAGCTATAAAATAATGGACTTTATGTGAAATAAATATATTTAAGATTCTCAAATATTCTGCAAAGATATTGGATTCCAGAAATATTGTCATTGTTATAAATTACAAGTAAGGTTGATTATATCTTTACAGTTATACTTATTTGTACATTACATTCATTGACTGGGGATGCAGTACTGAAATATTCTTTTTAGTTTTAGAATTCAAGCAAATCATAAAATATTCTATCATTTTGGTACTAGTAATTTGTATTTAAGTCCCAATTCATCTAATACCTGTGTGACTTTACACTGATTTCCTTGCTTTTATAAGACTCAATACCAACACACATAATATTAGGTAATAATGTTATATATCTCATTAAATTATTTGAAAATTAACATTACAAAAATTTGTTCACTCAGATCATTTCCAAAATATGATACTTTTTTTTTTACTTTTTTCCATCATTGTATCACTAATATTTTTCTTGATTTTTTATATTGCATTCAACTATGGGAAATATCTCTCTCTCTCTTTCTCTCTCTCTCTCTCTCTCTCTCACACACACACACACACACACACACACACACACACATCTTTCATTTTACTACCTTCTGCAACTTGCTTTGTGATTTCACAGGGGTCTCCTGATAAGTCTTTGCTTCTAGAGTCCCTAGAGTCTGTTTTTCATAAAAAAAAAACAAACAAAAACATAGTTTTAGTTTTTATATATGCCATACTATGACAAATGCCTTATCAAAACATTCTCATGGTTTTCTATTCGATTTAGAATAAATTCTGGTTCATTCATTAATTTGGACATAGATCATCAATTAAGATAGTCAATAAAGCCCTAATATTATGTAGCCAATATCTTGTCTCTGACCACACATTTTTGCTCACCATGCTTTAGCCACTGCCATACCTATGTTCATAAATCTTCTCTCTTCCCTGTGCCTGTATTGCTTTATTGCAGATATTTAAATGACATACTTCCTCCTTTTCTCTGTGCCTCTTATGAAATACCACATGCTCAGGATGACTTCTTTGGACACCTCACCTCACACATCACCCCATCACTCTCTACTGGTGTATCAATGTTTTCCTTACAGCAGGTACCACTGCTCAACATTATATTTTTACTGTCTCTCCTTCTAAGGTACAACATAAGTGGATTCAGGATTTTTTGTTGCTGTTGTTTATTGCTGTACTCCAAGAAATACCTTAAATGTTGTTTAGAACACACTAAATATGTAACATGTTTTTGTTGAATGAATAAACTAATGCATGAATGAACTGATGGGAACTTCCTAAACATTAAATTATCCTAGTGATAATAAGTGTTTCAGTTACCCATTGCTCTATAACCAAATGCACCAAATTCTAGAGGTTCAAAACTCATGACAAATCTACAGCGTTGTCAGGACCCAGTCTTGGCATCTGTTAGTAAACCCTGACGACCATTCCATACTCTCTGGCTTTTTAATTAATTAATTAATTAATTAAATTTAATTAAGTATATATGACAGCAGAATCCATTTTGATTCATTGTACACAATTGCAACACAACTTTTCACTTCTCTGGTTGTACATGACATAACGTTGCACTATACATGCAATCATACATGTACCTATGGTAATGATGTCCATCTCATTCCACCATCTTTCCTGTCATCATGCCACCTCCCTCTCACCTCTCCCTCCCCTTTGCCCTATCAAAGTTATTCCATTATTTCCATGCCACCCTCCCCCATTAGGGATCCAACATGCACTTATCAGAGAGAACATTCAGCCTTTGGGATTTTTTTTTTTTGGGGGGGGAGGTTGACTTACTTCACTTAGCATAATATTCGTTAACTCCATCCATTTACCTACAGATGCCACGATTTGATTCACCTATAATACTGAGTAATATTCCTTTGTGTATATATACCAAAAATTCTTTATCCATTCATCTATTTAAGGGCATCTAGGTTGGTTCCACAATTTAGCTACTGTGAATTGAGCTGCTATAAACATTGATGCATCTGCATTACTGTAGCCTGCTGATTTTAAGACCTTTGAGTATAAACCAAGGAGTGGGACAGCTGGGTCAAATGGTGGTTTTATTCCAGGTTTTCCCAGGAATCTCCATACTGCTTTCCATTTTGGTTGTACAAATTTGCAGTCCCACTAGTAATGTATGAGTGTGCTTTCCCCCCCACATCCTCACCAACACATATTGTTGTTTGTACTCTTGAAAACTGCCATTCTGACTTGCATGAGATAAAATCTTAGAGTTGTTTTGATTTGCATTTCTCTAATTACTAGAGATGTTGAATATTTTTTTCATACATTTGTTGATCAAATGTATACCTTATTCTAAGAAGTGTTTGTTCAGCTTTCAGCTTCTTAGCCCACTTATTGATAGTTTTATTTTTGTGTGTGTGTGTTAAGTTTTTTAAGTTCTTTATATATCCATGACCATAAAACCCAAAGCACTATACAGATTTGATGTGATTCCAATTAAAATTCCATTTTTCATTCCTTATAGAAATAAAAAAAATGAAATTATGAAATTCATTTGGAAATATAAGAGACCCAGAATAGACAAAGAAATTCTTAGCTTAGCAAGAAGAGTGAAGCAGGAGGCATCACTATATAAGGCCTTAAACTATACTACAAAGGTGTAGTAACAAAAACAGCAAGGTGTTGACACCAAAATAAACATGAAAACCAAAGATACAGAATAGAAGACACATAGACAAAACCGCATAAATACAGTTATCACATATTAGACAATGTATGCCAAAAACATACACTGGAGAAAAGATAGCCTCTTCAACAAATGGTTCTGGGAGAACTGGAAATTCAAATTCAACAAAATGAAAATTAACCCCTATCTCTCATGCACAAAACTCAACTCAAAGTGGATCGATGACCCAGGAATTAAACGAGAGACCCTGTGCTTAACAGAGGAAAAAGTAGGCCCAAAATTTCATCATGTCAGATTAGGCCCTGACTTTCAACAAGACTCCTAAAGCACAAGAAATAAAATCAATAATAAATGGGATGAACTCAAATTAAAAAGCTTCTTCTCAGCAAAAGAAACAATCAATGAAGTGCAGAGGCAGCCTACAGAATGGGAGTAAATTTTTGCCACACACACGTCAGATGTCTTTTGTTTTTTGCTCTCAGTTTGGATATCTGCTGGGTTTGGGGGCAGAAACCTAAATATTGTCAATGTACAGTATACTGGCGGACTTCCCAGGAAGGTAATCACAAACAGAACAGAGAGACAAGCAAAAGGTACATTGTGCTTCATCATGTGGTCTCAGAAGTCACTCATGTCACATCTATGTCATTTTGTTCATCAAAACATGTAACTAAAGCTGGCACATATTCAAGGGGAGCGATATTAGTTTTTAATGGAAGGAATGTCAAATAATTTGCTGACATATTTTTAGACCATTATAGATTGCAGTGTTATTTTAGTCCTCATTTTAATAGAATTGCTTCTAGGGTTTTCCAATTGTATGTTTTCTGCTCAAAAGTTACAAAGACAAGCTGATAGGCTAGTTTATTACAATTTTGTATGTTCTATAAGTGAATTTCTGTGCCTCAACAAAGAAAAAAGCACCTAATGTTTTACAAATGCATCTTAAGTTATTTTACATACCAGTGAAATATTTTAAATATGTCCAAACTGGAACAATATAAGCAAAATATCAAGTGTGATGCATCAAAAGCTAATTGTGCTTCTTGGCCCTCTGCATGCATAGATTCCCTTCCCACTTACACTGGTTTCTCCATTTCCACCTCCCTCTCTTCTGTCAACCATTGTGTATTTATTAATGTATTGAACATTATCAGGGCTTGAAATGTTCTCAAAGTGATGACAAAATTCATGCTTGAAAAACATTTTTTTATCTCAAAAAAGAAAAGAAATGAAAAGATTTACCTTATTGGTGATTTGATAATAACCTTCTGGGAGGTAAGGGTATATATACTAAGTGTTCCTTTTAAAATATCCAGCCTTCTTTTATCAAAGTAAATCTGACCATAAGAAAAATTCTTAGTATTTCCACAATAAAAAGGAATAGAATTTTTTCTATTGCTGGATATTTAGTAATTGGTGCATATAAAATATTTAGAGGTAACATTAACTTTCATGCAAAGCATTGTCTTTCTTCACCAAACAGCGACTTCCTTCTGACATCAAGTATTGTCATACTGTTCTACAATGCTGAGGTGTTTGTGTTTAAACATTATGCATATGACAGCACATATTAAATGAATAGAAGCCTTGAAAAACTACTGGATATATTGCTCTTTTTAGTGATGAGGAGATCCATTTTCTAAAAAATATTGTTATATACGGATACATTCAAAATGCTCTATTAAAATTGAGAATACAGTCATTACATAGACCTAGTGAAGAATTAAAGTACAAGCGGCTGTCTTTTTTTTTTAAAGAGAGAGTGAGCGAGGGGAGAGAGAGAGAGAGAGAGAATTTTTAATATTTATTTTTTAGTTCTCGGCAGACACAACATCTTTGTTTGTATGTGGTGCTGAGGATCGAACCCGGGCCGCACACATGCCAGGCGAGCGCGCTACCGCTTGAGCCACATCCCCAGCCCAAGCAGCTGTCTTTCCACAAATATAAAACTAACATTGTTTCAAATGATTGTGCAGTTCTGTGCATAGTTTAAAATATATTTGTGTTTTTATAGTCATAGTTATAATGACAGTTAAAAGTACTACAGGCACTTTTTTGACACTTCCTTATTAAATTCTTAAAAAACAATGAAAAATATATTTCATTCTCATAAGAGATCAAGTAATGTTTGGCTTTCTTTTCAGTAGTTAGAAAAAAAATTGTTATAAAAGAGAGATTTTTATCATTAAATTTTTAACAGGCAAAGAATTTGTATAGCTTCAAAATTCTGACATGATTCTACCTTCAAATTCTTTTTCCTCCTCAAATATTAAAGGTATTTGCAGATCCTTAGACCTGTTTGTCTACTTAGCCAAGTTAAATTAAAATGCAAGATGATAATCTATTGTTAGATTATTTTTCCAATATTGACAATCAGTTCCCTTCCATAATGAACTTTTCCCTGTGCTAGCTACTTCAAATCTTTTTATCCTGTACCCATAGGATTGAACATGATTATGAAAGATAAACCTTAGTAATAAAAAATGAAAAGAGGTTATGACATTCTTATTAAACAGAAAAGGCAACTTCTTTTGATTCTAATCTTATAGTTACCAGCATTATTAGAACATTATTAGAAGTACAGGAAACAGGCATATTTATTCATAAGTCCTGCTCTCATAAATTATACTTTCTAAAGAGGAGAACTTTTATAAAAATGGTGCATGATAACTCTACTTTTTGTCCTACAAAATGCATAATGGATTTTCTACTCTTTTATTCTGTCAAGAAAAGTTTCCTATATGACTATTTGATCAGATATAAACTAAGAAATTAATATAAAATCACTAATATCTTTCTAGAGACACAGTGATGTACGTGAAGAAAGTCATAATTCTTAAGTTTGCATATTCCAGATAACATTTATGTTCTGTTTTTAATTTTACCTTCTCAAGAGCTCAAAGAGTCAAGGTGGGTCTTTGTAAGCAACAGAATACAAACTAGATAGATTAAGTAGAAAGATATTCATTACATTTTAGAGGGAGTTCACACACTCACTGGAAGAAGTAAAGAGGTTCAAGATGTAGTATGAACTGCCATTGAAATGAACAAGCCAAGTAAGGATCCTGCAAATAAAGCTTCAAATGACTCCTTTCCGTGACCAACCAAAAACTGCTACAATTAGATAGCTCTCTGGAAACCTTGGAAGTCATCATTGTCATTACCAGTGTAGCCCTATACCATTTTGCTTCGGTTACTTGTTAAATGAACCCATTGTGAGTGAGTTTATTTGCAGGGACCGAAACTTCATGTTACACCCCAGCTGCAGTGTAACATAGAAAATAAAACTACAGTCCAGATGCCATATGCTGACTGGCTGAAGTGGGTGTTAGAAAATATGTCAACTCTATCCATCAGTGCCCTCAGCAGCAGTTAGTCCTGCACTAGTTAATAATGCAGAGAATTAAATTATCCCCAAACTATTAGCTTCATGTGACTGTTTTATGATTCTCATGGTTCTAATGTGGGTCTCCTTGAAGTTGCACTCAAATTTTTGCTGGGTTTGTAGTCACTGGCATACTCAGGTGAACTGGATATACTAATGGTCCACTCACATGGTCAGCACTAGACCTGCACTGTTGTTCAAAACTTCTGAGGTTCTCTGTAAACCTGGCTCCTCATGGAACCCAGGATTTCCCATAGTGCGGAAGATCAAGATTCAGGGCATGAGTATTCCAACGTGCAGGGGAGATATTCGAGCTCTCCTGATAATCAAGTTCCATAAATCACATGATTCTTACTTCTGAATCTGATAGTCTCAACAGTTCCGGAAAGAAAATATCAAGTTGCAAGTTGCATAGCTAAGTGAGAGAAGTTTTAAAATTCTTTAAATATAACAACTTACCCACACTTAGGCTTCCAACCAAACCCCCAAAATGTAAACAATAAAAATATTTTACATGGTTAGTGGATGCTATGAAAAAAAAAAGAAAAGAAAAAACAGGCGCATCTTTTCACCTAAATGGGGAAACCAAGCATTTCTTAGTCATCGCATGAATCTTTAATGACTGAAATAAAGAGAAGGAAACTTTATACTGGAATTATCGCTGTCTTTAGATCTAGCTAGCTGTCATCTGTATTCATCTAAATGATCAAATAAAAATGAGGAACAACTAAGATATTCTCATTCCCCTAAGTGTTCTTAAGACTTGGTTGCTATTTGTAATAGTAGCAACTCATTTTGTCAATGTTCTTTATTTGGAGGTGAAAAGGCAGTTACTGATATATTCACTCTTAACATTCTTCCTCACCGTTTTCCTGTTTCCAGAATACCAATGCTCCTAGCCAGGACTGAAACATACCCAAAGTGATCTGCTGAATTTTCTGATGTTGTTGCAGTAAACATTAAATCTTGATCTGACATTTAAGGGATCGGATATCAAAACAACAGAATCATTTCATCTTTTGTGTTAATGTTTTTATTAGCCCGAGGCTCCCCAAACTACCAGGTGGGAGTTTCAGTTTCCAGCTCTTAGTGATTTCACTCCTCAGTCTCTTGGAAGTATGGCGTCTTTTAAGTACTGCATTATCAAAATATAACCTCAAAGTTGAATGAATAATAAAAATATTATTTACCAAGGGTAACACATTTACATACTTTAAGAAATGCCACTATTAATTACACATCTTCACACTGGAATGCCCACACTGGCAATAAAGAATATCACCTCATAGGACAAAACTCCAAAGTTTTAAGGTTCCCACTCAACTATTTGAGAATAATTTATTTATTTTTTCTGTCTATTCTCTCATTCTTCAGGAGTAGATGGTTCTGGTAGACCTATAAATCCTATCCCAGTCAGTTTCTTCATGTATTTTATGGTGAATATGAATTTTTTGTTCAGAATTAATGTCTGTGAAAAGCTGATCGAGAATAGGGTGTTGAGTAAATCCCTTAAAGATGGGTTGACAGCAACTAAGTGGACAGAAAAGGTACAATAATTTCTAAACAAATATCTGCTAGAGTCTGAAAAAAGATTGCAGAATTCTTCCTTCAAATTCTGTCCAGTGAAATAATTCTGCAACTATGTGATTGGCAGATTTCCCCAGGATGAGGAGACAAATAGTAAACAGAATATAACTCTTAAAGGTTTTGCTTACCGCCAAGATTTTAGATCCTTTGCTCTTTCATGTTTAACTGTGACAGTCCACTTCTGGATCAAATTTTTTTTCCTTATTAACTACACAAAGACTATAATTTGGAGGTCAAGGAAAGATGGTAGGAGTAACCACACAGTGGAATATAATTGTGTTCAAACTGAGTCTTAAATCTACTACCACCATTTGCTAAAGAGTTCAGGAAATGACTAGTTTTGTGGCTTTTGTATCAAGCTTCTGGTGGGAAATTCCAAATACTGTTCTCTAGTCAGGTGTGCAATATCTGCCATGGCACAATAACAAGCTAAGAATTTGTTTTCTGGTCATTTGAAGGAGTCAAACTTTGTTCCAAAACCTAAGCATCCATGCTCCAATGTGCCTCCTAAGCCCCCAACCAGCTTCATGAACCATCATACTCAGACAGGCAGTTTAAGCACCATCACATTCAGAGGCTAATAAGAACTAGGAGGCAAGCAGTCCTTGAACGGATCTAGGCTGAGCCAGCTGGAAAGCTTTTGCTTGCTTTCAGTCCAATTCAAAGCTGGCAGCCTAATAAGCCACTTAGTAAACGTAACAGAGCAACGGAATTAAATATATCTGTTCCCTCCAAAATCTAAACAGGCCCACCAAACTTTACGCCTCTTTCTCAACAGTAGAAAAAGCAAATCGAAGTGAGTGGTCCATTCTCAAGGAGTGCTTTAGTCAGACTTTTCAATCCTGTGACCAAAAGACGTGACAAGAAAAGTTTTAGAGGATAAGGAGTTTATTTGGTACTCACTGCTTCAGAGATCTCAATTTGTAGACAGCTGGCTTCATTTCTTGGGGCTCCAGGCAAAGTAGAACATCCTGGCTCTGGGGTTTGGCAAAAGAAAGCAGCTCAGCATGTCACACTGAGAAACAGAGAGAGTTTTGCTCGACAAGGAAATATATACACCAAAGGCACAGCCCCAGGGACCCACCTCCTCCAGCCACACCATACTGGAATTCAGTTACAACCCATAAAATCCCAGCAGGGGATTAATTCACGGATTAATTAATATTCCATTCAGTTCACCTCTAAGCTTTATTGCCTTGTCTCATACATGAGCCTTTGGGCAACACCTTACATCTAAACCATAAAAAGGAGATATCCTCACATGTCTAGAACCATCATTGCCAGAAACGGTCATACCTGTATACCGTTGTGGGTTTTCACTCCCATGTTCTGGCATCTGTCATTACTATGTCCTTATGAGGACACTCTATCAACTGTAGAACACTCTGGCAGAGATATGTCATGTCCTGTGGAGTAATGAAGTATTTTCGGTCTCTACAGACACAATTTTGGTCAAGAAAAGTATTTTCTTTGTCTTAGGCTTAACAATGAAGATTTCTTGTCATAGTTTCTTGAGGAAGGCATCATACTTTCTCTGTTGTTCTGATTATAGAGAGAAGGAAAAGAAAATTTAATGGATCAAATGATGCTTAATAGGTATTAGAAACCATTTTAATTCCTTGCAATAAATATAATAAAAGTGAAAATAAATATGAATACCTAACACCTGATTGTTTAGATAAATCCCTTATTATTTTCCCAGTCATTTTTCTTTTGCACATGTAAAAAGGTATGATAAATTGGGGTGCATGAAAGGCCGTTTCTCCTCTCTCTTTGATGTCTTTGATAATAACTTTACGTTATGTAAAGCCTCCAGAAATTCTCTATTGCTAGCTTGCCAACCAATAGCCCACATTCTGTAGGAAAGTATGTTAGGGATTTTGCCAGTGTTCTATATTCTCAGCACACAACTATGGACCGGGGAAATAACCACAGTGAGGATCCATAAACACCATAAACTCTGTTTATCACCAGACTTTTTAAGCCATCACCCTGATCAACGAAGCACTATGGCATTCTAAATCCAAGACAACAGGATTACTTTAGAGCCAATGTTGAAGTATTCCAGAGAAGTCTGTATAATTGTGTTTTTACACTGCAAGTTGTTCCAGTAAATCAAAGCAGATCTATTAGGTTAAGATGGGGAGAAAGATATGTGTTTAGTGTTTTTTTCCCTTTCCCCAAAAGAATCTGATTTTAGGATGAATTCAAATATGGCAATTCTGTGTGGTCTAATAAAACTTCACCCAAAATGTGAATTGAAAATTCTCTCTTCAATAAGTATAGAGGTGTTATTTTTAAATAACTAAATACATCACAATCTTAATGAGCTGATATATTTTCTTAGGAATTATCTACTACTCACTGAAAAAAAACCTCTTTTGGCCATATCATTATGATTATATCATACTCTTTGATGCCTGCTTCAATAATGACTGCCTCCATGGTTAATTGTTTTAAAATGTTTCTTTGTTTGCTTTTTTGCTTTGATTTTTACCTTTGTAACTAAGAGAAGCCCATCATCACTACTGAAATCAGGGAATGTATGCTAACAGAAGCAGGGTCTCACTTTCATTTTCTGCCCAGAGGGCAATCATTGATAGCATCTTTAAGATGCAAATGTTCCCTTTATTAGTGTTGCTATTAGTGTCTTTGTAAAGAAGCTATCTTCAGAGGCTACTAAATGGACAAATGAACATTAAATGACCATATTCTCCAACACACCAATCCCCAAGGTCTTGCCAATCATCAAGCATGTATTCAGCCCTCACAATGGTCTATGTAGTTCACTGCCCTTTGTCCCACATGACTTATCTGCAAATCACAGATCTGAAAATTCACTGAATTGGAATAATATAATTCTTGGTTACAAGTCAATCTGATACAGTTATTTTCATTTCCCAATGTTTCATTCTAAAAGTATGTATCAAGAGAATCAATCCATTCCATCCAACAGATACTCTTTCCCATTTCTCAATAACAAAAATTAAACTGATATTTGAAAAAATACATATCTATATGTTAATATAATTTCCTTGAAAATCAGAATAATGTAATAGCCATGCTATTCAAATCTAAGTTCAAAAACCTGTTCTAATACAGTATTCTTTTCCAATTCTTCAATAAATGGTGACATGATCTGCTGTTGATTAGACCAAGAACCCGATTAGCCCTTTTGTTCAATATGTTAAAACCATTCCTAAGACTTATGGATTTTATGACCACTTTCAAATGTGTTTGAAGTCTTCCCACTTCTCTCCAAGGCTAAAAGGCATGACTAGAAATGTGGCTTCATAGAGGGGCTGAGACTTGTCATAATATATCAATTTCCACCACGTTTTCCTCTATAGACAATCTCACCACAGTCTCTCTCCTGAAATCCTGCAATTGATTTTCTTAAATTTTTTTTATACCAGTATTTTGTGATGTTTAATAGTTTATGTATGAAATAAATTTATAAGAGGCACTCATTTTCTGTTATATCTTCCATCCTAAGCAGAATTAACTAAGGATTAGAAAGCATGTGATTTCTTAAACAATAAACATTTTAGTATGAATCTTTTCCATTTATTTTTAAGATGTTAAATTTGTTTTTAGGTAGAACCTTACTTCTTTCCTGTCTTATTCTCAAGGCCTTCATTTACTTCCACCATTTTGCTTTTGTACACAAGAGCCTTCTTCATTCCTTTCCCCCTCCTTTCTGTTCCAAGGTTTGCATTCATTAATTTTTCAAAAGTATCTCTTCTGGTTGGCTAAGGCCATGGATAAACTTAGCATAAATTTTGTAGGTCAATCAGACACCAGCAATTTGGCCCTCTCATTCCCTTGCTGAAGGTTATTTTGCTACTAAAGTCAATGAGATTCCACCTTACCCTCTATTTTGTGTTTTCTTTCCATCTGTCATCACCTTCTGTCATTGTTTACACCAAGCCAGACATTGAGGAGGGTGATAAAAAAATATTTAATATGTAGTCAAATCATGTATTTCTATTTTTGAACTATTATTGTATACCAAGTTTTAATTTTGTAGGAGAAAATATGTCTATTACCTCAATCGGATCCAGCCAAATAACATTTGAAATCTTGATGGTTATAGTTCTTATAACTATTTTTCCCTGTAGAGAAGATAAAAAAGAGAGTAAATTATTTTAAATAGTATATTTACTTTAAACTTGACTCTTTAAACAATATAAATTCCTCAACCTATCCATTTATATGTTCTCCTTTCCCAGAACTGGTATAAAATCAGTAATATATTAAAATAATTAACTTATTAACTTTAATGTTAGACCTTATACATTTTAATATTTCAACATTAATTTTCAAATAATGTCTTCAACTGCCTGACAAAAATTTTCATCTTACATAAAATGATAGTTGATTTACCAGATTGTCATAAGTCTGTGTGGTGTATTATCAATGTTAATAAACTGTATCAGCTACGCCTTCCTCTCCATGGAACTTGACTGTGACTGCACAGATATTCTCATAGTAATCATTGTTTTTATTTTTTTTAAACAGGGTATAACTAAGTTGCCTATTCTGGCCTAACCTTGATTTCCTCTTGCCTCAGCCTCTCAAGTAGCTGAGATAACAGGCCTGTAATTACATAGTAATCTAAAAGGAAGTAAATGCTTAGTTGCAAAAAAGAAAATGTGTTGTGCTCAAAAAGATGTTTCAACACATTGTAAAAAGATGTATATATGTGTATTTTGGTATTCATAGTCTCCTGCCTTTATGTAAGTAAAAACATGTTAAACTCCTACATGAAATATCAATATAAGTAAAGAAAATACTAAATAATTATCATTACCTATGGCTAGCTCTGTATGTAAGAGTTCTTATACTGAACATTGATGACAAATATGTTAGTCAATGACTATGGAACACTGTCCTCTTTCCCTCAATTTGGTGTTATTAGTTGTGTGCTTCCTGGTGAATTTGTTTTTGTGAATATTTGTTCCTGAACTTTCCTTACTGTTTTAAGTTGCCTATGAATATTTAGATCTTAATCATTGTAAAACAAAGCAAATGACTATTGAAAGACTAATAAAAAAAATAAAGGAAAAGGAAAACAAGTTCTTGGTGAACTATACACTCCACAGGCATTTTTGAGAGCTGTCATTCATGTCTGTATGTAGGAATCCCACATGAATCCAGGGGTCCGACACAATGCTCTCTCCTCCACAGAAACATCAATGTTACTCCCACTGAACTTGCTCCATTCCTACCTCTTGCTCCCCATCAGCCACACACATTCCCAAACAAATCTTGCCCTTTCATTTTACTGACTCTTCTGATATTTTACATGTTGTTTCTTAAGTGCGAGATAGGAAGCAAGTATAGGTGCTATCAGATCTCTAATGCCACACACTGCTTGCACATCATAGATGTTTTAACCTATTTTAATTATTTAGATTATTCTTATAGTAATATGATTTCACTTTAGAAACAACATATAAATATATACATATATATAATAGAAATAGGTATATTATTAACATATATAATTCCTTCATGATAACATCTACTGCATAAGAATTCATTTATGCTCTTGCAAATTCTAATCTCAGATTATTGAAGACTGATTGATTTATGAATGAATTTCAGAGGGAGGAAAGTATCTACCCCTGGCTGCAGAATGGACAGGATGCCATTTTCTTTGCTAGACTTCATTTGTATAGTGGAATAAAATAACTTTCAATTTAAAAAAGTCCTTAAGTATTAGATTCAACCAAACTACCAGATGACATATACATATATTTTGTTGTGAGATAATTATGTGCATTTCCTTTTTATTTTTTTATCTTTTTAACTTGATATGTTATTTTTCCCTCTATCTGAAATCTGCTTAGAAAAAGTTGTCATCAATGTTATGCCTGCTGTTTCTTTATATCCCTGTGCTGTTTATCCTTATCCATAATTCATTCCCTAAAGAAATAAAAGTAAAAAGACAGAAACAAAGAATAAATACTGACATAGTGTCAAAGATCCCTTGGGAGTCTGACATTAGAACACAGTTCACTTTGCATCTTATGATCATATTGTCAGTAAACACACATTCTCAGTGCTTCCTTATTCATTTTTAAAAATCTAAAGAATTGCATTACTTTTATTTATTTTCCTAGTTGAATATCCAGCTAGTAAAATATTTGCACTCTTACCTACAAAGCAGAAAATGAGATGCAAAATTGTATCCTAATATTTATACATGATGTATAGGAAGCTGCTTAATTACTCACTTTCAGATAATGCAGGTTAAATTACTCAAAGCTAAACAGAATACACTCATTTTTCAATGAACTGTCATACGTGAGAGAGCTATACCAAGAAAGGAGAGGATTTAGGGATAGCTTCTTTGCCTTACCATAACTCAATTCCTAGTTTTAAGGCAGGCAAATATCTACTCAAGGTGGAACTAGTAAGAGAAGTATTTAATGTTAGTTTTTAAAGAAAAATATAAAGTGATGATACAGTGCTGTCGAACATACCCATGCTGTTTTTCTATTCACACAGGTCTCCTTGGTTTTGACAAGAGTAGAAAATGGGATTTTCAACACTTTCCTCCATTTCATCGATACATTTTTCAAAATACACAAACATGAACAACTATCTGAATTAAAAATTATTATTCTCAGTTTATAAAAACAAAACAACTTAAGGGAAAAATTTAAAAACATTTTGAAGGCCACTAAACCAAATACTGACATAACCCCCATATTCTGTGAAGGCTTTTAGAATAAAAACTTGAAGTCTGGAGACTAATTACCTAACATGTATTCCAAATTTTCAGCTTGCTTGATATTCAACCTTGATCAAGTTACTCTGCATTTCAGTTTCCTCCTTCAAATGGAAGATAATTTATGTTAACTACATACCTGCTAGTGTCACTGAGATTAAATGAGTGTGAAGAAATCAGAATACTGCCAGGGGTGGGGCACATGCCTGTAATCCCAGCGGCTTGGGAGGCTGAGGCAGGAAAATCAAAGCCAGCCTCAAAAAAAGCAAGTTGCTAAGCAACTCAGTGAGACTCTATCTCTAAATAAAATACAAAATAGGGCTGGTGATGTGGCTCAGTGGTTGAGTGCCCCTGAGTTCAATCCCCAGAACCCCCAGAAAAAAAAAAGGGAAAGAAAAAAGTAATAAATTAGAACATTAAGGCAAATAAGTAACATACAGACTATACAGTTTGGCTGTTGTTTTGCTCTCATTCTAACTTGATATCTATTGTTAAAGCCTAGCAAATTTCAAGTTGTAGGCACCACAGCAAAGAGTGAACCAAACGACTCTATATGAACAATACAAATAGATACATTTATAATATACTTAAAGATCTTTCCAAGGAAGATAATGAAAGGATGTCAGAGGCGTCTGAGTGGTTTTAGAAAAGAGAAGCACAAATATCACCTTCCATTTAAACTATTGAATTAGTGTGGAAAGCCTTGTAAAACACATACAAAAACACTAACATTAAGTAGGTCTTCAAGAAATTAGAGAAAATATCTCTCTCACTTTCAATCTAAGCCAGTCACTCATAACTTCAGTCTATACACAGGGTAAATTACTAGAAGAAATAGAGATCCCTGTTCAATGTATAAAAAGTAAATGATTATCATTTACCTACCAAAGAAAACTAAAGTGAAAAAATTTTTAGCAAACCTAAATTAACTATTACAAATTAAATAGGTAAGTGTTCCGAAATATTAACCTGATACATTTTATCACTTTATGAGAAGAAAACAAATGAGTCTTTAAAAATACTACTGTCTAAAAATTCATGGAATACTTTGTATGATTGAAAAAATAAGTTAATATTTATATTTATATATATATTAATATATATATTCATAAGTAGGCAGAATGCGATTTTAGTAGCTATGTACTTATAAGAAAATCACATTGGAATTTTTGGAAACAATGAAAAGCTAGAAAATAATATATTCAGAAATATATAAAATCCATCCAACAATTACATCAAAATAAACTCCATGTTAATGATAACTAAAATTCATTATATGAATAAATTCTAATACCCAAATGTAAAAAGGTAAGAATTTTTCTGCCACTAAATCTTAGCAGATTTTTGAATGAATAATATCTTATTAATTTTAAAAGATTAGCATGACAATATGTCAATGTGGCAGGGTTTCATTTTCTATTTTAGTTATTACATTTATTCTTTTTAAATTTTTTACAAGAAAATATGAAGAGAGCATAATTACTTTGATAAAATATTTTGAAACTAAAACTTAGAGCTTATTTCTAATATATGCTTTCTTGACTATATTTAAAAATAAGAACAAATAAAGGTGAAGGAATTGTCATGGATATTTTATACATGATATTTGAAAATAATGACATAAATGGAAGAGCAAACTAATTAAAGACATGAAAAAAAATTAACTTCAAAGTTGAACTAAAATTTACAACATATTTTCATATAATATTTATGAAAAGTATCAATTGAGAAAATCTTAAATTGAAGAATTTATCAGTTCTTTTAATTTTTACCAGATTGAAAATTATGGAGTAAAATATAAAGTAAGTAGGAGGGTGATTAATAGAGATCATACGTGGGTGACAACATTAGTAATGATTTGCATGATTTTAGGATTTTGTATATGAATCTCTTAATTTTTTCCCATGTTCACTGTACTTTTAACATTTATTGGAAAAATACAAGAAAAATCTATCTCCTATTAGGACCTGAGTGATTCATCATGGGGTGCATAGTAACTTTGTGTGGAGGATATTAATTACATAAAATGAGATAAATTAAACAAAACAGGTGGGTCCAGAGAAAAATGGAAATCATACACTTCATATCAGGCCTAAGTAGATCAATAAAGCAGTAAAAAGAAAGAGACATTCCTGGATGATCTGACCTACCTTCCATGACACACATGCCTGTGGCCTAATGAGAATTCACTGTGATCTCCTAGCACAGAAGGAAAGAAGTTGAGCCCAAATCACAATGGCAGAGTACCTTATTTGGGCACTAGCTGAAAATGGATTTTTATCATATTATAGCCTCACTGAGCCGAAGTCCATTGTGAAAAACTGTCCCAGAATTTTGTAAGTATATTTGGCCATTGAATTTTTTAAAGCATTGATAAGTAAACTGAATCATAAGGGCTCTTGGGAAGTGACAAATGGCATGAGTGAGTGAGCCCCTGGAAGGAACGAGAATAAAAACTCCAGGAGCAGGATGCCTGGAGAAAGAGCCCAAGGGTGGAATGATGAGTGTGTGGACACCATGTGTGGATCCTGATGTCATATGATGATCCCCAGAGACCATGGCAGTAAGACAGCTCTCAGCAACTGGCTTTACCAGGAAACATTCTTTATGTATGCCACCTCGGTCCTCTGACTTCCCAGTACTTCTACATGGACTTATGGACAGAATTACCCTGGTGGCAGAGACACAGAATATTCATAGCCCAGAAGCATGGATTCTCTTTTACCAAGACAGCTCTTTCCATATTTACTACAGAATATACACAATCTGACAAGAGCAGAGACTGACATTTAGCCATTAATATTACCCCTCCTTCAAAGTGACATATTCGACCAGTTGCTTGTAGGTGGGTTACATTCAACACTTTTCCCAAAGGGTGCAGTGATTCATACTGACCAGAACCCACACTTTCTCTAGCTATAAGTTTGCCTTTCCTTCTTACATTGTCTGTGTAATACAGTAATTCAGAAATGCTTGATTAATTCCAAAATATTCCATATAACATTGCCTCTGGACAAAAGATACATTTTTTTTTTTTTACCAGAGTTGATGAGACAGAATGTGCATGACTATGGAATCCAGTATTCTTATCTTATGCATCCAACAAACAGTCTGGTATAATGATCTGTTAAAACACTCAAAGTGCCAGTTTAGTGACAGAATCCTGTGGGACAAATTACTGTTTCCTAGGGTACTACATATGCATTTTTTTCAGATTCTTTAAGCCCTAGGACTCCCATATTCTCCTGCAGGAACTTAACCATTGGTATCTTTGTCTTTTTGCCTGAAGACCTTATCCACAGCCATGTGCAAGGTTTCTATGATTTTGAATTAACACAGTCCTACAAGGGGCCTCAGTCAATCAAGTAAAAATATAATTCATTAAGTCCCAATCTGCTTTCCCCATGTGGCATGTTTCTAGGTATTTCCCTTTTGGGATAAAATTCAGACACTGATAAGAAGTCATGTAACTGCTCCTCCACCCCCACGTTTCAATTCATTCTTTCCATGTCATCAGCATTTATCAAATAGCATATGAATATGTGAAGTTTCTCTCAAGCTATGACCTGGACAGAATCTGTGGTTGACATCTGGTGGTACATGTGGGAACCAAGATGGGGATTCTTCTGGGTAGAGAACTTGGCTCGTAGGACATCACTCTTCTGCCAGGGAAAACATTTTGATGCTCAATTATCACCTCATCACTTCAGCTTCTTATTCTAATGAATCAGTAAGTAAAGAAAAGGTCAATATTATGCTGAGGTACTCAACTTCGAAAAGATCAATTTGCTAATACACAATGGGAACCAGGAAATTATGAATGTGTCTCAGGAATTAATCAGGCACCTCATTGGGGTTTAATGCCCATTGATAAAACAGCAGCATCCACAATCTTGTGGCTCAGCTCCCATGAATCCAGAAGCTGCAGACACTAAATGCACAACTCAGAAATGCAGAAAAGTTAATTCCCTGTGAAGAAACACTTTGACAAAGGGAGATGTGAATTGGGAGGAAAATTCTTCCCTTAGGCCATTTTTTTTTTCCTTAGATAAAGGACATAGGGCCTTTCCGAAGATGGCAGAATTAAAAAGGCAACATCAGCTAATACTAGATAGTGAGTGGCTGGTAGTCAGCCTGCCCAATACTCTCTTCCCTGCCCGCTTCCCTGAGGTTGCCCTGCTTAACAACAATGAATCACCCATAAACTTCACCTCATAGGATGCTTTGAGGAATTTAGAGTAGGGATTTAGACAGAAAGGATCTCATACACTAATACTTCTGTAATCTTTTAGTAGACATAAGTGATTCAGTAAGTTTAATCAGAGCCATCCATGTGTCATTAAAAAGACTCTCATATCTTTTTGTAAAGAGGCATACTTGTGTGAGACCTGAAGATTTAAAGAGACACTTTAAGTCAATAATAATTCTCTTAAATGTTTAATTACGTTGTTTCTTGGTGACAGAAAGACTGCAGAAGTGAGTAATTATTGGCATTTTAAATAAGGAAATAAAAATAAAATAGAGATGGGTTGAAAGTATGCATGATTTGGATAAAAGTTGATCTCAGTCTTGGTAAGGTTTTAATTAGTAATGACATTCTCATTTATATGTTCATATTTAGATTACTAAAAATGTATGTCAATCTGTGATCCATATTTATATTTGTATCTGTAAATATATTTTTATGTATCCTCTGTTTCTTAATAATATAAAAAATATGTATCAACATAATTAAAAATAGAATGGGAAGATATACTCTACTTTTTAAGTTTTTTCCCTTAGGTGGATAGGTTATGAATGAATTTAAAGTAATCCATTAACCCTCAGGTAATCTACTATGTGTCTGTGTGTGTGTGTGTGTGTGTGTGTGTGTGTACGTACACACACAGACACACACAGACACACACACACACACACACATATATATATATATATATATATATATATATATATATATAGATATTATGATTTAAGAACAATATTAAAACTTTAGGAACAATTCTAGTCTTTGCATGCCTACTTCTGACAATGTGATCTCAAGAAAGTTACCTGAACTCTGAGACTTATTCCCTCATTTGCAAAATGAGAGAATTCTGCAAATTCAGTTGTACAGCACTCACCTAGCATTCCAGAGGCCCTGGGTTCCAATCTCCAGAAATGCATAAAATAAAAACATGATATAAAGATGTAGTGGTATCCAATGTCATAGCATTTATATGTCACCTAGCTCAGTTTTTGCTGCATATAAGATAATTAATATTTGACTTTCTTCTGCTATGTTTTTGTTTTCTCTGATGTCACCATACTTTATCCATTTCTTGTACTTCCACTATTGCTTAATCATTTTCTATTAATATAAGTCAGTTCTACAATGACTTTTTTTTTGGTACCAATAATTGAACCCAGAGATTCTCAATCAGTGAGCCACATCCCCAGGACTTTTTATGTTTTATTTTGAGACAGGTCTCGACGCTGACTTGTTTAGGGCCTTTCAAAGTTGCTCAGGCTGGGTTTGAGCACACAATCCTGATATTACAAGCATGTGCCACCATGCATGACTCAGTTCTACAATGACTTCTTAAAAATCTCCCTTTTATGGTTTCCTCTAGAAAATATTCGTGTTGTTAGGCTTTTCTAATCATGAGTTAGACATCCTTAAAAATGACATTATATCAAAATGCACTGGCCAGATGCAGGGGTGCATGCTTATAATCCCAGCTGAGGCAGGAGGATCACAAGTTCAAAGCTAGCCTTAGCAACTTAGCCAGGCCCTAAGTAATTTAGGGAGACCTTATCTCAAAATAAAGAAATAAAAAGGGCTGAGGATGATTTTCAATGGTTGAGCTCCCCTAGGTTAATTGCCTCCCCTCCTTAAGATGCACATTGATAATTTCTCTTACTTTGATTGTTTTTCCCTAGGATTTCTCTAGTGTGTTGATATGTATGGAATGCCAATTTTATGAGGTATAATATTGGGATATTTAGCTGTAAGCCATTTTCAGTTTTAATTTTTTAATGCTAACTACTAATTTAATTTTCTCCATTTATCTCTATATGAGTTTCAAAATCTCTTCCTTGCCCTCAAATACAATGAACTAGTGTATAAAATAAAAGGAATATTTTTCAGTGTACACACAAGTTCACGAGTAGGAAAGAAAAATCCCCAGGATCCAGAAATGAAGATGAAACTCAAATACAGAGTATTTAACAGTTATTAAAGTCAAACAGTGCAGATAAGTATTCGAGTCATTCTCCAAGACGGAGCTTCTTACACCAATACCATGCTAGTGAGAAGGTGAAAATTAGTTCCCTACAAAAAAATCATAAGTTTGGAAGATTGAGAGATTCAGACCTGTAACAAGTTGGCCTCCTTGAGCCTTGGACAGGAAAAGAGTCACTTGTAATAATTTGAAACCACAGGATTGTGTTTCGTACAAGACTGAACTGAACTAACACCAATCAAATTGCCAGGGAACCTGCAGCTGAAAATTAGCAAAAAATTCAGATTTCCCTGGAACTCAAAGGTATGTGCAATTTCCCCGTGGGCAAGCCAAAGAAGTACGTGCATACAGGACTGTGAAAGACTCCAAAGTCATCTTTATCATCATTCTCTCTGTATAATTATTAAAATACATAAAGACTCTGTACAACTATAGAGACACAACTAAAGCACAAAAAATTGTGAATTTCAAAAGCAAATTATAGAAATTGTATGAGAAAAAAATAGCTAAAATAAAAATACTGTAGTCTTTTTTCTGTTAGGAAAATAGATTTTTTAGATAGAAAATATCATTAAGAAAAAAGAGGACTCTTACTTAATTAAAAAGGATAAAAAACAAAGAAGTATAATGATTGTGATTTGTTAAGTACTTAATAATATATTCTGAGAAACCATACAAAGCCCATCAACAGAATCACAAATCCAGGTTGATAACATTTGAAATCTTGGTTTACTTTTTAACACAGCTTTTGTGGAAGTCAGAACTAAAGCATATACATTAATAAAAAAAATAGTTTGGCTATACAATTAAATATATACATATGTATTGGTAATATATGCAATGTTAAAAATTTGTTGGCTATACACAATTAGGAATAAATTTTTACCACACACACATCAGATAGAGTGCTAATCCCTAAGATATATAAAGAACTCAAAAATCTTAACACCAAAAAACTAAATAACCCAATCAATAAATGGGCCAAGGACCTGAACAGACAATTCTCAGAAGATAATATACAATCAATCAACAAATATACAAAAAAAATGTTCAACATCTCTAGCAATTAGAGGAAGGGCAAATTAAAACTACTCTAAGATTTTATCTCACTCAGTCAGAGTGGCAGCTACTATGAACAGAAACAACAATAAGTGTTGGCGAGGATGTGGGGAAAAAGGAACACTCATACATTGCCCTTGGGATTGCAAGATGGTGCAGCCAATATGGAAAGCAGTACAGAGAATCCTTGAAAAACTGGGAATGGAACCACCATTTGACCTAGATATCCTACTCCCTGGTCTATACACAAAGGACTCAAAAACAACATACTACAGGGATGTTATCACATTGATGTTTATAGCAGTACAAGTCATAATAGCTAAGCTGTGGAACCAACCTAGATGCCCCTCAGTAGACAAATGGATAAAGAAAATGTGGTATACATACACAATGGAATATTATTCAGCATTAAAAGAGAATAAAATCATGGCATTTTCAGGTAAATAGATGGAGTTGGAGAATACAATGCTAAGTGAAGTTAGCCAATCCCCCCAATCTACCACGCGGCCTGCGCAGTGGTTTCATTAATGAGGTTCTGGCATTCAGTTAGTTAGAAGAGATCAAAATAAAACACACAGACAGTACCTTATTTTAATGCTAGGTCCGAGACGGCTCGGTCTCCCTGTTTCCCTGCCTCCAGCCGCTCAGCAGGGCAGCGAGGATTACTCTGGGCTAGCAGGAGAGAGAGAGAGCGAACACGCCGGGGATCAGCCTTTTATTTGGGGGAAACAAGAGATTCAGGGGAGAATTCCATCCAATGAAGGTTGAGGGGGGGCTGTACTCCAAGGTCAGGGTCAGTGATTGGGTCTCCAGGGTCAGTGGTTACGCACACCCCCACACGGATGGGCTCTCTCATCAGGAAAGGGTCGGGATAACTCCGACACAGCCAGAGTGCCTCAGGCCCTTAACGGGAGTCACCCAATCACGTGTCAGAATGGCTCCCCACATATTCCCCCTTTTTATTCTTAACAATGAGGTGGCGGTTCACTCTCTGGAGTCCCCGGATTCTTGATTGGAGGACTCGCCATCCTATAGTTACAATACAAAAGAGAATTAACAGCAAAGAGAATAATCCAATAATGTACCAAGCGGAGTGTTTAAGAATATTTCCAGGGTTGAATCCATTTAACTCCTTCAATATTTGATTAGCCAAAGAAGAAGGATCTGAAAAATCAGCTCTATTATTTTGAATGTCTTGGATATGGTGATGAAGTTCCAGAATATCCAAGCTATTATTACTATTTTGCCAAATACCTAATAAATGGTTTTTAACCTTCTCCCAATCCCAGAGAGAAGCATTGTACTTGGCAGCTGTAACACATACATACTTATAATTAGCATGGCATTTAAGCCTTTCCTTAAATTTTAAGGCTGAAAGTTCATTACCAATGTTAATAACAGTCGCCTCTAAGGCGTTTAACTTAGTCTCAATCCTTTCACCAATATTTACTTGATTACGCAGAGCCTTGGAAGTATTTTGAGCTAAATTATTAAGAAATTTTGCATGCTGAATATTCTGAGACAATGTCAGAGATGCAGAGACGGTTGAGGCAATAAATGAGACCAGTGCTAAGACACCAACAATTATGACTCCAATAGCACGTTTAGGTCTTGTTAGCTGGGCATGAATTTGCTGCAGGACTTGTAAACCAGCATCAGCATACCATGGCTCTGAAATATTAGCAGGTAATAAAACAAAAGAGGGCTGATGAAGTATCAGCACTCCTTTTCCTCCATTATACCTAGAAATACAATTGGTTAGGTTGCACTTATTACAAGTAACAAAATATCTATCATCTATCCATCTAACTTTTACATTTCCAATAATTAAAACATAAGGAGATTGGACACAGGCTCTTAGGCCATAGCAAGATCCCTCTTTACAGTTCTTGCCAACAAATTTTGGTAAAGGTTTGTCTGTAAAATGTAAATATTCTGAGGCAGCAATTAAACGCCAAATATCTCTTTGAATGCCTCCTTCACTATAAGTCAAAATATTACTAACAAATCCTGCAGGTGTCATAGCAGAATTTCTTCGTAATTGTCTCTTATCAATTTTTGGAGACCAGTCTAAAATATACCCACTAGCTTTAGACACCTTATGTCGTACAGGAAAGGTATTTACACAATCCATCCATTTAGGAAAGGCGCCAATTCCAATTATAGAACTATTTGGACAGTGGGGTACCGGTGGAGGTTTTGCAGAAATGACTGGCTTGTTATGGGAAAGTCCCATCTTAATTACTGATCTAGTATTAGGTTTTAAGTCTCCATAAATAGAATTATTTGTCAGTCTAGGTTTACTAATCGCTGTCTTTTCTTCAAATGATACTTTCAGACAGCCAGCATGTTTATCATGTGACCAACATAAAGGTAATTGGGCACTGTAGCCAGAATAATTAAATCTAGTCACATGATTGGGAGTAATATGAGCATCTGTAAATCCTCCCATCATGAATGAGTCATTAGTAAATACTGGAATAGATTCTCCAGTCCACACAGCTGGGTGTACCAGGGGTGGATCTGGGAAATATGTCCAATAAGTGTCTACTTGATTCCCTTTTACCTGACAGCCCAGTAGGGCAATTACTGTCGCTACCATCAAGACTGGGGTCCTGTTCTTTCCTAGGCGTCGAAGTATTTGGGAAGCCTGGGTTGTCAATTTCTTCACATCTTTCCACGAAATCAGCTTCTCGGCTGGTTCAATCTGGTCTTTCTTCATCTTTTTCCGATATCTCCTCCTTCTGGGTTGTGGCTCCTCCGTGTCTATCCTCAGTCGCTTGAGTCTGGGTTCTATCTCCTCCATGTCTGATAGCACGTTCAGGCACCCAGATAGGACGAAAAGCACCTTCTGGAAAAATACAAGCATGCCCTCGGCCCCATGATATTACCGGATCTGGGCCCTTCCACTGACCAGTCTGTAAATCTTTCCACAGAACTCTGCCTAAAGGGCCTGTCACCGAGGGAGACATTTGCCTCTCAGCAGCAGTGTGACCTTCTGTGTCACAGTTTAAAAAATTTAAAACAAATAAGGCATGATTAAGGCTATTTTGGGGAGTCATTATCTTATTCCCCCTTTTTAATTTTTGTAATTGAAGTTTAATAGATAAATGAGCTCGTTCTACAATGGCTTGACCTTGGGGGTTATAAGGAATTCCTGTTTTATGATTAATTTGAAACTCTTGGCAAAATTGTTGAAAAGCAGAGCTTACATAAGCTGGAGCATTATCTGTTTTAATCTGCATAGGACACCCTAAAACAGAAAAAGCTGCTAAGCAATGAGAAATTACATGTTGAGTATTTTCCTTAGTACGTGCTGTGGCAAAAATAAATCTAGAATAAGTGTCCACTATGACATGCACATAACATTGCTTACCAAATTGAGGAATATGAGTTACATCCATTTGCCATATTTGATTTGGTTTTAATCCATGGGGATTTACCCCTGATGGCAGAGATGGAGTGTAAATAACACACTTAGGGCATTGGCTTACAATCTGACGAGCCTGTTCTCTGGTAATACTGAATTTTTTACGTAAGCTAGAAGCATTTTGATGATGCAAGGAATGGGAAGCTAGGGCACAGTCATATGAAGACATCTGTTGACAAAAAGCTACTAATTTATCAATATTATCATTACCTGCAACCAAAGGTCCAGGGAGGCTAGAATGTGCTCGGATATGTCCAATAAAATATGGGTACTTCCTCATTAGCACTGTCTTTTGTAAATTATGAAATAATTCAAATAACTCCTGTGATGAAGTAAACCCAATAACTGAGGTTTCAATATTTTTGGTAACTCTGACTGCATATAAGCTGTCAGAATAGATATTAATAGGCTCATTTGAAAAATAATCTAAGGCCAAAATCAGGGCTTGAAGTTCTGCCCTTTGAGCTGAAGTATAAGAAGTTTGTATTACCTCTGTATGAACACGGCTGAAGAAACCTGCCTTACCAGAGCTGGAACCATCTGTGAACACCGATAAAGCTCCCTCTATTGGATGGGAAAGTACAATCTTTGGAAAAATAAGTGATGTTAATGATGCAAATTGTACAATCTTATCACGAGGATAATGGCTATCTATCTGGCCAGGGAAATCTGCAAAAGCTATCTGCCATGAACTAGAAGTTTGAAAAAGCCAATTAGTCTGTTGAACAGAAAATGGAATAATTATGATATCAGGCTCAGATCCAATTAATTGTAAAATCCTAGTTCTACCCTTAATCACTAATTGAGCTGTAGAATCATGAAAAAGTGTTAATGTCTTTTGAGGGGAATGAGATAAGTAAATCCATTCAATAACTCCTAATTTTTGCCATATGGCTCCTGTTGGGGTATGTTCAGTTGGAAATATTAATAAATACAGTATTTCTTTAGGATCTATTCTAGTAAGCTGTGCATTTTTAATTGCAATTTCCACTTTCCTTAAGGCTGCTTTGGCCTCCAAAGTTAGTTGACGTGGAGAGGTTGGAGAAGGATTTCCTTGTAATATCTGAAATAAAGGACTTAACTCAGAAGTAGTTAACTTTAAGGATGGTCTTAGCCAGTTAATATCTCCTAATAGTTTTTGAAAATCATTAAGGGTACGTAACTCTTTAACTCTTATCTGAAGATTTTGAGGACGGATTGTACTCCCTTGAATTATCTGACCTAGATATTGAAAAGGAGATACCTTTTGAATTTTTTGAGGAGCTACACTTAAACCCATAGTTGTAAGTGAGGTCTCTAACTGAGTAAAAATTTCTGAAAGTACTTTTGAATTAGCATGGGCCAATAATATATCATCTATAAAATGAATAATGTATGTATCAGGGAAGTTATTTCTAATGGGATCTATTGTCTGATCAACATATTTTTGACACAGGGTAGGGCTATTACGCATTCCCTGAGGAAGGACTTTTTAGTAGTATCTTTTAACAGGTTCCTTAAAATTAACTGTTGGGACAGTGAAAGTAAATTTTTTATAATCTTTAGGATGTAACCTTATAGAGAAAAAACAGTCTTTTAAATCTATTACCATCAAGTTATAATCTAAAGGAATGGCTGTGGGGGAGGGAAGTCCTGGCTGTAATGATTCCATAGGCCGAATTGTCTGGTTTATTGCCCTTAAATCCTGTAATAATCTTCAATTTTCTGACTTTTTTTTAATAACAAAAATAGGTGTATTTTAAGGGCTAAGTGTTGGTTTAATATGACCAGCTTGAAGTTGTTCCTCAACTAATCTATGAATTATTTTAAGTTTTTCTCCTGAGATGGGCCACTGAGAAATCCAAATAGGCTCTTTTGTGAGTTATGTAATTTTTTCAGCTGTTTTAAGGATCGGGGAAGTACTCAGTGCCCCTAATAAAAATTTTGTCTTGAAGTATTTACTAATCCTTGTCGTGGAGACTGGCTTGTAAACAGATATTCTTTCTGAAAGTTTTCCTTATCATCTCCAGGAAAATACCTCTGATTAATTTTTTTAATTGACCTTATAGAATTTGGGGTGACTAGTAGCAGTCCCATTTTGGCTAGTATATTTTTTTTCCATAGATTAGCTGGTAAAGACTCTAACACATAAGGCTTAAATATTCCACTGTTCCCATCAGAATCTTTCCAACGGAGATAGTTGGCACTTTGAGCAGGCTGTGAAATTTTTTCTATTTTTTTTAGATTAGCTGAGGCTGTATGTAGAGGCCACTGTCTGGGCCAAAATTGGCTGGACAATATTGAACTATCAGCCCTTGTGTCAATTATTCCTAGGAAATTTTTATTATTAATTCTAAGTTTTAATAAAGGGCGTTCTTGTCGCACTAACTGGGACCAATATACTCTGTCTGGCGGTTTAGAAACTGAATCTGCCGGCAGGTGCCTTTCTGAGACACAAGGCAATAATATTAATTGAGCAAAAATATCCTTTGGGGTGAGTCTTAGGGCATAATTGGATCTTACAGTAACATATAATTGCCCTTTAAATTCTGAATCTATCACACCAGGTATTACTTCAATAGCTCCCTTTAAATTATTACGCCCCAAAATTAAACCTACAGTATTTTCAGGAAGTGGCCCGAAAATCCCAGTAGGGATTTGTGTTGGTCCCGTTTCAGGATCTAATTCAACTGTCTCTGAAGGTCCTAAGAAAACTGTCTGTGATTCATGTCTCTGCTCCGGTAAAAATCGCGGACTGTTTTGGTCGGCGCCGCTAGTGACGTCACACTGTGTGATGTTTCCCCATATTGTATCTGGGCCCGGGGAGGGGCCGAACGGAAGTTTTTTGTCCCCTCGCTAGGAGGAAATACTTGTGGCGAGAAGGCGGGCTCATCCGCGCCACCTGAATCAACCATGTGGCGCCGAGTCCTGTAATATCTATTATCGCCAGTAGATGGAGCCCTAAACCTAAATTTGCGTTGGCGACATTCGTAGGCGAAATGACCGGGTTTTCCGCAAACGTAACACTTGTCGTGGGACTTCTGAACTGAATTTTGTGGCCCCAAAGTTTTCTTTAATACTGTTGCTAAGGCTACCGTTTGTAACTGAGTGGAATCTAAGTCAGAACACAAGCGAATATACTCAGAAATTGTTCCTTTCTTACGATGGGGGCGGAGAACATCTTGGCAAATTTTGTTTGCGTTCTCAAAAGCCAATTGTCTAACAATAAATTCGTTAGCTCCTGGGTCTCCGATGGACCTGTTCGCAGCCTGATATAGTCGGGCTACGAAATCTGAATAAGTCTCATTGGCACCTTGTCTGATTTTGGTAAGAACTAAATTGGACTGGTCCTTGGGGACAATTTGCCTCCAGGCACGTTTTGTACAATCAGTTATTTGATTGTACACTACAAAATCATAATTTAACTGTCTTTCTAAATCAGCAAAATCTTCAGTCCCTAAAAACATCGTTACTGGCGTTTCTATGCCCTGTCTTCTGTTTCTTTCTGCCTGTTCATTACAAAAATCAGTCCAGTAAGTTTTCCAAAGTAAGTAATCTCCCCCGCTCAAACAAGATCTGGCTAAAAAAACCCAGTCACTAGGAGGAAGGGGTTGTGAGCAGATATTTTCTATCAGACTCTGAACAAAAGGCGAATTTGGGCCGTACGTTTCACATGCATTTTTTAATTCCTTGATAGTTTTAAATGGAATTACAGCATGAATTTTAACTCTCTGATTTTGCTCATCAGTTTGCTCAAAAACTGGAAAGAGGTGAAAACCAGTAGTATCCTCCCCCATTTCTTGAGCCTTTTTAATACCTTGCTGAACTGGGGTAAGAAAAGTCATCTTTAATTTAGCACACCTGTTAAATTTGGTTCTTTTAGTAGGTATTGGCTGAATTTTAAAAGCTTGGGCAGGTGGTGCTAAATGCAATCTATTAAAATTTCTCTCTAAGTCCTGAGTTTCTATGTCTAATTCTTCTTCCTCAGACTGCGAGCTGCTATCAGACTCTGTACTATCGCCATTTGGAATTTGGGTTTCTAACTTACGTGGCTGAGAAGAAACTTGAGCCCCGCTAGGAGTTTCTTTTGTATTTTCCTCTCCAGGAAGATTGGTTACCACTTCTGGAGGGCTCTCCAAGATTAGAGATGCTTCTTCTTTATCATGCTGTTCTGTATAATCTGTCTGCGGGCTAGCTTGCACATTTCTAACCTTTGTTTTAGCTCCTAGCGCTTTTGTTTTAAAACGGCTCAAAGGAAAGGAAATTAACTTAGCCTCAGGCTGATTTTCCATTTGAATAGACCTAATGGATCTTTGAATACCTCTCAGAAGCTCTTCTGGTGGCCACGGACTCTGGTCCATGTATTCAAAGAGACAAATTTCTAGGGCCGTCCAAGTTTTCTGTATATTCTCTATGCCTCCAGGTATTTCAGTAGAAAGACAAACTCTCTGTAACTTTCTTCTTAATTTCTCCCAAGTAAGTAAATTTGGAGACTCTTGGTCACAAAACCAAGGATAATATTCACCTACAATCTTTAAGAATTGCAATAACTGAGTTTTCTTTATCTGTTTTCCTTTCTGATTAATTATACTGTCTAAAATAGTTAGATACATTTCCTTATCCGAAGAAGTAGAATTTCCCATTTTAAGTAAATTAACGTCTCTTTCCTTCAATATTTCCCGGTACTTTTGTGACTCAAATGTCACTTTTTTTCCTTTCTCTTATCTTATTTCTTATTTTCCTTATTCTCTTTATTACTTTTGTGACCCAAATGTCACTTCTTCCTTTCTCTTATTTCTTTATCTTCCTTATTTCCTCTTTATTTCTTTATTTCTATTTCCTTATCTTCCTTTCTCTTTATTTCTTTCCCTTAATCTTTTTAGCGCGCGCTCCCACTCAATCTAACTAATTCAGAATGCCCCACGTTGGGCGCCAATTCTACCACGCGGCCTGCGCAGTGGTTTCATTAATGAGGTTCTGGCATTCAGTTAGTTAGAAGAGATCAAAATAAAACACACAGACAGTACCTTATTTTAATGCTAGGTCCGAGACGGCTCGGTCTCCCTGTTTCCCTGCCTCCAGCCGCTCAGCAGGGCAGCGAGGATTACTCTGGGCTAGCAGGAGAGAGAGAGAGCGAACACGCCGGGGATCAGCCTTTTATTTGGGGGAAACAAGAGATTCAGGGGAGAATTCCATCCAATGAAGGTTGAGGGGGGGCTGTACTCCAAGGTCAGGGTCAGTGATTGGGTCTCCAGGGTCAGTGGTTACGCACACCCCCACACGGATGGGCTCTCTCATCAGGAAAGGGTCGGGATAACTCCGACACAACCAGAGTGCCTCAGGCCCTTAACGGGAGTCACCCAATCACGTGTCAGAATGGCTCCCCACACCCCAAAACCAAATGCCAAATATTTTTCCTGATATAAGGATGGTGAATCATAATATGGTTGGAGTGGGGGCATGAACAGATCTTAACTTAAACTGAGTAAGTTAGTTCTGAATTTGCCAACATGGCTAGTTTTCAAAAACATAATTATAGTTATAAGTTTTAAAACAATATATTTAATTATATTCAAAGCCTACAAAGATCAACTAACAAGGGTTGCTATTTAAGATACTGACATAATATATTCACAAAGGCAGAGAGCAGGTGAAATCATTCACTTTGCCTCTGTAGAATAAAGGGAGAGAATGGAAATAATAAGACTTTGAGTTTCTAAAAGTGTTATTATCATTAAATCTTAATCATGTATGTTAAATATTAACATTCACTTCATCTGGATTGTGTATAAGTGGGTGTCTATTAAATTATTCTCTATACATATGTGTAAGATGAATATGTCTCAAGCTTTTTCAAAAGAAAAAATTGAAAAGAATACAAGGATTCCAGTGTGCACTTTCTGCTTTGCTTAATGCATCAACTATGAAGGATTAGTTTTCAATCATTTGTGTACTCACATTGCTCTATTTAATGAGCACCTACTCTGTTTCCTGGCACTGTACTAAGTGTTGGTTTATAAAGCAGAGGATGGATAGCCAAATGGGTCCCTTTCTGCATAAATTTCTCTAAGAAACCAGATTATCTGAACAAGTACAGTGAAGTGAGATGACTCTTTTAAAGGAAGTCATGGAATGAGAGTACATACAAGACAGATCCCTGTCCCAAAGGAAAACTTTTTTCTAGCCCTTCAAGAATGAGCAAGACCTAGACAGGAAATGTCTTGAGAGATCGGTTATTGGTGAAACAAAGTAAGTATAATTCTTCCTATCTCAGAGATCATTCTAAAACAAGAGATTCTAGCACCTCCATGTACCTGGAAGTACTTTAACAAGACTAATGCATAACTGAGTTTGAAGAGAAATGTGACCTCACATTAGACCAGCCATTGGGACCCCTCAGAGGGACTCATAAGAAAGATGGCAATTCATTAGGAAACTTCTAAATGAGGTGGGTATATTATTAGATTTGATTTTTTGAAAGAGTATAGTATGGGTTATCTACATAAGGAACAGGTAGATTGGCTATTATCTATGTAACAGATATTGATAGTCTATATGAGGAAAAAAAACATTTAAAAAATAATCCATCCATAAATATGTTAAAGATACGACAGACAGCCCTATGTCAAGATAGGTGACACTGTAAAGAAACAGAATTTGGTGAAAGTGGTATTTGGAGAGGGACATTCTGAGTTTACTTGACAATGAGGTGAATATTGAGGTGGAGGTGATTAGTCAGAACTCATAAAGATTAATCTAGCACTGAGGTGATAATTCTGGGTGGTTGGTTATTAGATGATGGAATCAACATTTTCTATTGGAATAGATGGCTAATGAATGTGGACATAGTCATGAACACTGATTAAGACTAGTACCTAAGAAATCTTGGAAAATTTGTTTTTTTTTTTTTTTAATGCAGTTGGGTAAAGAAGAAATGCTGTTGCAGGCAAGTGCAAGTAAGAGACGTGGGGTAGAAAGCTCGAAGCCTTTTAGTAGTTTATGATGGAGAGTATGGAGAAAATCAGGGTAGTAATTAAAGAATAAATACAAGAAAATATTTCATAACAACTTGTATATATTGAAATGCTAATTTTAAAAAATCTACTCATGGCCTTTTTCCTTTTCTTCAAATGCTTGTCAAATGTCTTTGTGAGGGCTGAATCCTGGGTATGCAATGCTTCTCCACCGAGGTGCCTGTGGGAAGCACCCAACCCCAGTCTGATTTTACCTGAAACATTACGAACTCGGAGAAGTGTTTCCTCAATTTCAAACTCAAAACTCTGTCTTGTCCTGCTGAGTCTCTGCTCATGCCTTCCCATATTATAGCATCATATTACTTTATTTTAATCAAGTTTATTTATCAATGCTTTCTATCTTGTTTGCTTATTTGACTGTGAACTTCCTTCAGGTGATGATAAATAAAGTGAATTAATTTTCAAATGGCATTTTCTTCCCAAAATAAATTAAATATTGCAAAATTATGTATAAATAATTATATGTATATATGTGTGTGTGTGTGTGTGTGTGTGTGTGTGTGTGTGTGTATTTTTAATGTTTTCAGATGCTTTCAAGTTTATGATGTTTCTCAAATAGTAAATTTGTCCTTAAAACCCACTCTGTGGTACTATTTTCTCTATCATCTATTTCTGTTACTTCCTTGAATATTTCTAAACTTAATATACTATTTTTCTTTTAATTCCACAGAAATTACTTTGTTCATTTTTCATTTTCTTTCCTATTGTAAAGTAGGAAAATTAACTAATGGTGAAATATTTTATTATGAAAAAAACTTTGTTCTCAAGAACTCTCGCCTGTCCTTTTTCATCAACATTTTTCATCAACATTGTATGTTGAGATTCATTATAAATTCATTAATGATAAGATTAAAAATGTTTAATTTTCAAATATGTGAAGATTTTCTCTTATTTTTATTTATGAATTCTAGTTTAATTCTCCATGTCAAGCATGTATCCTGGATGATTTTCATTACTTAGTATTTATTGTTTTTATAATGGTCACAAATTTGGCCTACTTTTAATAAGTGTGGAATGCTGCAAATTGTGTCCTCTCACAAAGAGTTGTTCCCCCCACCTCACAAATCATCAAAGCATAAACAGAGCGCCAAGGTCTATCTTACATATGCAATAAATAAATAATAAATAATGATACATTATCAGTCCAGGGACCAATAGCTTAGGTGTAGAAAAGCAACTAGATGTGTGGGAAAATGCAGAAAATAAACTTTCTTTATGTAATTGTTTCATCTTCATGATTGCTCTGTGGATGACAACTCCTGACAGCACCAGGTCCCAGGTGTCTCACCTCTATCTGTATCATGTCCTGCCCCAAGGCTAATTTAAACAAGGCCTATACATCATTTGCTGTTATTTCCAATTTTCTTCTTGGTTGTGTTTCTTGTTTAAGCAGGAAAAAAATTACACAGCCTGAATTAATAAAGGGAATTAAGGTTGCAGGAGGGGGAAGAAGATTTTCTTCTGATCTTAACTGACCAATTCATTAGCCAATTGGGATGAATAATCACGACATTGGCTTTTTAAAAAGAGAATGGGGATATGCATCTGAAAGAAGAAATGAACAAGAAAATAAAGTCACTAAATATTTGACCCCTCCAACTGAATCTCAGTAAAGGATACGGTTATGTTTTTGGTGTTTTCCCCATGGTGGACACAGCTCGGATAGCTCAGAAGAGATTCAGGGAAGTGACCCCTCTGGGGATTAGAGCTTGACTGCTGCTGACATTGATCTTCACTCAGTTTTTAAGGTGGAAACTCCATGAGCTGAATACACTGTCAAAGTTGCTCGCTGCAGTGGGCTTCTCCAAGCCCTGTGTAATTACTTTTTTGTTTGTGTGTTGCTAGGGATTGAACCCAGGGCCTTGTGCATGTGCATGTGAGACAAGCAGTCTACCAGCTGAGCTATATCCCCAGCCCCATTGCCTTATTTTTTAATTCAGATTTTTCACTGTTACTATCAAAAGACCCAGTAAGAACCATTTTAGAGGAGAAAATGTTTATTTCTGGCTCACAGTTTCAGATGTCTCAGTCCACAGACATCAACTCCATTTCTCTGGACCAAGGAAGAACATCAAGACAGAAGGATTTGATAGAGGGAAGCAGCTCAGGACATGACAATCAGGGAGCAGAGAGTCTTGCTCACCAGGGACAAAATATAATCCCCAAAGTTCAGCCCCAGAAACCCACCTCCTTCAGTTACACTCCTCCTACCTACAATCAATACCCAGATAATCAATTCAACTAGATTAATGTGCTGATTAGGTTAAAGCAGTCATTTCATCTCTGAACTTTCTTGCATTGTCTCACACATGAACTTTTGGGGACGACTCATACTTAAACCATAACACATTATTTATCTTTTAGCAGAATCTTAGATCACTGGACGCATCTCTGGCTCACTAATTCATGATTTCATACTTAGAAATCAGAGCTTTTCTTTCCTATTGGCTTTATGTCTTCCTTGGTAGAAATGGTACCTACTTTCTATTGTCTCAAATCCATTTTGCTTATTTAAATCAAGTTTTAAGCAGAATAAATAAACTCTTGCAGTTAGTTGCTGCTGATTAATAAAAAAGAGGAATCTTCATTCCTCTTAGTGTTTGCATCTGACACGCTCAACCACGCTCTTGTGTTGAAGCCTTGGTCCCCAGTCAGAGGTGCTATTGAGAAGTAGTGGAAATGTTGGGAGATGGGGGCTCAGTAAGAAGTGGGTTATGGAAGTCACTTTGAAGGGTTTATTTTGTCCCAACCCCTTTCTCCCTTTCTCTGTCTCCCTGCTCCTGCTCCCCACTCCTCCTCTCTTTCCCTCTCTGCTTTCTGACCATCATGAGTGCGAAGTTCTTCTCAGTGACAGTCTCCCTGTCATGTTGTTCTGTCTGCAAAATGTCCACAGAGTCAGGGCCAAGTCACCATGGACTCAAACCTCTGGAACCATGAACCAAACAAAGTAAATCTTTCCTCCTTTAAGTTGTTATTATCAAGTACCTTGTCACAGTGATGGAAAGTTACCAAAATTTTCTTATAAAATTGATTTTAATTATACATAAAATTGTCTACCACTTCTTCAATTCAAAAACATGAAATATGCAAACACAGCTTTCAACTTCCTTTACATATGGTATGACCACATAAAACATTGTTTATGTAGAGTTGCTTTTGACAGTGAAATGAAGCAATAAATAATTTCAGTTTTATAGTATTTTGAATATTTATATAATCTATAAATTTTATGTTTATATATCTACAAATTGCTTGTATTGTTTGACACACATATATATATATATATATATATATATACAAAATTATTTTCAAATTTGAATGATTTCACATATGGAAATGTGTCATATATATATATATATATATATATGAGGATATGCTGTGTGTTAAAATAAAATAAAATTTAAAATCAAGTATATAGCAATTTTTAAAATATTTATATAACATAAGCAAAATTATTTTTATATACAATTGTGTAATTAATTTATGTAGTTTTCATCTGTATTTGTCTATAATATCTTGTCACTGATGTCCCATTTTTATATTTTTTTTCAAGAAAAATATTTAAATTTGTAATTTATGGCTAATATAAACTCGTGAAATCTATAATTGACTTGCCTTTGCCCAACCAAAAGACTTTTAATTGAGGAAACAATCTCACCATTAATGTTAGGATAACCACAAAGTGAATTTTGCTAATTTTACTTAGATATCATTATCAAATGTTTTTTTAGATATATAACTATTTTAACCCAAATGTGTTGACCTCCATTGTATTTTACTTGTACTTATTAAAACATTTAATATAAATATTTATATTAAGAACTCATTAAAACTTTTTTCTATATTGAAGATATTTTGAATGTTTGCCCCAATTAGAAGCTGCAAATTATAGGCAAATGCAGCAAAACCATAGGCTTTCAAAGTTTAATTCCATTCTGGCACATAACATAAATGCATGCAGTGACAAAGGGTACAACATATAATATTGTCCACAAAGTTTAAGAAATTTATGGAAAAAAGTATGTAATTTTAAAAGAAAATCTTCTATATAACTGCATATTCAGTATGATAAGTTTACTTCTGAAGTTTGTATGAATAAATCCCAGCATCTGGTTTGAAAGCCTTATTTTTAAGAGGTTCAATTCTTTAAAGTTTAAAAAGCTATTTTTTTGATGAATCATTCATTGACTATTTTGATTTAAATTTCTAATTCATTTTGAGTAAAAAGTCCAAATTTGGAAGATTCATTAAAAATCAGTATAAGAAGACATTTTATTGAAAAATCACTATAACTATTGTTATGCATATAAGTTTACTGAATATAAATAGTTTTTTAAAACCTAAAAAATCCTAAACATCAATAATACAGGCAGGAAAGAGAAAGCTACTTTTATATTAAACTTCAATTTTGTCCCAAATTTTGTACTTTAGTAATTGTATTTGTAATTTATATGTATTTTGACAATTACAGCTTCTATTTTGATTATTGAATTGCAAGATTGGGAAACACATTTGTGTGTATGTATGCCTCTGTTCCATAGATTTCTCAATTTAGTAAGAAGAGGTTTTGTTACCACAAAGTTGTATTTCTCTAATATTTGTTTTCTGTCATCACAATAACAAGCAATTTTTTCTTTGGGGTTATTCCTTTTAACTGAGTTGTCATTAGTACATACAATAATAACAAATGTTTCACAATTGAAGCATGAAGCTTCCAAAAATTTCTTTTTTATTATAATTATTAACACATATTAATTATTAAAAATAGGTTTCAGAGTGACATTTTTGAGCATGCATGTAACAAACTTTGGTTTTATCTATGCTCCATATTTTATGAGATTCCATAACAATATCAAATCATTATTAGAATTAAATTAGCTGATTTTTTAAAATTTTAAGCATATGTTATGCAACATGTTACGGAGCTGGCAATGTTCAGTTGCTTGCTAATGGTACCAAGGTGCTAACACTATTAGTTCACCTTTCTTCTCTGCACAAGAAAAAAATGAGAATAATAAAGGGCAAAAATCATCATGACCATCATGGAGATGTGCCACTTCAATCTTCCTTCAATAAAGAAAGAACTTGTGTTTTTTTCTGAGCAAATCACAATTAGATGACAGCCTCCAGTGCACAGGTGCACCAGGATCCTTTGGGGTCTCCTGTGCAGTTTGAGGTGCGGCCCTGCTCTTCCAAGGAAGGTACATAGTCGATCACTGAGCAGCCGAGTGACATCCAGCTTGGTGATTTTTGCAATTGAGACGTCTCTTTGGGGCAGCCTTTATTCTGGACAGTCCGTTTCCCTGAGACTAAGTCAGATCTATCTTGCAATTGTGTCATCCTTGCACAATTCTCTTCCTCCCTTACTGTAAATTGGATCCCTCCCAATTTATACGTTGAAACTCTATTGAGACTCTAACACTGGGTGCCACAGAATGTAACTGTATTTGAAGATAAGATTTCTAAAGAGGTAATTAAGTTAAAATGAGACCTTTAAAGTAAACCCTAGTCCAATATAATTGGTGTCCTTTTAAGAACAGGAGATGTTAGTGATATGTGTTCACAGAGAAAAGATCCTGTGAACCCACATAAAGGAGACAGCCAATAAAAGAGGCCTAATGGGAAACCAAACCTGCTGGCACCTTCTTCTTGGACTTCTAGCCTACAGAGCTGTGAGAAAGCTAATCTCTGTTGTTTGAGCAGGGTTTTCCAATAGATTTTCCTGCATTCCTTTGCCTTTGAACTCTCCCCACAACATCAAAGCCAGCAGAACACTTTCTTAAAAATCTCAAACTCCAACATTTTTTCACTCATTCATTTATAAGGATCTTAATAGATATTTAAATGCATTTACAGAATTTCATTTTCCAGGTAAAGTAGCATATTAAATGGTTCCAAAATTAGGCTGTCTTCAGGGGGGTATTAATCTGCCTACCACACTGGCATTCTCTTCACTTCCAAAATATATAACCCTAGTTTTTCTTTCTACAGAAGGACCTATACACATTTCTAAGTGATTTAAAAAAATAAAATAAAATATGTTTTATGGAATAATATATGCATGTATCTTCAGTGCGTATACATTTAAAAAAAATAGCCCCTAAATAAATCTTTATTAGACTAAGTGGAAACTTCTGAAGTAGACACTCAGGCATTATCAAACATTTACATAGTAATTGATATCATTGGAGCCTCTCTGATAATAAATGTCAGTAAGCATCCTGTGCAAATTTCATGATAAATTAAGCTTTCTTTAGAAACAGAAGTTCAGTAATTAAATATATAGTTCCCTTTAAAAATTTACATTGGGTTTATTGCAAATTAAAATAGTCCCAACAAACAATAATATGTTAAAAATCTAATTTACACCCAGAACTAGTGATTTAAAAAATACATCAGATCAATTCTAGATTTTCTGCCCTGTCTCTGTTTTCTGCACGAATTTCATATTCACACTGAAGTATTACTTCTCACATATTCTTCCACCAGATTACACAGAGGCTTCAGATATCATGAGTCACAATCGAGTCACAGAAAACAGCTGTGGCAGGAAGCTTACAGGTCAATAGTATTCTAGAGTCCTGACATATACCCAAAGTAGCAGGAGTGAGCTTACTTTCTCTAGCAGCCTGGGTATCCAAACATGTCATATTTCATGAATAGACGCCGAGATTGCCACGAGGTATATCACTTCTAGAAAACAAAGAGTGACAGCTGATTTTTTTTTCAAAAAATAATAAGTTGAAAAATTGATTCAAGACAATTTCCTCTTAGGTATTACTAGTAATAATGTGGAGATGATTGGAAGGCTATAAAATGTATACTATGGCTGTAACTACTAATAAAAATGTCTTCTTAAAGATAAAAATTCTGAGAAAAATTTAAAACTGGACAGGAGTGTAGGTCAAGAGGTAGCCAACCTGCCCTTCTAACCCCCTCCCATGCTCCCAAGGCCTCCCTAGTCTGCCATTTCTCAGCCTTTTCTTCTGGCTCTGCTTGCTTCCCCAGTAGGAAGTGGGCTGGGTTCCATGCCTGCAGATTTCTACAGATGCCATGTCATGTCTTTCTGAATAACTGATGTCTCATAGAATCAAGAAGCAAGTTGGCTATCTAGGCCTTATTAACACTTGTGTCTTCTATTAAATATAAAATATAAAACAGGATTGTTGATATCTTTATCCAATGAAGGCTTTCCTACTGATCAGTTGAATCTTATAAGTGCATCTACAGGATAAGGTAGAGTCAGACAGCCCTATTCATCTTCTCTTATAGTCAAGTTTTCAATAAAATTTATTAGCCACTACCCAACTTATTAATCAAATGTATATTATTGTTCATGTTGATGTATAAAAATGTGTTCTAATAGTACATCATTTTCCTATGAAAATGTTTCCAAATTTTCCACTTAAAAGCAGTATGCAATAATTTTTTTTTTACCTATTATTCAAATGTCACCTAGTTCCCATTTTATTTATTGCTTAACAGTTTCAGTGACTTACATTGTTACTATGGAAAAATTTATTCAGTGTAAAAAATACAACAATTATCAAAGAATATTGGGATTGATTTCTCTTCTTACAAACTTGATAGAGAAAAATAAATTCATATCATGGATTTCTTCACATAAATCATTAGCAAATATTTTATATCAACCTTTGAGAATATGTCTGTGTGTGTATATATACACACATAATGATAAGATCTTATGATAATTATAAGATCCAACTGATCATTAGTTTATATATATATATATATATAAACTATATATACATATATATATTTATATGTTTTTGAGAATATGTCTCTCTGTGTGTATGTGTGTGCATGTATATATATATATATATATATATATATATATATATATATAATATATGAATTTGGATTCAGAGACATTATTGAATTTTTGACCTCTTTTTCCAGGTGAAATATGAAGAATGAATTCAGAATTTCAGGGTTCACTTCCCGTGATCTTCATTGTTTCATGGTAAGAAGTTAATACATTAGAGTGTGTCATAAACCTGCATATAATGAGATGATAATCTCTAAATGATTGTTAACAAATAGTGATAAAGAGCAGAATTGAAAACCTTCCTTATCTTTGATAAGAAATTGCTATTACTACCTTTGACAGGCAGACATTAATGGCCAATTTAATGGTTAAGAAACTTCCTTATCTTTGGGCTTCTTTGAACATCCTGAGCCAAAGGATGAAAATAGCAGCAAAAGAACCAACAATAAAAACAACAGAGAAATTAAAACCACTATTTATTGTAAATATGACATCATTTCATAATACTCACTGGGGAATTAAGAATTGGTTTCATAGAAATTAGGTGGCATTTTAAAAGAGAAAAACTTTATGAGTCCAACCTGTAAGTGCCCAGCTTCTCTGATATATTTTACTAAGAAATGACGGAGAGTATGCCAACATTCATCAACTTAGCAACCTCTATGCTCTTTTGACTGATGTGAGAACAATTGATATTGCTGAAATTAAACCTCAGTTGTATCTAGTAAATTGAACTTATTTATAGGAACACAGATGGTGTTTTTATCTCATTTTCCTATTGAATAGTTTGACATTGAAAGTAAAAAGAGTGTATGAAAAATGAAATACTGGCTAGCAAGCTGGTGTTGAGAAACTGAATTTGGTTTGGGAGACGTTTCAGGAGTTGGACACTTCTCACATGGCCTGAGAAGAATGAGTCTGGCAGGAGTTCGTGATCTGATTAGAACCATTTTCAGTAAAATATGGGGAAAAAAAGAGAAAGCATAAAACTTGAAATGAAGGTATTCCATGGTTAGGAATAAGAATTGTGTAAGAATAGCCCATTAAATTGTTTTTAAAAATTTATTAAAGATCATGAAAAGGTAACTAATTTCAGATACTTATATAATGTAGAATATGAGACTTGTAACATTTTATCAATTAAATAACACTCATTTAACTAAAGTGTGTACCAGAGTTTCCCAGAACAGTTATGCATGTCCATGAAAGCATCAAGAATAATAACATATTAATTGAATATATATGTTGATATATAGTTGTATGTTTTTGAATGTTCCTTGTAAAAAAAAATGTGCCAAAAATTCAAATGAAGTTTTGCTAATACAACTAATAATTGCTAGATGTTAACTATAGCTTTTTTTTGTTTGTTTGTTTTGTTTTGTTTTGTTTTGTTTTTATCTCAATCTAATTTTCCAACATAGTTCCTACAGGGCATTTTACCTCTACCTCTGCTGTTTACAAAATATGCATTTTGTCCTATCAGATAATGAAGTTTATATAAAAGTGTTAGCTTCAACCTATGACATATCATGAAAATGTTTTCTTTATTAATTTCTAGGACTCAGTGCCTCTGTGCATCATGTAGTAATGGGAATTCCATTACTATTATCACAGGATTAAGCAAAAATAGTTTATGCAATAGTGCGCTACTATTCCCTACAACTGCCCCAACTTCTGACCCTAAATCAGGCCTACCTAGAAGTATGGAAGCTCATCTCAACTGTGCCTCTTTTGCTCATCACATATATTTATCCATTACCTGACTTGAGTCAACATGTTTTAATTGGAACCTTTTCTTTACCTTCACCATCAGTGTCTCAGGTCCCTTTTTCTTATACTTCAGAATGCTCAACAGCCTTAGGTCTAGTCCACTTTAAATGCATCCCTCAATGATACCCAAAGCCTTGACTCTCCTTGACCTCAGCAACTCCTGAGTTCGGTTTATTTCTTGTTTTGTTTACTAAACAATCCAGCATATGTTTACACTCATAACAATCCAATCAGTTGTCTTTGGAGAAGCACTCATCTTCCTTAAGTCCAAATAATTCCATTGGCAATACTATAAAAATAAACCTAGGCTTCTAGCTTAAGCTGGAAAATCTGCACATTTCATCCCACATCCCACATCAATTGGGATATTGATGGGAATATCCTCGGATATTAAATTACTAGGGAATAAATAATCCTTTTTCTTTAATTCCAGTTGTAGAAACCAGGATGTCCCAGTAGTGTATTTGCATATTCCAAGGAGTAAGACTATTTGAGAATGAAGTCATTCAGAGGAAAACTGAACTCAAAGATGGGTAGTTGGGCACATTTGTTGGACTTTCCATGATCTAGCCTCTGTTTCTTCATCATGGTATTACCTCCTAAATATATTCTCTTCTATACATCCTTTTCTATTTCTCTGCCCTATTTGATCTCAGATATTAGAAACCTCCCTTAACTCCCCACCCCTCCACATACTTCCCTAGAAATCACACAACTTTCGCTAGCTTTTCCCTGCTCTGCTTCACGATGGTGCTCTCTCTGACTGACCTTTTGTGATCATAGGGCATAATGATTTGTACATGTTTCTGACTCCCACACAGGTGTATTATTATTTTGAGGGTAGGGATGGTACAATATTTATCTCATTCTCTTAGAGCTTTACTTTATGGCATGGCAAAAGGTAGACATTCAGTAATTTATTTTGAACTTAGTTCTATGAATCATGTATCCATTGAAAGGAAAAAAATTGTAAATCTCTTTCTCATGGGTATTTTTACACAATTACAGAACTTTTGAAAAGATCTATGAAAGCTTCACTCTTTGATAAAATTTCAAAAAACCATGGGAAAAAGACAGAAGGCATGTATTTATTCTCTCCCAATATAGTTCAGATAAAGAAATTTGACAGCCAGGATTTTTTGAACATTTACTACAAAATAGGCCCTTTATTACATATTTTTCTTTTAACTATTTAAATAAAATTATGATCTACTGTACAATACTTCAGAAGGAATAAGTTAGAGAACTAAATAATAAAGAGGTCACACCATTAGTTAGGAACAAACATAAGATTGGAATTCAGGCCCTCTCATATTTATGTATTGAGTAATTGCATAATATGCCATGCATTGAGCAAGCACCATTGAGGTGAAGTAGTATATCCTTGACACAGATTATTTACTTATACAAAAATTTAACAGGATCACTCAAGTTTCAATTTAACCCATCCTAATCAAATTTATCATTGGCTCTATCACATCAGGACCACATTTCTCTAAGCCAACAGTCCACACCAAAGTTTTGATCTCCCATAAAACTTTCTCCAGTGAAAGAAACATGCCTAATTTACTTTTCTGCATGTCACTTTCTTCACTTTGTAATTATAATTAGAGCTTTATAATTATGCATAGTACTTGGGTCCATCCTGACAAACTCATACATTCATGGAAATTAATTTCAGTTAATGACACCCCCTCTTCCCCTTTTTTCTCCCATCCCCTCTCCTCTCTCCAATCCTTCTTCCTCTACTCCACTAGATTTCTTTTTGCTTATCCATTAATTTGTGTTTGGTTCTTTATCTTATCTTTCCCTTCCTCTTTCCTTTATTTCATTCTACCTTCCAAATATGAGAGAACACTTTGCAGCTTGAGTTTCCAAAGTTGGCTCATTTCACTTAGCATGATATTCTCCATTTACATTCATTTACCAGCAAATGTCATAATTTCATTATTTCCTATAATTTTTAAAAAATGGATATTTACCATAAATTTCTTGGGATTGGTCAATCAAGTTAGGGTTCTATGTATATAAACTAAATAAAATCAAAAGACATTCAATACCATTTTTTCTAAACAGTGACAATAATGTAACAATGAATTATTAATGGGAGAAATGGAAGCATTTGTCTTGAAGGTGTGCAAAACCAGTAGAACTCAAACTAATAGTTGCTGCTTTCAGGATTTCAGATTCTTATCTAAATATTGTGGAATGTTGCCCCTATTATAGTTACGTGTCCTGAGAATGAAACTTAATAAAACTATGATTAACTATTAGCTTAATAATAGCCAACAAATTGCAATGAATTTTGGATAAGAGTCTATGTATTAATTTTCTATTTGATTTAGCTTACATTCAAAATATTAGCATATAGGAACATTAAAAAGAATAAGACCAGGTGCAGTGGTTCATTCCTATAACCCCAGCTACTGGTGAAGCTGAGGAATGAGGATCTCCAGTTTCAGGCCAGTCTTGGCAACTTAGTGAGAACCTGTCTCAAAATAAAAAATAAAAATGGCTGCAGATATAGCCCAGGGGAAGAATGGCCCTGGGTTCAATTCCAGTACTATTTAAAAGAGAAGGAGGAAGAGGGAGGAGGAAGAGGAGGAGAAGAACAACAACAAAAAGAAGATTAATGGTTTTAGGAGTACGGAAAGAGATGTGGAATTGAAGAGTCAAAAAATTTGAGCTGAAAAACAAGATTGTAGAAATTTGAAAATAAGCAGAAAACGATAAATTTAACATGAGACTAGAAAGGTTATTCAAAGGGAATAAATGTACCAATATTCTTTAAGGGAAATATTGATTGAGGTTGATTTTCTAATAGTCATTTTCTTTTTTTTTTATTGGTTGTTCACAACATTACAAAGCTCTTGACATATCATATTTCATACATTAGATTGAAGTGGGTTATGAACCCCCAATTTTACCCCAAATGCAGATTGCAGAATCACGTCGGTTACACATCCACAATTTTACATAATGCCCTATTAGTAATTGTTGTATTCTGCTACCTTTTCTATCCCCTACTATCCCCCCTCCCCTCCCCTCCCATCTTCTCTCTCTACCCCATCTACTGTAATTCATTTCTTTCCTTGTTTATTTTCCCATTCCCCTCACAACGTCTTATATGTAATTTTGTATAGCAATGAGGGTCTCCCTTCATTTCCATGCAATTTCCCTTTTCTCTCCCTTTCTCTCGCATCTCATGTCTCTGTTTAATGTTAATCTTTTCTTCCTGCTCTTCCTCCCTGCTCTGTTCTTAGTTGCTCTCATTATATCAAAGAAGATATTTGGTATTTGTTTTTTAGGGATTGGCTAGCTTCACTAAGCATAATCTGCTCTAGTGCCATCCATTTCCCTGCAAATTCTATGATTTTGTCATTTTTATTGCTGCATAGTACTCCATTGTGTATAGATGCCACATTTTTTTTATCCATTCATCTATTGAAGGGCATCTGGGTTGGTTCCACAGTCTAGCTATTGTGAATTGGGCTGCTATGAACATCTAATAGTCATTTTCAACTGTAATTGAGATTCCCTTGGATAGATATTAGGGATTTTGTGGTTATCTCTTACCTTCAAATCCCCAAGGGTTTGCCTGTTTCTTCTCATAGCTGGTTTTCATGAGGATATGCTAAATTAAAAAGTTAGCTGCATCCTTATATAGAAAAGCAGCAAAGTTTAGTGGGATTAAAGTGTCTATTAAATGCTCATTTAGATACCATTATCAATGTACTCAAAGTTTTATGACAAATTGAGTTGATGATTTTAGAATTATCTTAACTTTAGGTTTTCGGTATGCAAGATGTGACAACTGTTAACAGATTTGATGCTGTGCACACAAAAAAATAACAAAAACAATAAATACAAACATTAAAATTGCAGCTAAAATATGAAAGTGCTTTTTCCTCTTCCTCATCATTATTTTTAGTACCCTGAAATCAAAAAGATATTATCTAAATCCTTTAAACATATTGAAACATGCTCATTTATTCATGTGCTTTTATTTATTCAAGGCTTTTTTTTCCTTATACTTGTACAATACTTGACTGCTAGAAGGACTATAAATACAAATAGGCATTACAGTATTTTTTTCTTTGTAATTCAACAGCCAAATAGTTTACATAATTAATTATTCATTTCAATGCAATTGAGCATGAATGTGAAGCTGAAATAAAATATGAATAAAATTGTATTGCCAACTAACTCATGAACAAAAGGCTCAGGGCTTACCAAATCGTACTCTGTACAGTAAATTAACTCTCAGTCAGTAAAACTTCTTCAAATGGAAAGGGTAATGATAAATTGTTTCAAGTATGTACATAGGTGCAGGGACTCCTAATAAAATAGCTTGACCCAATAATGTTCAAAAAACTGCTGATCTCAATTGAGCAGAAAGACTGCCAAACTTAAAATTCATTCACAGGGCGATTGAATCTCCTATTTCTATCATAGGCCCATAATAGAAAAACTCTATTAACTTTTGTGTAATATTAAAATGACTACTTATTCTATGTACTTGCTTATAAAGTAATGTAAGTTCAAAGCCATCAGAGATACATAGACACATTTAATTATAGATCATTATTAACTTAGGATGAAGACTAGTCTTTTGGACCTAGGTGAATCCATAATACACTGGAAGTAATAAATTACTTTCGGGATTTATAAAATGAAAAAGAGTACAGTATAAAATTTGCACAACATTATATAATTAAGAAGTAATTTCAAATCACATTTAAATATTAGACTTAAAGCTTTTATATATCTTAAGTAGATACTGAAAAAATGAAATTAATTATTCTGGATTTCATAGACTAAATAACCTCAATTTCACATTAATATCTGAGGTCACTTTGAAAAAGAGATTCTATTTTACCAGTTTTATGGAACTAACTAGGAAAACTATGGCTCCATGGCATTAATAGTTTTTCAATTAACCATGTTGTTTTTAATAAGTGAAACTAAATAAAACAGTCCTTTTTAAATATTTTTATGATCTAATCATATATTCCTAATATCTTGCTTGTTTTGCATATTTATAATATTAACAGTGTTACATAGATTTAAAACAATTGGGTTTGGTTCAACAAATTAATAATTGGGTACTTCTCTAAGTTATTCAATTTAAATATTTGAAATATCTCTCAAGAACTAGTCATCAAAGTGCCTCTAGTTGAAGTATAAAAAAAAGGTAGAATCTTCTGTTTTCTGGAACTTTTTAAACACTTGGCTCTTTCTATTTTTGAGAGAAAAAATATACAGACTCTAGTTTGGATGCTGCGAAGATAGTTCAAGGCTACCACAGGCTTTTGCTCCTTTCTCCCAAATCAATAATGATGAAAACCTAGAATCAAGAGAAAAAATAAACATGAATTTCAGAAAATCAGGTAGCATCCAAGCACTGGGATAAAGCTCTTGTGGATATTAAAACTATTTTAAATTGATATGTGTGTGGGAATTAAGCTGCTGCAGCCCAGATAAGAGAGATTTAGGTAGTGTATTCAACAATGAATTGGAGGAAAACTTTTTCAGACATTTCTCCTGCCTCTCCTCCATGTTCCCTGTGACAAGCTTGGCTGGTTTCCTCCAGGTAATATCAGTGTAGCACAGAACCTATGCTTGGATGACAAGTTGACCATAGCATTGAATGACCAGCTGCCCTCTGGTGTTCACTGTCCCAGCTTCTTATGTAAGGCTACTGGGCTGCTGGAATTGGCATCCTGGAAGCATCTTCCTCCCATTGCTGCTTCTAAGTGCTTAAAGTTTATATCCCTCCTAGGAGGTTGCAGGTTCATTCATCTGGTTTATTATGGTTTCCTCCTTGTAGATCTTCTACACAGCAGAGGAAGAAGAAAGACTCATTTTCTCTCCAGCCCCCCTCCCCCCCCAAAAAAAAAACACATTATAGACATTGCACCTCCTAGAAGTTACCTCCTATCGTATGGATGGAATTCAATCACTGTGTTGTGCCCATGTCTGCACAGTTGCAAGAGAAGCAGGGGGAGAGAGCATGTGTAAAAACATACATGCACACATAGATATGTGTATTACACTTTATTTTCTGAGAAAACTCATGCCCTCTAAAAATTGAAGGCTTAATTATCAGGAAAAAAAAACATATTTTCTGAGTTTCAACTAACCTTTCACCCATGGTCCAATTCATTGATTTGCCAAGTATCCCCATACACGTATCTCATATTTTCAAGGAATATAAATTCTCCCTTTCCTTCTATTAAAAAGCATAGAACCTCCATCATTTGCTGCCTGCAACTCAAAGTTTAGCCTCTTTGGGTCAAATGTGAACTTCTTCAGCTTATCTCCTTGTAGCATATCACACGCACAATTCTGTATTAAATACTGCAGGAAAAGATCATTTAGCAGTGGAAAGAACAAGATATGTCATACATAGTCACTAGTCAATTGCAAATCCCAGATCACACTGAGTAGCAGAGACAGTTTTTCAAGACACAGAGTAAGTCCCTCCGTTGGATCAACTATCTGTAACTAGTTTATTTTCTGGGAAGTTTTTCTTATACCTTTCTTGATGAATACATCTAAGCCATCATTTGGAGAACATGCATTTGGGGGATCTGAAAGATTTTCACAGTCTGGTTTCTGCAGATACTAATTCAGCAGCCTGAAATTGCAAAATGCTACAAATGAGGTCTGAAGATTATGTTAATAACAGATCAAACTCAAAAGTCTGTCTTGTCTGTAACCATTGCATTGTGAAATGCATACAAACTCAAATGAGGCAATATCTTTCCAATATTTGAAAACCAATCTGTTTCAACTAAGAAATCACACACATGGTCAATGAACAAATGAAATTTCAACATATAGCTTTGCTATATCATTGTTATCTAACTTGTTGATGAAAATATCAACTAACTTTCATGTCAGTTAATGCAAGCATGCATGGTCTACTGAGGAAGTTTGGAATGTATTACCAAAAAATATATCACTCTGGCTTATTGACAATTTTGAGTTCAACATTCAAAGCTCCAAACAGTAGATACAAGAAAACTTTCTGATCTTCCTTCTTTTGTGAAAAGCAGAAAATGAAATTCCATATGAAAGTGTTCTCCTTTTAAAAGAAGGAAAAATAACCTTCTTATAATTAAGGAAGCAAGCAGAGACTGAGGAAAATATGTACAAACAAAACTTGCTAAACTTATTCTTAACTTCAAAATTACTTCTTCACCCAATTAACTATGCTTACCCAAAGGTCCTTTATCTTGACAATTTTTCACAGTTTTATTGCCAGTCTTCAAATCGGTGTCATTGGCTTTTTCTTTTCTTATGAAGGCTCTTAGGCCACATAAAACCTGCGTTGAATAAATGCTATATTATTTTAATTAGGAAATCTAGCATAAAAACTCTAAGAGGATTACCTCTTAGAGTTTACTGTGCCTTTGAAAGTTTGATCAAAATCAATAGCATTCAGAAAGAATCAATTGGCCACTGAGCCAAATGCCCAGCCCTATTTTGTATTTTATTTAGAGACAGAGTTTCACTGAGTTGCTTAGTGCCTCGCCATTGCTGGGGCTGGCTTTGAACTCACGATCCTCCTGCCTTAGCCTTCCAAGTCCCTGAGATTAACAGTATAATAATAATAATAATAATACATGCATTTTGACCTTTTCTATTTACATGTCCTTAGTATAAGTTGTTATTCCATGATTTCTTTCCTAGGGAATTGAATTCATTTCCCAATGGTTTTTGCTTCTTCAGTTTTTTTCTCTCCCCTGCGCACATACAGCAATCAGAGGAAGCTTTATTAATGACAAATCAAATCACAGTGTGTCTCTATTGACAGCATTCCAGAATTCTGGACTCATCCTTAGCAAGACTCCTGTCTTTATTTTGTCACAGGAACTTTCGTAGAGTTTCTGCAGTGCGTGGCTGTAATGTCATCTCCTCTTCTCACATCTCTGCTCACTAACTCCAGCCAGCCTTTTAGCTGGCCAAAAGCAGTTCCTATGCTCCTACTGACCTTTAGTCTTGGAAAGCTCTTTTTGATCTGTGTATGATTCCTATGTTCTCCATATTCATGGTGAAAGTCAATGCAGTGTTCTCAGAACAGCCTTCCTTGTAACCCATAACAAAATCAGCCACTTTCTAATGTGTTGTTTTCTTCATTGTATTTAATAGTAAATATAATTTATACATAGTTATCATAGCATCTGTGTTTGACATATTTTAGTAAGGTTATATTCCTGCAAAGGGCAAAACCACTCAAAGTTAAAATGGGTTCATCCTGTCTATCTGTTTCATTGCTGTGTCTTCAGATCCTACATAAACATAAGGCCATAATAGGTCCTCGATTCAAGAGACCCACAATATTATTCTGAGTGACTATGAGCAAAGTTTAAAATTTAAACTTTCTAGCTTTCTTAAAGCCATACAATCCTGTGACTATGTTCTTGACAATTTTATGTAAATGAAAGTATTCTCCAAAACATCTGGATTGACTGCTCACAGAGAGCTCATGTGGATGGGATGAGGGTTTTCTGTTGTTCTTTTTTGTCTCCTTCCCTTCACAAAGTGGAATGTGTACATCACTGAGCATCAGCAGTCAACTTGGATGCAGATGGCCTTGAGAAAAGAAAGCTACATGCTGGGATGGTGAAGGAGAAAGGCAAGGTTGCCTGTGATCATCAAGTACATTGTCGCAGGGGCTCGTCTGCTTAAAGGACATTCTTTTTTCATAAGAGAAGAGTAAAGATCTATCCTAAGATTACAATTGGTTTTCATTGCTGGGTAAAATTCTTAACTAGTTAACTAAATAATTACTATAATGGGATAAAAATCTTAGTTAAAATAAGAAAAAACTAGAAAACTGCAGCTCTGATTTAATTATTTAAGCTTTTTTATAAAATTGGACATAGGTTTCAGAACAGAGAGGGGAAAATACAGTTTTTGTGTCCCCTTTTCTTTCCCTCTTCATACATCTTGAGTCAGTGAAGCACACCTTGAGTAAGCCAGCATGATATATTATTAACCAAGTCCATAGTTCATTATGATTACTCTCTGTCTTGTTTATTCTGTATATTTTAACAAATGTATAATGTATGATCAACACATTTTGAAATAGAGCATTTAATGAAAATAGACAAAACTATTAATGGAACAAAATGAGTGTCATATTGGTTTACTTGTGTTTATAGTATCTGGTACCTCCCTTTAGTAGAATATATTCCCCTTAGGAATATGTTCCTTGTGTGTATGTGTTGTTTCTGTAATGCCTAGATTCAGTTTCCTGTATGGAAAAGATGCTCAGTAAATACTTTTGAATATGCAGATATGAACTCTGAAACACGTTTTGTAAATTCTTGAATTAGAGTTAATACTCCATAATATAATCCAGAATGAGGAATTTATCAAAATCTATTAAACTATAGTTATTATAAATATCAGAAATTCAGGGATGGTAGGAAGAAAAAGAGGGAAAAATAGAAGCAAATGGGAATTTGTTTATAATGTTTAAGCACATTTTTCTAGTACAAATACAAATTGTATACTGCTTTAAACATATTTGTTGGAGGATGAGGTAAACTTTTATAAGAACTGAAAAAAGATAGTGAAAACTTGCTTTGATTTGGATCTAGAGTGTGCCTCAAAGACTCATGTGTTAGAAGTCTGGTTTCCAGCTTGTTCCGGGGATGTGGTAGAAACTCTAAGAGGTGGGACCTAGAGGGAAATCTTAAGATCTATGGGGACATGTCCTGAGAAGGGATACTGGGAACCCACACTCTGCCTCTGCCTTTCTCTCTTTTACTCCCTACTAATGAGATGAATAGTTTTGCTTCCCCATGCCTGTCTGCCATGATGTGTTGCCGATAGTAACAGGGCCAACTGATCAGGGAATAAATGGTCTAAAACTATGAGTCAAAATGGAAATTCAGAGCTCCTTATAAATTGATTATCTCAGGTACTTGACACAATAATGGGAGGCAGACTATCACAATCTCTAGTAGGTATAAAAATATGATGAAACTAGTCTGAAGAGTTCAGTGTTTCAGGGCTCTAAAGGACAGGAATGGCACTCACTAAACTTTAAAGTTGGGTAACATGAGAGAAAGTTATGGGGAAAAGTTACAGAACAGGAGCAAGAAACAGCGTGGAAATCAGATATAGAACACTGAGACTAGAGAGAAAAAATACAGAAAGAGAAACAAAGAACTCTCTATTTCTCTCTCTCTCTCTCTCTCTTTCTCTCTCTCTCTCTCTCTCTCTCTCTCTCTCTCTCTATCTATCTATCTCTAAATTAGACTGACTTATACAGACAAGAGCTTTGGCAAGGTATAAAGGACTTGAGGGACTTAATATCTCTGACATTTTCTCATTCTCTTGTTCATTTGCAGGTATCATTTTTTGTGGGCTACTTATAAACTGGGAAGGAAGATACTCTATTGACATGGCCAATAAGAGTCAACCTCTCTGTGATACAACATAGGGCAGAAAATGTAGTGAAAAACAGAAAGTATCCTTTGCATTCTTTATATTTGTCTGTCAGAAAACATTCTTGTTCTCTGAGTGTAGATTTTGTACCCAGAAAACAACAACAACAACAACAAAAAGCCAACAACAGCATCAACAAAACACACACACACACACACACACACAATCTATTTGCAGCTATTTGCAGTAGGGAGTTGAAAAATGGGTCAAAGTCTCAGCTGAAGCATAAAATTTGAATCAACATTAGTGTCCTTAATAAAAGTAGTAAATAAAAAAGAGAAAGAATGTATAGAGTTATATAAAACATAGTAATTTATGCTGATTATAAGTCTTAAATTAGTATTCATAGCTTCTTTTTCTACCACACACTGTTTACTTTAGTCTAAGAACTTAGAAAGAGCATGATTCCTTATCTGTCTAAACGACCAAACTTGCTATAACTTCTGAGTGCTTTCTAGCATAATATTATATTGTTTCAATACATCTCCATTTAAAAGAAATGCTAGGTAAGAAAATGTAAGAGGTGAACTGGTGAATGTCCTGGATTCCAGTCATGGTCCTCTTGGTACCAAGGTACAGCAGAGACACCAAGGTGTGAGAAGACAAGAAGATATATCAATTCTCAAGACTGATCCCATTGCTGTATTCCATGGTGGAAGCATTTCTCCCTTATACAATAAACCTTAAGACCCCTGAAATGTAACAAATCCCTTAATAGAATAGAAAGAAGGACTGTTTCAACCTTGTTTCCCATAGTCTGTGGATCTGTATTTCTGTCTTTGGAAAAGACAGCACCATATATTGGCTACTGGATTTGTTATAAACTGAATTATTTAGGAAAGTGCTGCAATTTTGTAGGGAGTTGTCTGCCAGCTGGCATTGAAACTGAGCATTCTGTGGGTCATAACATAATTCTGTCAAACCAGCTGCTTTTGTATTATGGAGCACATGCTAAAATGATTCTGTGACTCTGATCCCTTATCTGTACCCCTTTGTCAAACAATCTGTCCCTTCACTAGAAATGATGTTTAAATGGGAAATCATGGCAATGATAAGACCTTCTGGCAAAAGCCCTGTAGGCAGAAATCTCTTTCCCCTATTGGGGAAAAAGTCATTGCCTTCTTCATGAAAAGAAATCCTGTTTAGCATGTTCATTTCCCCCTTTGGGTAGACTCTTAGATAAATGGCCAAATATTGGTCAAAAATGTAATCAATAAAGTTATGACCGCATTATCGTCTTTTGCTGTAAAAAGTACTCAGTCTCATTTGAATGTATCTATTAAAGTAATCTGGCTTATATCTGAGAAGTGAGTGTAGGTGATGTAGATTTCTATGAACTAGATTTGGTTACACTGTTTCATATGTGCTGAGCATCACCTTACCAGGATATCAATCTGTTATATTTTCAGACACCCCTTACCCAATTCATCTTTAACATTGATAAATACCAGGGCCAAGACCAGTAAGATCACAACTGCAATTAATCATATTTAAATTTATTATTTTGTTTTAGTGATGGAAAGCATATCGTGGGAATCATGTTCCAATTCTTTTCATAGAAATGTCAGCTAATAGTAAATAATATGGAAGAGTACTCAAGGAAGTAGCAGTCTACTACAGATTAACTATGTGATTAGTGTATGTCTTTGTGTGTATGCATATGTGTGAATGAAATGAAATGTATCTGTACATGTGCATGAAACTGAGCATTTGTGTCTACATCATACATATTATAAAAATGTATATATGTATACATACGCATATATATATATATATTTTTCCAGTGAAAGATAATTTATGTATGTGTGTAATTACATGGTGGTGTCTTTTTACCTGGTTATTTTCAGGCACCTTTGCAATAATTGTTAGAGCTATCTTGTTCAGAAATTCTTTCACTCTTCTTCCATCATGATTGTGGACACCCCTCCTAACATTGATATTCTGTGAAACTGCTCATGTCTGGTAGAACATACTGCATTATACCTGCTTTCTTTCATTTGCCAACTAAATTAAGGAGCTTTTCTCTTCCATTAAAAATTATCCCTTTTGGCTAAAGGGCTGCTGAAGTCAGCCTGGAGCTTCTTAATTTGTTGATAAGTTACACTTGGTTTTCAAGATTCAAGATTCTGTTGTGTTGTTAAATTATTTAGCACGACAATGATTCACATTGTTTTTGTTCTTCTGAACAGAATGCACTGGTCATATATAATGCACACAGTTACATGAATGCAGGACTTATTAGACCATGTAACTGGCTGTGAAATTAAGGCCTCCACTAAAATTCCAATCATAAAAATAAGCTCCAACATCAAGTTGGGTCATTGTTAGCAACTATAGGCCTTTAACTTTATAGAACTCACATATGTACATGATTACACATGTGTGTAAATTTCATGTAGCACAATTCCTTGAAGAAGAATCAAGGCATTCGTGTTAGTTTTGACAATTTGGACATCTGTGTAAACTAATTTTAGCATCTTCAAAACACAGCTACTGTAATTGATAACTTTTTCCAGGACCAGAAACAGAACATATACAACATTTTCTTTTGTCTTAGTCACTTTGTTTTTATTAAAGACCCAGAAGCAAAACAATGTTATTTTCCCATTTACCAACAGTCTATTAAAAGAAAATGAATAGAAGGGAAGATGGCGGCGATGGGAGTGCATCACCCCAGTGCACCGCGTCACTGTGCGGGAGAAAGACGAGGTGAAACGGCTGAAGGCTACCTTGTTGGGAATTTCCAGTGAAATTGAGGTGCTCCAGAATCTAGAGGACGGATTTACATCGCGCAGGGTTTAGCTGCGGAGGCTCGGACGCGGGCGATTTCTCCGCACGGAGGGTAGCAGAGCCTGGTCGGCGGACCGCCACGCGGATGGAGTCTGCGGCATGCGCTGGGTAGCGGCGAGGTACCGGAGCGGGAGTACAGCGATGCGGATTCTGGGGGCTCCTGCCAGAGGTGCAATGGCCGTGCTTAGTGCTGAGTTCCGGCTTTGAGACGGAGGAGAGAAGCGGTCCAGTTCGGTTCTCGACACCGGTCGGACCACGGAGGAGGACAGCGGCCGCCATCTTGGAGAGCTGATGTAATCATCCCTGTTTTCTACTGAGCTCAGCTCATTCAACTACGGAACAGGTGATTTCAGGCTGGTAGTTGCCTGCATCTCGCAGACAGATCGCTCAGGCTCGGGGCTGGAGAACCTGAGGAGAATATTCCTCGGGGCTCGCTCCTGGAAAGGCGTGCGCTGGGCTTTGAGCGGCCGGATTCTGGTTCCCCGGGCTGCTTTGGCCCAGGGCTGGGGAACCTGCGGTGACTGCGTGCTGAAGCCAGCTCCAAGTGGAACGTGCGCTAAGGGGCGGCTGAGCTCTGACTCCCGGAACAGTTTTGGCCCGGGGCTGGGGAACCCGCGGGGACTGCGTCTTTGGGCCTGCTCCTAGCAGAGCGTGCACCGAGCTGGGAGAGGTTGGAGCAACTGGGCTCGGGCTCCCGGGGCTGCTTTGGCCTGGGGCTGGGGAACCCATGGGGGTCGCTCTGTGGAGCCTGCTCCTAGCGGAGCATGGCCGGGATCGGAGAGGCCGGGTTCTGGCTCCCAAAGCTGCTTTGGCCCAGGGCTGGGGAAACTGCGGGGACTGCTTCTCGGTCCGGGTCCTACTGGGTGCTGTGGGGGCCTGGGGGGCAGAGTGGAGCTGCCACCTGCGCCCAGAGCAGGCCAAGTGACCCGCCAGCGTGGTATCATGACACCCCAACTGCATCTGGGGCCGAGGAGAGTAGCCGCCTTCGCCTGGAACAGGACCAGCAACCCGACGGCACGGTAGCCAAATCACCCCATTTGGAGTGGGGGCTGTGCAGAGCCACCGTCTGAGCCTGCAAGGTAGGCAGACCTGCGACCCACTGGCAGGACAGGCCCGGCAGCCTGCCAGTGTGGTGAACAAGTAGCACCGAGGCAGTCACGTCACACTGGTTGGAGTGGGGGTGGAGCAGAGCCGCCGCCCGTGTCCGGAAAAGGCCCAGCGACCCGTTGGAGAGGCAGTCAGGTACCCCCACTGGGAATGGGGGCTGAGCAGAACTGCTGCCCGAGCCCACAAGGTAGGCAGAACTGCGACCCACCGGCGGAACAGGCTTAGAGGCCAACCAGCGTGGTAGACACGTCACATCAATTGGAGTAGGGGCGGAGCAGAGCTGCCGCCCACATCCAGATCAGGACCAACGACCCGAGGGCGTGGTAGTTACGTCACCACAATTGGAGTGGGGGCAGAGCAGAGCCGCCACCCGCGCCCACAGATTGGGCAGACCTGCAACCAACCAGCATGGTAGATAGATCACCCTAATTAGAGGAGGAGCACAGCCACTACCCGCCCTGCAAGGGAGACCTCCCAACTATACAAGAGCAATATAAATAAATAGGGGGAAAATTTCAAAAATACAACAGTTTCACCAAGCAGAAAGAAACGCGAGCAGTATGAAAAGACAAGGAAAGAAAGGACCACGAGCAATGCAGGTCAACTCAACTTTAGAAGAGGTAATAGCTGCAACAGATGGAATGTCAGATAAAGAGTTCAGGATATACATGCTTCAGATGATCTGGAGTCTCAAGGAAGACATGAGACAGCAAAATCAGACAATGAAAGATCACTTTGACAAGGAACTACATAAACAAATCCAGGAAGTAAAAGATCAATTTCACAGGGAGATAGAGGTAATAAAAAACAAACAAATAGAAATCCTAGAAATGCAGGAAGCAATAAACCAAATTAAAACCTCAATTGACAATACTACCAGCAGAGTAGATCACTTAGAAGATAGAACATCAGACAATGAAGACAAAGTATTTCAACTTGAAAAGAACATAGACAGCTCAGCAAGTCTGCTAAGAAACCATGAGCAGAACATCCAAGAAATATGGGATAACATTAAAAGACCAAACTTAAGAGTCATTGGGATACAGGAAGGCACAGAGCTCCAAACCAAAGGAATAAACAATCTATTCAATGAAATAATACGAGAAAACTTCCCAGACTTGAAGAATGAGACAGAATCCCAAATCCTAGAAGCCTACAGGACGCCGAATGTGCAAAATCATGAGAGATCCACACCTAGACACATTATAATGAAGATGCCCAACATACAGAATAAGGAGAGAATTTTAAAAGCTCCAAGAGAAAGGAAGCAGATTACATTTAGGGGTAAACCAATCAGAATAACAGCTGATCTCTCAACACAGACTCTGAAAGCTAGAAGATCCTGGAATAACATATTTCAAACACTGAAAGAAAATGGGTTCCAACCAAGAATCGTGTATCCGGCGAAATTAAGCTTCAGGATGGAAGATGAAATTAAAACCTTCCAGGATAAACAAAACTTAAAAGAATTCACAGCTAGAAAACCATCTCTTCAAAAAATCCTTGGCAAAACATTACAGGTAGAGGACATGGAAAATAACATTGAAAACCAACAGTGGGAGGTAGGACAGTAAAGGGGGGAAAGTAATCAAAGAGGAAAACAAATCAGGTTTAGTAACATTAATAAACAAATATGGCTGGAGGAACAAACCATATCTCAATAATAACCCTAAATGTTAATGGCTTAAACTCACCAATTAAGAGACACAGGCTAGTTGAATGGATCACAAAACAAGACCCAACAATATGCTGCCTACAGGAGACGCATTTGATAGGAAAAGATATACATAGACTGAAGGTGAAAGGTTGGGAAAAATCATTCCACTCATATGGACTGCGGAAACAAGCAGGAGTGTCCATACTCATATCAAATAAAATAGATTTCAAGCCAAAGTTAATCAAAAGGGATAAAGAGGGACACTGCATACTGCTCAAGGGAACCATACACCAACAAGACATAACAATCATAAATATATATGCCCCAAACAATGGTGCGGCTATGTTCATCAAGCAAACTCTTCTCAAGTTCAAGAGTCTAATGGACCACCATACAATAATCATGGGAGACTTCAACACACCTCTCTCACCACTGGACAGATCTTCCAAACAAAAGTAAAATAAGGAAACTATAGAACTCAATAACACAATTAACAACCTAGACTTAATTGACATATATAGAATATACCACCCAACATCAAGTAGTTACACTTTTTTCTCAGCAGCACATGGATCCTTCTCAAAAATAGATCATATATTATGTCACAGGGCAACTCTTAGACAATATAAAGGAGTAGAGATAATACCATGCATCTTATCTGACCATAATAGAATGAAACTGAAAATCAATGATAAAAGAAGGAAGGAAAAATCATGCATCACTTGGGGAATGAACAACAGGTTACTGAATGATCAATGGGTTATAGAAGACATTAAGGAGGAAATTAAAAACTTCTTAGAGTTAAATGAAAACACAGACACAACATATCGGAATCTATGGGACACATTGAAAGCAGTTCTAAGAGGAAAATTCATTGCTTGGAGCTCATTCTTTAAAAAAAGAAAAAAACAACAAATAAATGATCTCATACTTCATCTCAAAATCCTAGAAAAAGAAGAGCAAAACAACAGCAAAAGAAGTAGAAGGCAAGAAATAATTAAAATCAGAGCTGAAATTAATGAAATCGTAACAAAAGAAACAATTGAAAAAATTGACAAAACTAAAAGTTGGTTCTTTAAAAAAATAAATAAAATCGACAGACCCTTAGCCATGCTAACGAAGAGAGGAAGAGAGAGAACCCAAATTACTAGCATACGGGATGAAAAAGGCAAAATCACAACAGACACTTCAGAAATACAGAAGATAATCAGAAATTATTTTGAATCCTTATACTCCAATAAAATAGAAGATAGTGAAGGCATAGATAAATTTCTTAAGTCATATGATCTGCCCAGATTGAGTCAGGAAGATATAGACAACCTAAACAGACCAATAACAATAGAGGAAATAGAAGAAACCATCAAAAGACTACCAACTAAGAAAAGCCCAGGACCGGATGGGTATACAGCAGAGTTTTACAAAACCTTTAAAGAGGAACTAACACCAATACTTTTCAAGCTATTTCAGAAAATAGAAAAAGAGGGAGAACTTCCAAATACATTCTATGAGGCCAACATCACCCTGATGCCTAAACCAGACAGAGACACTTCAAAGAAAGAAAACTACAGACCAGTATCTCTAATCAACCTAGATGCAAAAATCCTCAATAAAATTCTGGTGAATCGGATTCAAATACATATCAAAAAAATTATACACCATGATCAAGTAGGATTCATCCCTGGGTTGCAAGGCTGGTTCAATATACGGAAATCAATAAATGTTATTCACCACATCAATAGACTTAAAAATAAGAACCATATGATCATCTCGATAGATGCAGAAAAAGCATTCAACAAAGTACAGTATCCCTTTATGTTCAAAACACTAGAAAAATTAGGGATAACAGGATCATACCTCAACATTGTAAAAGAAATCTATGATAAGCCACAGGCCAGCATCATTCTGAATGGAGAAAAATTGAAGGCATTCCCTCTAAGATCTGGTACAAGACAGGGATGCCCTCTCTCACCACTTCTGTTCAACATAGTCCTCGAAACACTGGCCAGAGCAATTAGACAGACGAAAGAAATTAAAGGCATAAAAATAGGAAAAGAAGAACTTAAATTATCACTATTTGCAGATGATATGATTCTATACCTAACAGACCCAAAAGGGTCTACAAAGAAACTATTAGAGCTAATAAATGAATTCAGCAAAGTGGCAGGATATAAAATCAACACGCATAAATCAAATGCCTTCCTGTATATCAGTGACAAATCCTCTAAAACGGAAATGAGGACAACTATTCCATTCACAATATCCCCCCAAAAATAAAATACTTGGGAATCAACCTAACAAAAGAGGTGAAAGACCTATACAATGAAAACTACAGAACCCTAAAGAGAGATATAGAAGAAGACCTGAGAAGATGGAAAAATGTACCCTGTTCATGGATAGGCAGAACTAACATCATCAAAATGGCGATATTACCAAAAGTTCTCTATAAGTTCAATGCTATGCCAATCAAAATCCCAACAGCATTTCTTGTAGAAATAGATAAAACAATCATGAAATTCATATGGAATAATAAAAGACCCAGAATAGCAAAAACAATGCTAAGCAGGAAGTGTGAATCAGGCGGTATAGCGATACCAGACTTCAAACTATACTACAGAGCAATAGTAACAAAAAACAGCATGGTACTGGTACCAAAACAGGCGGGTGGACCAATGGTACACAATAGAGGACACAGTAACCAATCCACAAAACTACAACTATCTTATATTTGATAAAGGGGCTAAAAGCATGCAATGGAGGAAGGATAGCATCTTCAACAAATGGTGTTGGGAAAACTGGAAATCCATTTGCATCAAAATGAAACTGAATCCCTTTCTCTCGCCATGCACAAAACTTAACTCAAAATGGATCAAGGAGCTTGATATTAAATCAGAGACACGGCGTCTGATAGAAGAAAAAGTTGGCTATGATCTACATACTGTGGGGTCGGGCTCCAAATTCCTCAATAGGACACCCATAGCGCAAGAGTTAACAACTAGAATCAACAAATGGGACTTACTCAAACTAAAATGTTTTTTCTCAGCAAAAGAAACAATAAGAGAGATAAACAGGGAGCCTACATCCTGGGAACAAATCTTTACTCCACACACTTCAGATAGAGCCCTAATGTCCAGAGTATACAAAGAACTCAAAAAATTAGACAATAAGATAACAAATAACCCAATCAACAAATGGGCCAAGGACCTGAACAGACACTTCTCAGAGGAGGACATACAATCAATCAACAAGTACATGGAAAAATGCTCACCATCTCTAGCAGTCAGAGAAATGCAAATCAAAACCACCCTAAGATACCATCTCACTCCAGTAAGATTGGCAGCCATTATGAAGTCCAACAACAACAAGTGCTGGAGAGGATGCGGGGAAAAGGGTACACTTGTTCATTGTTGGTGGGACTGCAAATTGGTGCAGGCAATTTGGAAAGCAGTATGGAGATTTCTTGGAAAGCTGGGAATGGAACCACCATTTGACCCAGCTATTCCCCTTCTCGGTCTATTCCCTAAAGACCTAATAAGAGCATGCTACAGGGACACTGCTACATCGGTGTTCATAGCAGCACAATTCACGATAGCAAGATTGTGGAACCAACCTAGATGCCCTTCAATAGATGAATGGATAAAAAAAATGTGGCATTTATACACAATGGAGTATTACTCTGCTTTAAAAAATGACAAAATCATAGAATTTGGAGGGAAATGGATGGCATTAGAGCAGATTATGCTAAGTGAAGCTAGCCAATCCTTAAAAAACAAATGCCAAATGACTTCTTTGATATAAGGGGAGTAACCAAGGACAGGGTAGAGACGAAGAGCTGGAGAAGAAGAATAACATTAAACAGGGATGATAGGCGGGAGGGAAAGTGAGAGTTAAGGGAAATCGCATGGAAATGAAAGGTGATCCTCAGGGTTATACAAAATTACATATAAGAGGAAAGGAGGGGTAAGAGAAAAATAATACAAGTGGAAGAAATGATTTACAGTAGAGGGGGTAGAGAGAGAAAAGGGGAGGGGAGGGGAGGGGAGGGGAAGGGGGATAGTAGAGAATAGGATAGACAGCAGAATACATCAGACACTAGAATGGCAATATGTAAATCAATGGGAGTGTAACTGATGTGATACAGCAATCTGTATACGGGGTAAAAATGGGAGTTCATAACCCACTTGAATCAAACTGTGAAATATGATATATTAAGAACTATGTAATGTTTTGAACAACCAACAATAAAAAAATAAAAAAAAATAAAATGAATAGACCTCCAAATAAGAATTTTAAAAGCCAAGTATGCTTGTATTTATATTAGCAGTTGTTATTTAAGTGTTTTAACTTCATAAATTAATGAGATGTTTCATTTGACAAATACAAATTGTATTCCAGTTATGGTAAATTTAATTTACCCATTTTTAACTTGTGTTACCCATAAAAAAACAAGATCTCAGACGAAACTTCTTAACAGTTTAATTAATATTTCCCTGCAGACAAATAATCTAGAGGCAATAAATATTAATTTTAACCATTTTATAGAAACTAAAACTACAGTTTTTGGTGGAATACCTAGAGAAATTAGTGACATCCTAGTTTTATCTATTTAAATAACTTTAGTCATGTGAATTGAAAGTCATTTGGATTCATTTTATTATAAATGTATGAGTATTCATACATTTATGCTAATTTTGGCAGCATACATGATATAGACACAAGCACATACGTACATGTGACATACAATATACAGGTGTGCACAAATATACATTGAACTTATAGAAAACAAGTATTTTATAACTTTTCCCAGGTAATAAATTCCCATAGATAGAAAACAAAAGGAACTATAGATGTTTAGGACACTCTCAAATTTAAACCTTTAGAAAATTAAAATCAAACCTGTCACAGGTTTTTCCAGTATAACTTATGAGTTGGAGACATTAGGAGTAGGAGTAGAATCTGTTAGTAGAATCTGTTAGAAATCAAAGGTTGACTTTACCACATGTCCGCCATGGGGGAAGATTCACTCTCATTATCACCATTGCTTAATCTTCCTACTTAGGATTCTTCAAAGGAGAGACTTTCCTTTCTCAGTGTATGTAAGAGTTCTCCCTTCAATAGTTGCTCTATGAATAAAGACAGCAGAAAACAGAGGACTAGAAACCCAAGTTAGACTTATTGGTGTAGGACCAAAAGGTAAATTCACAGGAAAAAGCTTGAGCTCAGAAGAAGACAGAGGCTTTGAAAAAACTGACACACCCATAACTAATAAAGAACACATGGAATATCTGTATGAGACCAGAGTGTGCATTTGGATCACTTTAGAGTCAGCCCAGTTATTGAAAGTGCCCATAGGGTATGTCATCTTCATAAGTCCTCAGTAAATGTTTTCAAGGAGAAGAAAACTTGTACATGTGGGATCCTTCCATCTTTCTTACTGTGCTCATCCAGTAACACCAAGTTTCTGCAGATTTCTAACATCAGATGTCTATATGAAGTCTGCTGAGCAGGATCCAGGCATTCACATTCTTCAGAGAAATCAATGGACACATCAATGATGGTTCCATTTCCTGGCTTTTAGGCTGCTCAGAGTTCTGCCAATGGTTCTTTCAGAACCTGTATAGCACAGAAATCTGGGGATCCTGAGCATAGGAGAGGAAGTCTGGAAAGGAATTCAGAGAATGGTGGTCTCCAGAGACAAAGACCATGTCAGAATGTGGCAAAACCTATGCAACTTTTGCAGTTGTATTATTGAAAATGTAGCTTAAATATTGTATATATGGAGTGATTTAGTAATATTTCCTGGAAGTTCTTCTCAATATGTGATTCTTTCCTCATTTTTTCACATTTTTTCCATATCATTTTAAAAGAGGAAAATATAGTGACACTAATTTTAGATGCAGGAAAGCCTCTAACAATTGTCCCAAATAAATAGCCAGATGTGTATGCTATAGGTAAGGTAAGACAGTCCAGTCTGAAGATGACATACCCTATAGGCATAGAAAGAATTGGATGTATGAGTACTGTTCATTAATGAGACCAAATCAATTACTGGTATCTGAATAGGAAGAAAAATCTAAGTGGATATTAAAAAAAAACACCTTTAAATTACTTTTAAAATTTCTGAATGGAAGAAACTGGCTGCTATACCAAGGATACCTCCAAAATCTATTTCCTGTGGTGAACCATTTTCTATTGATGGTTCTGTTTTTTTAATGAAAATATTTTCTTGAGTGTGAATGGAGGTGAAAATCCAATTTTAATATTGAAGCTTAAAGTTAAAAATAATAAGGCAATTTATATATGAGAAGGGACATGTAGAAGGAAAAAATATACCTTATGAGCTTCTGAATGGTAAAAAGAACTAGCAAATTTCTCATCAGACTTACATGGAAGGTAAAACTTTGAATATTAATTGGATTTGAGGCACAAATTATTGTCTGAGTGAAACACAAGAGAGTTTTCTTAGGTGACAGAAGAAGATGGTATGTGATCAAGAGTATATGGAGAAGAAATGTAAAAACCACTGAGTGAGGCCAAGTGATCATAGTGAAGTAGCAAAATGTTATGGTAAGTATCACACCTAATAATGCAAAGACAATAATCAAGTTCACTCACAGAAAGTCAATTTAATTTTATCATTTGGATATCAGCTCTCTACTTTGTCCCATTACCTGTTTGATATGAGATTGTTAGTCATCACTCATCTTCTGAGTTCTGTCTACTTCTAGAGGATTTCTACAAGTACTCAACCTAAAATGTCTCACAGGAGCAGGAATACAACAGTCCAGATAAAGCAAAGATGTGTTTAATAGACAGAAGACCAAGGATGAGTATGCTCAAGTTTTACAGCTAGTTGCTAAAAATACATTTAAAGGATGGTGTCCATTAAGATTAACAGGTTTTCCCTGATGTCTCTGACAGGAGATAAGCTTCCATGTTCTAGGAAATGCAACTACTTCTTGGGTGGATTAATTTGGAAAGGCTGGCGATATCTGTTGATGACTATACTGTGTTTTTTCCAGAATCTAGTCACATAATCTTGCAAAAAATAACAGGTAACAGAATTGAAAGTTCAAACACAGTTCACCAGAGACAGTGAACCACCAATTCTACACAATGTCTCTTATTAAATATTCCTCTTTGAGTACATATGAGGCCTTGTGTTTGATCCCTATAACAAGGGGGAAAAACCTCTCTAAAAAAGAAAAACAAAACAAACTCCCATTTATTTCCAATTCTAAACAATTACTGTTGATGTTGGTAGTACACACACACACACACACACACACACACACACAATCACACACATTTACATTTATACTTACTTTATTTATTTATTTATAAATGTTAATGCATATTTTAATACACAATTGTGTTCATATTAAACTATATAATATATATGGAATTTCAATGTATACTATACCTTAGCATTTACACAGATTGTATTCTATGTGGAAGTTAATTCAAGGAATTTAGCTCAAAAGTTCTACATTTTCTTGTTTATATAGTGAATTCAAAACAAACAACAGTATCTGATTCATTCTCTTATGGAGTTTAATCTTTTGAAGTATTGCTCTATGTGTGGCTTTTCTTTTTAATCCTTGGAAAGGAAAAATCATTCTTTTCAGTCTCATAAATGAAAATGTTGTAATACATAAAGATATCAATGAAAATATTTTGTTAGACAAGATGTAGTGCTTAGTATAAAGCCATGCTCATAATAAAGATATGTTTTGAAAATCTCTGCTTTGCCTGTACCATGAAATCCACTTGGAAATTCAGACACCAGGGGATTAGCTCCAGTTCTCACCTCTGCTCTATGAGTTACTTTATTTCTTAGATGTATTTTTGTTGTTGTTATTGTTAGCATGGAATTTTAGGGAAGCTAATCAGCGACAAGAGAAAAATTTGTAAGTCAAAATTTAACCTTGAACATTGAACATTGATACCAGTTTTAAAAAGGTTTTTCAATACTGATGCGCTCAGACACTGCTCAGAGTACATTAGATATACAATAATAGCATGAAAAGAAATGGAAACTTAGATAACAAAGTGAACCAAATAGACTTACCTTTGGAGGACAAATATGAAAGTCAGTATTTCAGGTCTTTAATTATTTATATAAATTACTGGAAATTTGTTCTAAACTCTTAAAAAAATGTGTTTTAAAAAAAGATTAATTCTCCTTTAGCCATGATATTTTTTTTCAAAATAAGAAAATTTGGAATAGTTTCTAACTAAATATAATAAAATTTATAACATTTTTTCTGATGAACATACTTCAGTAGAAAATTTTTATTAGTGAACATATTTAAAAACTGCTAGAATCAGCCTGAAAGAAATAAAAGCATGAAGAATATTATAATCTTAGCAATTTATTAAAATCTACCATTTTATAAAGAAAAAAAATCTTTAAAAAGTAAAATTTACAAAATTCATTTTTCAATCAATGATGAGAAAAGGTAAATGGACTACTTGCCATACTCTATCAAACATACGTTTACAAATAAAATTAATTTTGAAAATGTCATTGAAAATTTGTAGAAGTTAAGGTATGCAAAAAAGAAATTATAATATTATTATATGCAATTATAATATTATTACAGGCAAATATAGAAATATGTGATTTTTCACCCTTTACAGAAAAAAGAATGAAATCTTACATTTTTCTATTATTTTCACTTTTTTACATTTATATATTCACAATTACTGGTATTATTATATATATGAACTTATGCATAATAAGTGATCATTACATATATTCTGTGTATTATTGTTTTCATTTCATAATAACTAAGGATGATTTTGTTTTGAGGTTAATTTATCAAGTGACTAAAAATCATTTGTACTATATATGCCACTGATTGTAAAGCTTTTTTAATTAATAAGTTTTTTTGTTTGTTTATAGAACTGAGGTTCAAGAAGAGAAAACTTGATTGAATAAGTTTCCAAAAGTTGGAAAATTTGCGTATTGTAGAAAATGTTCAGTCAAACTCAGATATTTACAAAGTTAGTTTTGGTAGTGGATCTAGGAAAACTTTGGATAGTTCAGAATTCCTTTGGATTGAATACTTTTAGGGGATAATACCATGTCTCAAATCATGAGTTTTTCCTAGCAGAATTTCAATGTCTCTTTAACTCTTTTATTCTTTGTTTGGTTAGGATTTTAACAAAAATTCACTTATAGAACTTTGCTGGATTTTTTGAGAGATAGCAAAACATCATTTATGTATTATGCTAAAGAAAAGTCAAAAGTTAAATGTTCAATCATGGGCTGGGGTTGTGGCTCAAGCGGTAGCGCGCTCGCCTGGCATGCATGCGGCCTGGGTTCGATCCTCAGCACCACATACCAACAAAGATGTTGTGTCCGCCGAGAACTAAAAAATAAATATTAAAAATTCTCTCTCTCTCTCTCTCTCTCTCTCTCTCTTTCTCTCTCTTTAAAAAAAAATGTTCAATCATGAAGTCTTGATTGGGAATTTAACATAATAACAGGGGGGTTCAGTAAACCATAGAGGCATATCAATCCAGAACTGTCCTTGATTCCTTCAGGAAAAAGGCAAACAACTATTGATTGTGTAGATCTAAGTGAACACAAAGGAAAGAAGGACAGAAATCTACTTGTCAGCCAAGGAAGGGTTGCCAGTGGAACTACAAAAAGAAGACAAAAATTATATTTGAGTTAATACCCATAGAAAGTAAAATATAAAAAGCTTGTTGGAAAACTCAGAAACCCAGGAAACTTTTAACAGTCCCCATCAAGAATGTTAAAGACACAGTTAAAAGGATTTTAAGTCAATTTGCTATGAAATGGCATAATGATAATAATCTTCCATAATAATCTTCAGTCCTTTCTCGGTTTTGGGTAGAGTTGATGTACTAATGCTTCATGGATGAAAGAGTACTGGTGTATTTCTAGGGAGTATTTCTGAAGAGCTTTTGACTTCAGCAGAAAATCTATAGAAGCTTCTCCCTATTAGGCTTTCTGGAGTGGTGTCACAGACAAGTAACATATGTTGACTAGTCAGAGGGCCAAGAGTTACAAGGAGAGTTCAAGAGGCACTTTAAATTTCTATCTCCTGAAGTAGGCTTATGACTCATAGTTAGCTGTCCAAAAACAGGTTGCACAAGAGCTCTAATTTATGTGCAGTAAAAACTCATTCATCCTTGCTTTCCAATAATCATCCATCATCGGGCACTACCATCCTGTGTGGAATGCATTCATGTTCCCTTGTGAAAAGGCTTGTATTGTTTCTAGGATGTGACAATGTTCCACTGGTCATTTTATTCATGATATCAGCAAGTGTTCCTGTTGAAAATATTTTATTTATTTAGTTAGCTAGTGAATTATTTTTCCAATATCCCTTAAGGAGGAGCATATCCATTAAGTTATTAGCCTATAATTTTTTTGTTATATTAAAAAAAAAAGAAAGAAACAGACTTTTCTTCCTGATGTGACTTGGTATTATTGAGCCAACTGCTGTAATTCCTGCAGTGAAGCAATCTGCTGGCTTAACTCTTGTTTACATACCAGAACTTCAATTTCTGATTTTAAGCCATCAACAAAGGAGGGGGGTGTGGGGCATGAACACATGGGCATGGCTTTAGGCTGCCCTAGAGACCATCTCAAGGTTACTGCTAATTCTAGGGATTTGCACTTTTGCTATTTTCAGTAGAATCTTTTTTTAGCAAGACAGGCAAGCAGGCGTCCTATCTCATGTGCTCTCAGATGTACTAATTCAGTGCAGTCCATTTCACTGTCTTCAAATGGTGTCATGGTGCACTGTTACCCGCTGAGGAGCTCCTTAGCCATGTCAGATTCTTACCCAAATATCATGAATCTTCTTGTGAACTCTACCTCTAAAGTTGTGGGACACATCTACAATCAAAGAAATTAGACATATATTACCTCAATGCTGCAAATAAGCATCCACCAGAGAATATATGGGGCATTTTGGTAAGAATGCATTGGGGGAGGGACATCTGACTGACCATCAAGCCATCTTAATACTGTTCATGTAGATAGTGGGAGAGACCAGGCCAGAATAAGCATTTTCATTGGAGAAGAAGTAGTAGTCAATCACATTAATCAACAGAGGAAGATACTTGCTTATTTTGTGCTTGCATAGTGTACTTTCAGTAACATGTTTAGATAAGATTATGGCATAGTCTTCTCATCTTTTTTTGTGTGTGTGGTCGTGGAGTAATTCTGTCTAATGGATGGTATTAAAGCTTTATATTCAATGAAGTATAAAAACAGCTTAGTAATCAGCTGAAGGGGAATTTTTAACCTCCCACAGCCCCCTACTAGCTAAAAGTGTTGGCCTGCATTCTCATATTAGGTTCTTGTGTCTACTTTCTCTCTGATATTTAATTACTACCCCTTGTCCTCTATCATTTTGAAATTGTATTATTCTCAATGAGATTATGAACCTGAAACCCATTTTGTGCCTCCCACATTAAAACCCATGATGTCCCATCACTGTTTCTATAGGTGTCTTATGAAATTTTAGAGGTTTTTGTAGATGTCCAGTATATAAGATGATGGGACACACTGGGTGTGTTTCCTAAATTGCAAATCTCACTTGTGGCTTTTAAAAAAGCAGATATCTGTTCACTGACTCAACAATTAATTTTTTAAAATTAAATTTATTTTTAAATGTTACAGGAAAACATGAAATTATACACATTCATGGACTACCATGTATCGGTGGTTCTGATGCATGTGTACAAAATGAGTGATTTTAATGACCTTGAGATTTGTTTTCTACACCCTCCCAAAGGGTGAGTAAGCCTGATTGATCAGGCTGAATATAATAGACCTCTTCACATATTCTTGAGCTTCCAGAGGCCTTCCTGTAGCTGAAACCAAGAGGTGTTACTGATTCTACACCACTTTAGAGTTCAGATTTTAATTAGCCAACCTAGAATATTATAAACCACTCTGTTGTACATTAGCCAATATATGGAATCCCGAATCCCATCTTAACACGTGTCCCAAATCAAAATTTTGGTTTATCTTTGTTTGTTGAATATTCATAGGATTTATCCCAACATTCTAAAACTAGTGAATTTTATTTTTTTGATTTTTAAATTCTATTTATTCTAATTAGTTATATATGACAATGGAATGCAATTCAATTCATATTACACAAATAGAGCACAATTTTTCATGTCTGGTTGAACACAAAGCAGAGTTAAACGGTTTGTGTTTTCATACATGTACTTAAGGTAATGATGTCCATCGTCTTTTCTACCCCCATACACCTCCCTCCCCCTCCCTCCCCTTTGCCCAATCTAAAGTTCCTCTATTCCTCCTATGCTCCCCCACTCCAACCCCATTATGACTTAGCATCCTTATATCAGAGAAGACATTCAGCATTTGTTTTGGGGGGGATTGGCTTAATTCACTTAGCATTATACTAGAGAATTTTATTTTTATTAAATTTTTAAACACCATTAACATACTCAAATAATTTTGGGGGAAAAAGTTATACACCTTTCAGATGGTTTAATAAAATAGACCTAAAAATAGACAAAACTATATAGGTATGCAACACACATAAATTTCATCTTCCAGAGAACAATTACATGAATGATTCTTTCATTAACAAATTTATAGGCTATGTTTTCTGACTGTGATATAATTTTACTAGAAGTCAATTTTTTAAATAAGTCATAAAAATCTTAGTTATAAAAACTGGAAATATTTTCTTAATCATTTTATCAAGGAAAAGAAACAATTATAAATTACCCTATGGAAAGTCTGAAATATTATCAAAGAGGAAGATTAAAGCTAAAATGTCCAATTATCTAGAAAATAAATGAAACAAAAGGATTCACAGAAAATGCATTAACATAAGGGATAGTATGAGTTCTGTTCCTAGAGGAAAATCATATGTTTCCATGCCTTTGTTAATTTTAATAAACAATCGGAACAAATGAATTGTCTATAAGTAAGTGATAACAACCCCAAATTAAGCATTTCTGGTGAAGTTTAAATTAATGAGCCAAGAACTAATCATCAACAATGAAACTGTTCATTTATTCAGTGGATGTTGTGTAGCACCCACCCTGAGCCAGCCAGTCTTCTAGGCCTTGGGAAACAGTTTAAATCGGAAGAAAAATAATGGTGTAATGGATTTCTCATTCTAGTGAGGAGAAACAAGCAAGTATAAATATTAAATAGAAAAACATTTTTTGATAATGTAGAGTTTCAATTTTTATTAAAGTATTCAGTAAATATCTTAAGACTATCTCCAAATGAAATCTGACATCTGTAAGAAGCTGTGTAAATATCGAAAGAAAGTGCATCCCACCAATAAGCAATGTTTTGAAGAACAAATAACCAGCTAACTATTGAGAAAGTCTTTTGAGATTTGCAAGTCCTTTCCATACTCATTAAATCTTTGGAATTTAGAAAAGCAATGAGAGAATTTAAAATAAATCAGAATTAGAAAAAAGGAGGTCCAGATAAGCACTCATATGAAACTACTAAAATAACTGTAACAGGTTCCGTGATAGAAAGTGCATACCCATAGCAATAAATCCAAAGCACATAATTTCCTAGAAAAGAACAAATTTCCTACGATGATACACTAAAAATAGACAATAATAGAGCAGTAAAGAGAAGATATTGTTAAAGTTTCCCCAGTACCATATTTTAAACAGAAAAAAAGATCAAAGATTTAAACACTTGCTTTTCTTATCTTGAAATTAAAAATTCGTGTAGAAATGGAAAGATATTTTAAGTGTATTTAAAAATAAGTAGATTTAACCTCAAAACAAAATGTTGTAGAAAGCTAACATAAAGAGTGAGAAACTGGCATGGAAAAAATAAAAAGTTCTTTCAGGTAAATAAAGATCCCACCAAAAGGAGGTGAGATTATCTTTTCTTTTTTCTTTGGGGGGGGGGCAGAATCTATCAATAAATAAATCTTGCCTAGTATGTTGCACCTCTAGAAATTCATTCCACTTGTATCTTTCTCCAAAAATATAGGGATGAAAATAATCATTGCCATGACACTGTGCTTGCTGCACAACCTGCATAGAAATTAATATTGTGGCCCTGAGATTTGCATAAGTAAACACCTTTATTAAGGGGTAAACTTGACAAAAAAGAAACTGAAAAGAAAGCTCAAATGTGTCTTCCTGATATGTTAGTAATGAGGGAATTTTTAGGAAAGGGGAAAGAGGAAGCTGCTCATTGATTGGACAATGGGAAAGGAGCCCTTTACCATTCTCTTGCCCACATGTAGAAGGTCATCATGTATCTTCACAGGTGGCATAATTCTTTCTGTGGGGATGGGGCACTATGTTCTCCGCAGAGGGTTTTGAGCTTGAGACATTGAAAGGTCTCTGACCAGAATACCTGGACTCTTCTGCACATTTCCATTCTTAAAAATCTGTTTTCATTTTTTTCTTTTTTTTGAATCATCAAGAACTATTTATTAAATCCTTTTCAGTACTTTTCAGGGTTTCTGAATCATTACTTATAAGAAGATTTAGCTTAGGCTTAATTTGAGAAGGAAGTAAGAGCTAACATTTAATATTTTTTCATTTTATTTTTTTCTGTCAACACCTTAGATCTTTTATTTTTTTCTTTTTATTTCCTTTAAATAAATGACAGCAGAATGCATTACCATTCTTATTACACATATACAGCCCAATTTTTCGTATCTCTGATTGTATATAAAGTATATTAACACCAATTTGTATCTTCATACCGTTTTCAATCCATCCTTAAGTGGAGTCTTAATGCTTCTTTCCTTCTAGCCTGAAGGAAAAATAACACAAGTACTTTGTGGATTAAGGAATTTATTTATTTATTTATTTATTTATTTATGTTTGTCAAGTTTCATTAAGGGATTTACATATATCTGGGAGTGGCCAGAACTTAAGCAATTTCTGCAGCATCTAAATAGAATTGATAAACGTATGTGTTTATCATGAAGACATATGAAAAGTTTATTCATGTGAGCATTCATGAATTATAAATAATTTAAGCATAGCATTCCTAAAACCCATTCTTAAGAAAGTGCATCTTATTTGTAGGAAACCAAAGACAATAAATGAAATAAAAAACAAAGTATTTTTATAGATTAACTCTTAAAGGTTGTTAAAATTCTAAAATATTACAAAAAGTGAGATCATGTTGTAGTGGGGAAGGGAAGGTAAAAGGAACTTTAAACTTCATTTTTAAATTTTGCAGCTGATATTTTTTATTCAAAAATTCAAATTCTTTATATAACTGCAAAATGCAAGGATTCAAAGGTAATTCTAAATACAATAGGCTAATGCAAGTAATTTAAATACCAAAAACATCCCAGACCAGTTTGCTAAATAAAATCTGGTAAAAAATCTTCTCATGAAACTCTATGCTTGTAAATATATTTTTGATTAAAAAATCGATGCTTATTTATAAAATACTGTCATGAATATTCCAGTATTTCCCTGTTAATTTTGATAAGAAGGCTCAAGACAGTCCAAATGAGTGACATGAGGAATTAACTACCAAGCATGCCTCAGGAATAACTGCTTTCCATGTAACAATCATTTGGCAGTAACTAGCGAAAGTGTTACTGAATCATTATAATAATATTTGAGTTTCAGAGCAAATTGAAGTATTTTTTCTTCCTTGTTTGTCTTTCAGATTTGTGAATATTTTTATTTTCCCTTAATATGAAGATATTATTAGTACAGCAGTGGACTTTTAAAGGGATTTTCAACAGGGAACATATCAAAATTGATCATTTTAAACAAATTGCCACATTGCACTAGTAGCAGCTTATTTTTAAAGCTGAGTTTGTTCCAATGGACAAAATATCAAAACGTATGATAAAATGAGGCTGGAAACCTGGAAAGCATTGTTATAATATATCACCATGCTATTTTTAAGGCAGTTCAAATTGCCCAACCCTGACCTTGTTTTATTAGATTCTCTAAAGCAAGTCAATTGTTCCCAGCCAATAACCAGGTAAGTATAATACCAGGGGTCTCACTTTACAGCCTATATTGAACTGCTTAGTAATATGAATATTTTTGGTTCAAATAAAATCTATCAAAAATATAATTTATGATTTTTTATTTAAGATTTTTAGTTTCTTTTGTTATGAAAACATAAAATTTTAACTGAAATCAGTTATGAAAGATGGAAATTTTATTTTCCTCTATTGCATAGCATGGACCAGGCTAATGGATGTCTGGCATAAGAGGCTGTTTATGATATACCCAGAATGCCTATCTTGGAGATTATTCTCTCAGTGTTGTCCACATTCATACAGTCAATAATTTCTCAAAGGGAAAGATGAAATATTGAGAGTGTAAAGTTTATGCTTTTTAAACACAAAGGGAATTGCATGCGGTTTATTTCTCACCCTATTGGCAGAATGTGGTCATATACTTTACCTAGAACAAAGTTGGACTAAAAGATGATAAATGTAGTCTTTAGCTGAGTTTTGGTTTTTGTTTGTTTGTTTTTAGATTTTTATTATGAAAAAAAGGGTAGAAGAAATATTGGGGATAATTCACAATCTTCTAAAACTTTTTTTTATAAAAAACGTTCACATCATGTAAGTAGCATAAATTTGGTACTGTGAGATTAGCAATAAGTGTACCCAATTGGCAGAAGTTCAAGAAAATAAAATTAGAAGAGCTCAAAACTAGTTTTCAATATCGTGCACACAATGTACATAAAAAACTAACTGCCTCTCACTTTTCTCCCTAGTTATACCTTTCCCCTCTTCTATTTTCCAACTTCTTATTTTAAAACGTTTCAACTAATACCCTGCTGAGATAAGTAGGTAAACTACATTATTATAGTAAAAAATGAATTTTTGGGTTAGTTTCCCAGATATAAACCTAGATTTATTGATCCTTTTTTATTATTTTCAAGAAAGTTAGTTTGCTTCTGTAAATGAACACTTCAGTTTAGAAAATAACTTTTTTCTAAGTTATTTGTTCCAAAAGGAGTTACAGATGGCCCTTCAATTCTGTGCATTCATTTCTGTGTTTAATGTTCATTAATATCAATATCTACAGTAATAACTTTAAGAAAGATTTTTCTGAGTCTATAAAACAGCAAATTTCACTTTGCATTTGACTTTCACCTCTTCATTTCCAGCAAAACCGAAGACAACTGATTAACATTGAAAAATAGGTGAACTAAAAAAAATATAAACTTTGGTGTTGGGTGGGATGTTCCCTAAATGGAGATTAATTCAAATTATGTAATATATTTATTCAACATCTCTATCTTTTTAATCAATTCCATTTAATTCTTTCTTGAGTTACCAACAGCAAGTTAGAACTAAGGATCATAACATTGGAGTTGTCTGTTTCTCCTTTGATTTCTGTTTCTTTGTTTCAAGTTATTTGAATCCTTTTCATTATGTGTATACACATTAAGTATTGAAGTATTTTCTTTTTTAATTATTTTTTATTTATATATGAGAATGGGATACATTACAACTCATATGATACATATAGAGCACATTTTTTTCATCTCTCTGGTTGTATACAAAGTATATTCAAGCAATTCCTGTCTTCATACATGTACTTTGGATAATGATGTCCATCATATTCTACCATCATTTCTAACCCCAGGCCCCCTCCCTTCCCCTCTCACCCTTCTGCCCTATCTACAGTTTTTCTATTCTTCCCATACTTCACCTCCCTACCTCACTATGAATTAGCCTCTTTATATCAGAGAGAACATTCAGCATTCGGTTTTGGGGATTGGCTAACTTAACTTAGCATTATTTTCTCTAACTCCAACCATTTACCTGCAAATGCCATGAATTTATTATCTTTGATTGCTGAGTAATATTCCATTGTGTATATGTGCCACATTTTTTTATCCATATATCCACTAAAGTGCATCTAGTTTGGCTCCACAGTTTAGCTATTGTGAATTGTGCTTCTATAAACATGGATGTGGCTGTGTCCCTGTAGTATGCTGTTTTTAAGTCTTTTGAGTATAGACAGAGGAGAGGGATAGCTGGGTCAAATGGTGGTTCCATACCCATATTTCCAAGAAATCTCCATACTGCTTTCCAAATTGGCTGCACCAATTTGCAGTCCCACCAGCAGTGTATGAGTATACCTTTTCCCACACATTCTCACCAACACTTATTGTTGTTTGTCTTCATAATAGCAGCCATTCTGACTGGAGTGAGATGAAATCTTAGAGTAGTTTTGATTTTTATTTCTCTAATTGCTAGCAACTTTTTAAAATATATTTGTTGATCTATTGTGTATCATCTTCTGAGAAGCGTCTGTTCAGGTCCTTGGCTCATTTTTTTTTTTTGTTAGTGTTTAGCTTTTTGAGTTCTTTATATACCCTAGAGATTAATTCTGTATCTTATGTGTGAGGGGTAATGATTTGCTCTGAAAAGTAGGCTCTCAATTCACCTCACAGATAGTTTCTTTTGCTGAAAAAATAAAAAGCTTTTTAGTTTGAATCCATCCCATTTATTACATACTGATTCTTGATTTTAATTATTGTACCACAGAAGTCTTACTAAGGAAGTTGGGGCCTAATCACACATGAAGGAGATTTAGCGACTACTTTTTCTTCTATTAAATGCAGAGTCTCTGTTTTTATTTCTAGGTCCTTGATCCATTTTGAGTTAAGTTTTGTGCATGGTGAGAGATATGGATGAATTTCATTTGGTAGTATATGGATTTTCATTTTTCTTAGCAACATTTGTTGAAATAGCTATCTTTTTTCCAATGCATGTTTCTGGCACCTTTGTCTAATATAAGATAATTGTAATTTTGTGCATTAGTCTGTGTGTCCTCTATTCTGTACCATTGGTCTGCCAGTCTGTGTTGGTGCCAATACCATGCTTTCTTCGTTACTATTGCTCTGCAGTATAGCTTAAGGTCTGTTATAGTGATGCCACCTGCTTCACTCTTCCTTCTAAATATTGATTTTGCTATTCTGGGTCTCATATTTTTCCATATGATTTCATGATTGCTTTTTCTCTTTCTATGAGGAATGTCATTGGGATTTTGATTGGAATTGCATTAAATCCGTATAGTGCTTTTGGTAGTATGGTCATTTTGATAATATTAATTCTGCCTATGTGAGAGCGAGGTTGATGTTTCCATTTTCTAAGGTCTTCTTTGATTTTTTTAGGGTTATGTAATTTTCATTGTATAGATTTTTTTACCTCTTTCATTAAGTTGATTCCTAAGTATTTTATTTTGTTTTTAGACTATTGTAAATGGGGCAGTTTTCCTCATTTTCCTTTCTGAGGATTTGTCACTGATATACAGAAATGCCTTTGGTTTATGGGTGTTGATTTTATATCCTGTTACTTTGCTGAATTCATTTGCTAGTTCTAGAAATTTTCTGGTGGAACTTTTGGGTCTTCTAGGTATAGAATCATATCATTGCAAATAGTACCAATTTGAGTTCCTCTTTTCCTATGTGTATCCCTTTAATTTTTTACCTGTCTAATTGCTCTGGCCAGTGTTTCAATAACTATATTAAATAGAAATTGTGAAAGAGGGCATCCCTGTCTTTTTCCAGTTTTTAGAGGGAATGCCTTCAGGTTTTCTCCATTTAGAATGATGTTGGCCTGAGGCTTAGCATAGAGAGCCTTTATCATGTTGAGATATGTTCCTATTATCCTTAGTTTTTCTAGTGTTTTGAACATACAAGGATGCTGTGTTTTGTCAAATGCTTTTTATGCATCTATTGAAATAATAATATGGTTTTTATCTTTAAATCTATTGGTATGATGAATTAAATTTATTGATTTTCATATGTTTAACCAAATTTGCATCCCTGGGATGAATCCTACTTGATTGTGTACACAATGTTTTTGATACTATTTTGCATTCAATTTGTCAAAATTATATTGAGATTTTTTTGCATCTATATTCTTTAGAGATATTGGTTTGATGTTTTCTTTCTTTGATGTGTCTTTGCCTGGTTTTTGAATCAGGGTGATATTGACCTCATAGAATGAGTTTGGAAGTACTCCCTCTTTTTCTATTTTCTGAAATAATTTGGCTTATTGTAGCCTTCATTTTAAGGATTTCTGACTGTTTTTCCCCCCTCAGGGTCTCTCTCTTGAAGTAATCTTTTGCTACTTGTATTTGCTTTCTTATTTCTTTGTTGGAAGTGATCAATTTTTGCCTGTACTTGCTCATTTAGGTCATTCTTTAATTCACAGATCATTTTAATTATGAACCTTCTGAACTCCTTCTCTGACATTTCATTAACTTTGATGTCCAGGGTTTTGTTATTATAGTGTCCTGGTTTGTTTGGGCACTTTCCTCCCTTCTTTTTTCATGCCGTCTATGTGTCTTCCTTTCTTGCAGTGTGGATCTGGGGTATTATAGTTTCCACTCTAAATTCTTGTACTACCCATGCAGATTGTCTTTACCTCTTCTTGATGTTGGGCTTCCAGACCCTGCTGGTGCCCCTCAATATATCCTACTGTTACTAAAGGTGGTGGTGGCAATAGTCGAGGTAACTCGAGATAATAATTGAGATGTCCCAAGATAGACGCAATGTCTTACAGAGATGGGGTGAAAGGCCCTCACACTTTCTTTAGGATGTCTGCTCTGAGATGTAACTACTTCTAGCCTCTGCCTGTTGTCAAAAAGTTAGGGGCTACTTCATGGGGAAAGCTATGGAGATGACTGCAGTGTCCCAAATTAGAAGTCGGTTAGGCTTAGGCTCCCATGTGGGGGTGGGGGTCATTCGACCTACCCTTGACTTACGTCCCCTGCAGGTTGGTGTGGACAGATCTGGGCCTGGCCTGACCTTCTGCAGTAGTCTTCTCAGAAGGGGTGCTCCTGTGCCAGAGGCTAGGCTTGGATGGGAGTCTGCTGATGGAGGGATGGACCAGGGGCCTTCTGTGAGCCTGGGTCCTGTGCAGGCCCATGTGGGCAGATCTGGGCTAGGTCTGGCCTCCTGCAGTAGTCTGCTGGTCAGAAGGGGCAGTCTTGTGCCAGAGGCTGGTCTCCAGTGGGTGTCTGCTGATGGAGGGATGGACATGGACCTACTATGAGACTTGGTCCCATGCAGACTGGTGTGGGTGGATCTGAAATTATTTTCTTAATGAGTTTTAGCATTATCATTATTATTACTATTATTATTTATATTGTTATTATTATTATTATTATTTGCTTCTTTGCATCTTTTACAGAATGAATCCTTATTATTTGTATATTACATATTTGTGAATTTTCCTGTTCACTAAAATTTTTTTGCTTCCCCAAATCAATTCTTAAGTACTTTCTTTGTCATTGATAGACATGTGGAGAACCGTTAAAAAAAATTGAACTGCACAGACACCTTGGATTCCAACTGAAATCAAACAAGGTGGTACTCTGCCATCTTTCTTCAGTTCTCATAGAGATGAACAGAGGATGGAAATGGAACCATACAGGATATGAAGTGCTCTGAATCTGAGACCATTTGAGAAAGTACATTTTCCAACACACAGATATTATTCAGGTAGCCCCATGCAAATCATTTAACATTTAGCAACTTGCAATTATTTTTTGTAAACAAAGAAAATAAAATCTACCAGTATAAGTTCATTGCATTTTAGTTTACAATCTATGTAAGGTGTTTATGTGTTTGTGTGTGTTTGCGCTCATGCACATAGTATATAAATGACCCTTAGGAGCAACAATATAGTATCCACTTATTCTGTGTTCATAGTAATTTTATGGAAACTACATATAGTGCAAATAACAGTATTGATTGTATTTCTTTTTTCTACTGTTTGCTCTTTATGATATTTATACAACCACTGTAGTCTTTTTATTTTTACTAGTACTTACTAGTATATATTTTATTCATCTTTTAAAATATATACCTATATCCTTATAGGAAAAGTAGATTTCCAATTGACAGGGTTTTTTTATTTTTTAGTTTTCAATGGACACAACATCTTTATTTTATTTTTATGTGGTGCGCCCCATGCATGCCAGGTGAGCACGCTACCACTTGAGCCACATCCCCAGCCCCCAATTGACAGTTTTTAACTTGTTTCTCCTCTTCTACTTCCTCCTCCTTCTCTTGTTATACCCATCCTGTCAATCCTTGCCATTTAGGTGTTTTTGATCCTTTCATATTTAGTGTAATTGTTTATATGGTTGAATTTACCTCTGTCATTTTGCTATCTACTTTCTATGTGTTCCACTTTTTTGTTTCTTTCTATTGCCTATCTCCTTTAAGTTTTTCAATTTTAAAAGAATTTTTACTTAATGCTATCTATAAGCTACATCTTAAAGCTCATTCTTATTTTTTACTAGTGGCTCTAAGTTTAAAGAATTTATTTTTAAATTATTATAACATATCTCCAAATAATATTGCACCATTTCATATATACCAACTGCACCTTAAACAAGTATCCTCCATTTCTTCCCTCTTATCCTTTGTACTTTACTTCTGAATTTTTTAAATATTGTAACACATTGGCCTTATTCTTATTTCAAGTAATCAATTACGTTAAAGAACTATTGAAAGAGATTAAATATAATTTTTGCTCATATATTTAATAATTCTGTTACTCTTTAGCTCAGTACAAAATATTTTTTATTCAACTTTTTGTTTGTTTGTTCTAATTAGTTATACATAGGAGCAGAATGCATTTTGATTCATTGCACATCAGTACAAAATTTTTAGCTTTGACTTAGTACCATTTTTCTCAAACTCACAACTTTTTCTTAATAAAAGTTTTTAGTGCAAGGTATATAGTGATTAATTCTGTTTTGTATGAAATATTATTCAGATTCCTTCATTTTATGAATAATATTTTTTCTGGATCTAAATTCTAAGTTGAACTTCCCCCACATTCCCAACTCAGAGAGATCACTACGTTCCTATTCCTCACACAGCACTCAGGAAAATTACTTGAGAAAGAAAGAAGGGAATATTGTTGGTCTCACATAATTTAATTATAAAATCAGTTGTTTCTTTGTTTTTATTCATTTTTTTTCTTTGAGAGAAAAGTCTTAAGAAGTCAGAAATATAAAAAACAAGCCCAAGATTATATCATGCTTATGAATATATATCTTACAATTTTTAAAGTATACAGCATTTGAAATAGTGAAGAGAATCATATTTCACAGTGAATAAAAATAGAAGAAAATATTATAAATATATATTGGGAAACTAATAAATATGAATAATAAGTTTTGCTCTGGATTTCATGAACCTTACAGAATGATTAAGCTTTTAAAATTTAAACTTGTTGGAATTCATTTTTTTCATATTGATTGTATACTTATTTATAATTTTGTATTAATAATTTTTTATTAGTTTACTTAATGATATTAAATTATATAATATTTGGGTCAATAAAAAACTTGCCTTAGACTGCAGCACATACTCTCACCTGAAGGAGAATGGCAAGGGATTAATCCTGCAGGCACTGAGGAGAAGTTGAATAGGCAATGCAGCTACTTTGAGCATATATCACAATTGACCACAAGGATGTACTTCAAGTAAACACACTTATTAAAACTTGATTGAAATTGCTATCTGTTTTAGTGAAATCAGTTTTAGTCATATTTATTTTATCAACATTAGTCATATTTCTCACAGTGACTATGATTTGTATGTTTAAACACTTTGCATTATTTCATGCAAACAACTTCTTTTCATGCAAACAATCCACATTTTTATTCTTCACTCTCATCACTTAGAAATTAAAAATATTTATTCCTTATTTTTATTATTTATTTATTTGTTATAATTAGTTACACATGACAGAAGAATGCATTTTGATTCATAGTACAAATGGAGTATTATTTCTCTGGTTGTACACAAAGTATAGTCACATCATTTGTGTCTTGATACATTTACCTAGGGTAATGATGTCCACCTCATTCTACATCTTTCCTACCCCCATGCCTCCTCCCTTCTTCTCGCTCCTTTTTGCCCTATCCAAAGTTCTTATATTCCTCCTAGGCTCTACCCCTAATATGAATCAGCGTGCACTTATCAGAGAAAACATTTGGCCTTTGTTTTTTTTTGGGATTGGCTTACTTCACTTAGCATGATATTCTCCAACTCCACCCATTTACCTGCAAATGCCATGATTTTATTCTCTTTTGATGCTGAGTAATATTTCATTGTGTATATATACCACAGTTTCTTTATCCATTCATCTATTGAAGGACATCTAGGTTGGTTCCACAATTTAGCTCTTCTGAATTGAGTTGCTATAAATATTGATGTGGTTGTATCATTGTAGTATTCTGTTTTTAAGCCCTTTATGTATAAACCAAGGAGTGGGAGAGATGGGTCAAATGGTGGTTCCATTCCAAGTTTTCCACGGAATTTCTGTATTGCTTTCCATATTGGCTGCACCAATTTGCAGTCCCACTACCAATGTATGAGTGTGCTTTTTCCCCCAATCCTCTCCAACACTTACTGTTCTTTGTATTCTTGATAAGTGCCATTCTGACTGGAGTGAGATGAAATCTTAGAGTAGTTCTGATTTGCATTTCTCTAGTTGCTAGAAATGTTGAACATTTTTTTCATATATTTGTTGATCGATTGTATTTTTTTTTTTTCCTGAGAAGTGTCGGTTCAGTTTCTTAGCTCATTTATTGATTTGGTTATTTGGTTTTGTTTGTTTTGTATTAAGATTTTGGAGTTCTTTAGATATCCTAGAGATTACTGCTTTATCTGATATATGTGTGGGGTAAAAATTTGCTACCATTCTGTAGGCTTTCTATTTACCTCACTGATTGCTTCTTTTGCTGAGAAGAATTTCAATTTGAATCCATATCATTTATTGATTCTTGATTTTATTTCTTATGCTTTAGCAGTCTTGTTAAGGAAATCAGAGCCTAATCTGACATGATGAAGATTTGGGCCTACTAGTTTTTCTAGTAGGTGCAGGGTCTCTGTTCTAATTCCTAGGTCCTTGATCCACTTTGAATTGAGTAATTAAAAATAATTGTTAAAAAAAAAAAAAGCTTCGGTTTCAATTGGTTTGGGTCTTTATCCTTGGCTCATATTTTTATCTGCTCATCTTTGAACAAATATATTTAATTTTACTGTGTCACAGAGATTATCATTAAGCAAGTGAGACAATGAATGTACATGAATGTGATCTCTAGTGTCAGCAAGGCATTGGGAGAGTGGTTAGTACTTCTGTTACCTGAGCAGCAAAGCCCCAAGTCCAGATGGAGATCCAAAACATCATCACCCCCAAAGAATGCAGGTCACCTTTTCAAATCCTTTCCTTATCAACAGTAGACACATTTTTTAAATTTTCATGTTATATATCCTAGATGTTAAAGGCTCTTTTATTAAATATTATCTGCTTTACAAAACATGCTCCTCAACGAATTTACTCTAAAAGACTCCAGATTGTGACTTTGCTGTAGGTGTGACCATGTTTATGAGTATTTCCCTATCATGGTTTTCTTAAATTGATACTGCTTGGCTTAAAAAGGAATATAGCCAAATAAGAAGATTGTGCAATATATTTCCAGAAATGTGCAAAATTTTGTCTCCTCTCTTGTTATTCAATTAATACTATTATCCTTGCTGTTTTGTGGCTGCTAAGATTTAAATAGCATCAAATCATTGTCAGATTCTAATAAACTCAGTTACCACATTGAGAGACAGAAATGATCCACAGTGGCTCAAATTAGAACACAACTTTTTTATTGTTCCCTCATCTTGGCATGTTGTTGTTACCAACTAATAGCCAAGATGTGCCATCAAGATATATAGAGAAAACTTTGTTAATTATGCAGCAACAGTGTTGCTATACGTAACTGACCTTTTCAAAATTCTTTCTTTGTCAGTGTTTCATAAACCATTTCTGCAAAGACATAAAAAATAAACAACAAAAGGTCATTGTTTGAGGCTATTTTTCATAAATTACTAAAGGAAAGAAACAACTATCTGAGTTCTGCATTTTTGCAAAATTTTGGAAATGATATTTTCAGTTAAACTTTTTTTGATGATTTTCATGTTTTGTATAATGCTAATTAAATATGTGGAATAACAACATCTCTCTTCTAAAAACCCTTTGGATCAGCCACTCATATAACATAAACCTTTGATGGGTTTACATATTAAAAGAAATCTGCCCTTTATTTTTGATGGAAACAGACTTTTCAGAACAGAATTTTGTACTTCTTATTAATGATTTAGTGAAATACAAATAAACAATTTTATGTAAGTTATTAAAAAGCATTTTTTAATTTTACAAATTAACTCATTATAAATATTTCATTGTATATATATGTAAACACATACATTTCTATAAAACCCTAGATTCAATAAATATTTATTGATCATGTGTCAACTAAAAGACACTGTTCTGACATTAGCTCTGTTATTGAGCAGATGAAAATGCCAAAAATTACGCCATAAAGAAGAACATTCTATGTCAAAAACCAATAACAATAATAAAGAATATATAAAAACACATAATATATAAATTTATAAATATATATGTATATTTCCTTTCTTAGTTTGTTTACATTTTACCATATCTTAAATTTCTATATCAAATTTATTTTATATTATTTTTATTTAAATCATTTAATACATGTACAATAAATATGCAAAATTTAAAAATATAAACCTGAAAGTAACAGAGAAAATAAATTTTGGACAAAAGTGAACAGTATGCAGAATTTCTCTGACTTGAAGGTTAATGGATCTAGAGAAACAAAAAGATGTAGATTTCTGATGAAATGATGGGGGTGGGGTACAGTCGGGTTTCTCAGAGAAGTAATAGAATCCAGATTATATAAGGACTTGTAACTCATAGAAAGGACTTTTATTTTAATTTGGATATAATATAATTTGCATTTTAAGAGGATCACTCCAGTTACTACGTTGGAATTATGAAGTCAGTCAAGAGGAGAAGCAGTATCCTAACAGGCAGACTATTAGTAGCAGAAAGAGTGATGATCAAGTAGCGCGGACCATGGGGGTAATCAATGACCAACCTTTGCATTTATGTGTGAGAGGAGCCTACAGGATTTAAATGAGCCCCCCCCCCCGCCCCCCGTGAAGTGAAGTAGCTGAAGATGTAGATTTCTAGAGAGGGAGCGTTCCAGGCAGAGGGGACTCCACTGTCTAGGTTCTCAGATGAGCTTGTACCTGGAGGATAAAAGCAGGAGAGAGGCCAGTGTGGCTGGAGCAGAAGGCAGGTCTGAAGTCTGGGGAACCAAGATAGAGATGAGGTCAGAGAGACCTCAGAGGCCAGAGTGAGCAAGACTGGGTAAGGAGAGGGAGAGAAATGGAGGCTCTGAGGGTCACACCAAATTTGGGAAACTAGATAGCAAGACACAAACTGCAATAGGAGTGGTGGGAGGCCTGTCCTCTCTCGGGGCAGAACGTGGACTTAGTCTGTGCATGCTAAGTTTGAAATGTGGGGGTGTCAAGCATGCTGTCTGGTGTTCTAGTCTGGTGTTTTCACAGGGAAGAAACTGTGGGACAATATAAGTATATGAGTCATCAGCGCTTAGATGCCATCACATTGGGAATAGGATAAAGAGAAGTGGTTCCTGGGCTTTCCATTATTTAGAGATCAAGAAAATAAGAGTTAGAAAAAGAAACTGAATAAAACCTAAACTGTTACATGATCTGTTAATACCAGTTTAGTCCCTAATTCTAATGGTTTGGCTTATATTCAAATACTATCACTGTAATATATGTTGATGGGTGATTTTTCATACCACTTCATAAAGAGTTTTCCAAACATGTAAAGCCATTTAAATAAGATTTTAAAAAATAAATAAATAAACTTGTTCTTTTACTTTCTGGAAGAATAAATAAGGAAGTAATGCTTTTTAAAAAGGCTATCTAAAGGTTTGGAAATTCAGGAGGGAATGTAAAGGGTTGTGGCATTATTAAATTATTACATTTTTATATTGTTTTTGAATTTTGAAAGAGACAAATGTATTATACATTCAAAAATAGAACAAAAATTTAGATTCATAATTATATTCCAAATATTAAGAGGTAATTTTTCAAGACTTGTTTTCCCATTAATTTTACATTTGTGAATGAAATTTATCAATTTACAAGAAAGCCTGCATAAAGTAGTACTGACTACAAGTTTATTTAGTTCAAATGATTCTTCACGTTACTCTAAATTATATATTCAACATTTGAACATATATTCATTTACCAATGTCTTAGCAAACTGTTTTTACTCTCTATAAAGCAAAATCTAGTTGTTTTTTTTTTTTTTTTTTTTTTCCCAAGCCACACATTTCAAATGCTTGGCTTTTTCTGCACGAGATGATTTTAAAGTTAATACATGTGGCTGTGATTGTTTTGCATGCTTTCCACATTTATAAGCCTACCACTAACTATTTTGTTGTTTAAATAAAAGACTGCTGACAATTAAATGGAGGTTCATGCATGCTTCACTGCCCTATCTTATTATCATGAACCTGAGAAGGAGCTGAAAGCTGAAATTACAGGTTTTCGCCTGCATCTGCATGGCCTTATTATACATACCAAGGTGAAAATGTCAACTGTGAGGAATGTAATTATATAACTTAAACTGTAGTGGTGGCAAGGTTAAATCCCTGCTTTAGAGATCTTAAAAGAATCTAGCTTCGAGGTCTGGAAGTGCTTTTTGTTTATGAATTTGACCTCTCACATTTATCCCTCTACTAAGTTTTTCTTAAATAATATTTTCAACACAGGTGTTAATTTAATATTTTTTGTGTTTCTTCTATTTAATTCTCTTTAAGGAAGTACTATTTCCAGCCATCTGAAGGCATGTGGCTTTGCTTTATGTCTGCTGCCATTTAAGGAGATGAAGTGTAAAGTGCATTTGAATATTCTTTGAGGCAAATCAGCCCAACATATTTGTCAATAGTTTTGAATTGCAAATGTAAGTTAAAATCTGGTTTACTAAGTATATTCTCAAAATGATAGCTCAACACTAAATGTCTTTAGTTAACATTAAATAATATATTGAAAACTCAATTATCTCAAAAATGCTTTCCACCTGAAGTCCTTTTTACTAATTTGGCAACCCTGAAAATTTAATTGTTAAAATAAGTTTCATTTTGTTTTTGTTGATTGAATGTTAAAAATGATTTGCTGTTTAATATGCATTTAAAACATTATATGAAATAACATCCTTATTTATATGTGGTAAAAATCATGGCTTTTGACTATGTATCTTAATAAGTACATAAATAACATATATTCAGCATGCTTTGCCTGGCACTGTTGAAAATGTAAAGTTGTTTATTCCATTCAGACTCTATAAGTGGAATGATAGCAATGGTGCTTAAATATATTGCAAAGCCCTGCACATGAAAAACTACATGAATAATGTAAAAGCATAGTAGAGAATTCAAGGAAGGAAGAGGGAACTTCTCACCAGGAAATTCTATGAGTGGCTATTACACCAAGTGTTAAAGAGAGTTAATCTAGATGTAGGAAATGGGAAGAATAAAAGTATAAAGTGGGAAAGGATGTTTGGCAGTTATTCATATATAGACTATAAGGAAACACTTGCAAAAAGATGTTTGACAAGAATACAATTATAAAACCAAAATGTGTGCATAGTATATCCTTAGGATCTATACATCATATACAGTAAAAATGGATTTATGTAAATAGACAAATTATGGTCAAACAGATATATTTATTCACTGTTACAGACAAATAATTTATTCATAATTTTTATCTTACAATAATAAAACTAATATGTTTGATGAATAATTTATTCATTTTTTGTATTAAAACATTTTTTTATTTTAAAAGAAAAATATAAAATAATAGAAGATGAAATGCAACATTTTAAATTTCAAAATGCATTTTAAGTTGCACAATGTGTGTATTTGCAAAAGGTAAATTATTTTATGTATTTATATATTTTGAATGATTTTATCTGATATCTATATTTAATTAGAAATATAGTCTGCTTGAGGGAGAATTAGAAGGCATACACAAAAATGGTGAACATTAAACTTTATTTCAAAAACAGAAATTTTAAGTGAATCCCTTCTCAGCCAGTAGTCTGGATCAAATTTTGTTGGAAGGTTTTCTGAATGTATTCATGGCTATAATTGCATGCATTCCTCTGGCATGCCAATGCTTACATCTCAGTCTCTATCTCACATCCATGTCTACTCTCTCTCTCTCTCTCTCTCTCTCTCTCTCTGTCTTTTCCTGTCTCTGTTTTAGACAGCCTTTTCAGTGCTATGACCAAAAGACCTGGCAAGAACAATTACTGGAGGAAAAGTTTTTCTGTGGTGCTCATGGTTTCAGGGGTCTCAGCTCATAGACAGCTAGTTCCATTCTTTTCAGCCTGAGTAAGACTAAACGTCATGGTGGAACAATGTGGTAGAAGAAAGTGGCCCAGGACATAACCCAGGGTGTGTGGGGGGGAGAGAGAGAGAGAGAGAGAGAGAGAGAGAGAGAGAGAGAGAGAGAGAGAGAGAGACACTCCACTCACCAGGGACAAAATATATACTCCAAAGGCACAATCCAATGACCCACTTCCTCCAGCCACACCCTACCTGACCACAGTTACCTTAAAGTTAATCCCTATCAGGAGATTAATGCACTGATTAGGTTAAATCTCTCACAGTCCAATCATTTCACCTCTAAACCTCTTGCACCCTCTCACACATGGGCTTCGTGGAGACCCTTCCAACTAACCTGTAACAGTTTCCATGACTATGTCTCTATCTCTGTTTGTACCACTTACACCTCAGGGCCTGATGTGAGACGGAGCATTCACCAGTGTAGAAGGCCAGAGAATTCCTTTCAGCTGGTGAATGGAGAGAGGAATTTGGAGAGAAAATGAAGAAACTGTCTGAATCCTTTGAAAATTGTGGCACATGTACAATTACAGACGTAGATGTGAGTTCGTGTATGTGTGGCTGGGAAAGGGGCGAGATGAGGGAAAAGACAGAAACTGGAAACCCCATTAGTTACAGAGAGTCTGCAAATGCAACCACTTTGTTCAGTTCCTAGTAGGCCGAGTGCTGACCATTTTGTCTCAGATCTATTTTCCATACTTTATTTTTTTTTTGTTAGTAAAATTAAATGTGTAACCTCTCTCATGAATTCCACCTGTGCCATCGTCAGCAGGATAGGGAAATAAGTTGTAGAAAATGAAGAAAGTTCATTTGCACTTATTGAAATATATAACTGATATTCTTTCAGAGACATTATTTCTATATAAATACTTAGTATTTAGAAAAAATAGCTTTAATAAGACATTTACTTTAATAGCAACATTGAATCATTTTCTATGTTTAATCATTGTAGAAAGTTTCCAAATTGTAATTAGTCTCAATCAGTACATAGTCTTTGCAGGCAAATTGTAGCCAGGATCATTTCCAAGTGCCTGAAAGAATCTGACACATAGAGGAAGGCCATCTTCCCTGTAGGTGAAACACTCCTAAGCCATGAAGAATGGAGGCCAGGGCACCACACCTGATGGAAACTCTGCAGGATTCTCTCCCCTTTGAATTCAAGATTTTTAATTTAGCAACAGATTTGGGAGTTAACACAGCTGACATTTTTAATAGCAACTTGAAGAAAAAAAATTCTAATCGTTTAATCAATATATATTATTACATCATGTACCTAGTGGGGTGATGACTAGAATTATATTTTTGCTGGAAAAAAAATAGATAAATGCTGTGTCCAGCACGGTGTACACACCTATAATCCCAGAGGCTTGGGAGGCTGAGACAGGAGGATCTCGAGTTCAAAGCCAGCCTTAGCAAAAGTAAGGTGCTGAACAACTCAGTGAGAACTTGTCTCTAAATAAAATATAAAACAGTGTTGTGGATTTGGCTTAGTGGTCCAGTGCCCCTGAGTTCAATCCCTAGTACCGTCCCACCCCCAAAATAAATAAATAAATGTTCTGAAATTTGGGGTTTATACCATAACAGGGGACAAGAAATACAAATAAGAACAAATAAGAGAACTCTGGTTGTGATAAACACACTGAAGAAAATAATTAAATGACAGTGATAGATTTATTTTTTAAAGATGGCCAACTTTTATAAGTGATTAGAAAGAATTCACAGAGGTAGTTAAAATAAAAACTGCCCACAAAGTTTACAAAGGAGCCTGCCATGTAAAATCCATTCCAGGAAGAGCAGCCCGAATGTGTGAGGTCCTGAGGTAGAACAGGTTTGATGTATTTATTAAACACAACAGCAGGAGTCCAAGACATTTGATTTGAGATATGAAGAAGATGGCTTGGATGGAGCTGGGAAATTTAGGCAGGGCTAGATCCCACCATGTCTTATTGACATTTTAAGAAGACATTACTTGACACTCTTGAAAATAATTGGTCCTTTTAGCAAAGTTTCAGTGGAGTGACGAGCTATAGGCCAGTTTGCATTCCCTCATAGAATAGCTAGAGGTTTCAAAGTGGAGAGAAGCATCTGGCAAATGCCTTGGTCAGTTTAATCATGTAGAAGCCCAAAGCTATAGATCAGTAACTAAACAGGACATGTAGTAAAGAAGGGTTCTTTAAGAGTTATTTGGGCCAAAAATGGTACATTATGGCAAATCTTCATAATGAGTCTCATTCCTTCCATTCATATTTGGATTCCTTCGACTTAATGACTTAATGAGATAGCAATTTAAGATAAGTTTTTGTTTGTTTGTTTGTTTATTTTTCAGTCTGCCTGTATCTCTTTGAAAGCTACTCAAAGGCCAGAACACCCTAATTTAACTCTACTTGAAATATCCCAAGCATTCTGTGAGTTAGGCATTCATTCCAGGAAGGCTGACCTCTACTAGCATTTCCAAAGGTAAATATGTTGTTATGATTTGGATGTCAGGTGTCCTCCAAAAGCTCACATGCTAGACAATGCAGAAAGTTTCAGAGTTGAAATGATTGGGTTACAAAAACCTAATCCATGAATTAATCACCTGATGAGACTGAGTGATAACTGAAGGCAAGTGGGGTGTGGCTGGAGGGGGTTGGTCACTGGGGGTGTGGATTTGGGCATATATTTTGCATCTGGCTAACGGGGACTCTCTCCACTTCCTGATCATCATGTAAGCTGCTTGCCTCTGCCACAATCTCCACCATGATGTTCTGTCTGTCATCAAGCCCAGAGGAATAGGGCCAGCTATCTATGGATCTCTGAAACCAGAGCCCCCAAAGAGACTGTTCCTTCTCTATAATTGTTCTGATTGGGTCTTTTAGTCACAGCACCAAAAAAGCTGACTAAAACACATGCAATTATTCATGTGGTCAAGTCATGGGTAGGCAAGAGACCAAGCATGCCCATAAAGACACTTGGGAATAACTTGCGAATTAATGGCAGCAAGAAGGAGATACAAGCCAAAGTGAAAAATTGTTTTGAAATATCCTGATTAACTTGATTGATGTTCTTCCAAAAAAGCATGTTTTCCTCTTGAATGGCTTAGTTTATGTCTTCTCATGACCTTCTCCCTGGCACTTTACATAGTCTTCCCGCTGCATGTCTGGCCCTGTGTCCAAATTTCCCTTTTATAAGAATACATGCCATTGGATTAGGGCTCCTCTTAGTGTCCCCATTTTAATTAGATTATCTTTCTTAGGGTTCTATTTCTAAATAAGTTTTTTTGTTTGTTTGTTTCTTTTGAAACAAACTAGGTATTAAGGACTAGGTATTAAGTCTTAGACATATCTTTTGGGGGGCACACATTTAATCTTATGATTTCGTTTTATTTACATGTAAGGATGTCCTTAGTATGAAGGTATAAATACCCCTCACTTTTTGCCCACACATTGTCTTTTTTTCCCCAAAAAGAAGGAATGAGATAACTGGTGAGTGGGCAACAGATTTGGGCCCACTTTTTGTGGTTGTGGCTTTGTGTTTCTTTTGTTTTAGATCTCCTTGCATTAACTGTATTCCTGGAAGTTCTGCTATTCCCTCTTCCCAGTCTTCTTAGTTTGGGGCAGTGGAAAGAAACTGCAGATCTCAGCTTTCCAGTGGATGGGACTTTCCAGCGCAGAGAAGGAGGAATAGGCAGGACATGCGACCCAGCTCCTTAGCGTATCATACTAGGGTCTTCAAATCGGTTTATCATAATATAGATTGTGTACTTTTTCCAATGATTGATTTGTGTTTATCTAACAATTAAATCACATTTACATAGAGGAAAATATATTGATATTGTTGATATGTCCCTTAAATAAAATCCAAGAATTTTATTCTATTTTCACATTTTCTTTGAAACTGCAGCATAAGATCCAGCTGTTTGCCGCATTCATTGGCACCTTCCTTTCTTTCATTCACTGATTCGTGAAAAATTAGTCTGCATGCCCTTCGTGATTCATGCATAATACATTTTAACTATTATCATAAACATAATTCTGAATTTATAGGACAAAACACATAAAATACGCACTAGCAATTGAATATAACCATGGCATTGCTCATAAACAAATGCATTAATGTATATATTGATATTTATTTATTTAAATAGATTTTGGTGACTTTTTTTGTATGCCATTAATGAAAGCATGAAACATGTTTATTATCTTTGCATGCACATATTATAATGTATTTTTAAACAAGAATATCATTGGCATTAGTTAAAAATGTAACAAATAACTCATGAAATATGTTTGGTAAAGTAAGAGTTGAGTAAAATATCCATTATTTTATATACACTTGCAAAAAAATACAAAGGTAATCTCTATCGGTGCAAAGACTTAATAGTTCCCATAAATCTGTGTGTGTTCGGGTGTGGGTGTGTGTGTGTATAATTGAGAACCATTTATAGTGACTAGGGTGGACAAATACATAACTTTCTGCAAACTGAGGGTGAGTTGAAATAATGCACTGAATTTCTTAGTATTGCACAGTACTAAGAAATATCATATCCAACATCCATATTTGGCTATTTAAACTTACATTAATTAAAATTAATCAATTAATAAAAGCTAAATTCTTAGTCACAGACAAAGCCATGCATCATTTCAAAGTGTCTATCAAATAAAAAGAATTGTCACCTTTGCAGCTGACAATTAATATTTTTTTGAAAGCCAAATATTTTATGGATTTTTTTGAATATTCATCCTTCAGATGATTTCCAATAAATTTATTCCTCATAAATATCAGAGTTATTTCCATATCCTTCCTTACGTGACCTTGAAGTACTCTCTGGTGGCATAACTTCACCACCTTCCTTTCCCCACCCTACTTTATGATTACTGTTTATGCTCTTAAGAAATATGTGTCCTTTCTGACTTTCTAAAATTGAAATGTGTCCTATTCTGTCCTTGAGAAATAGAAATGTGATTTCCATGAAATCAGGTGATGACAGCTATGCCAATTTCAAGGGCTAACCCTGCCCCTAACCCACACCCATATTTTGCCTGGAAAAAGTAACTCTTGAAAGAAAGTTGTTGTTCCTATTCTGTGTGAGACAGCCTGTCAGGCTTCTAATAATAAATCTGCTTTCGCCTTTGTCTTTGTTGTGTCTGTGTAATCACTCCTGGGCCAGTTTCCCACCCCCTCTGATGCCAACCCAGGCTTCATGTCCCTAAGTGTGCATTTCAAGCAGGAGGTGTACAATACACTTAGATGCAGAATCAACAATGGCAGGCATCAGCTGGGGCACCTCTAGAGGTACAGATGGGGTAAGGTACGTGCAGGATTTCTCAGAGGATCATCATATCATGAACTGTGTTCATTTCATATCTTAAAGACAGAAGAATATTCTTTTAAACAAAACGGGTTCTCTGGGTTAAGAGGATGCTAGAAAATATCAATCATAGGAAAATATGTTAGATGAACCAAATATTACATCATAGATAAGGGCAGGGCAAAAACAAATGTACTACAAGAGTTAATAAGAACAAAGCAGGGTAAGCTTTACAAAGAATACGTTGCAAAAGCACAACATTGCATTTAAATGGAAAATAAGTGTTTTTCAAGTGTAAACATTACTGCTATTCACATATATTTCAAATGATATTAAAAGACATTGGAAGTAAGGTCGATAGTTATACAGAATACCATAGAGCACATTGAAAATGAACCACAAGAAGAGGAAATTACATAAGATCAAAAGAACAAAAACCACAAGATGAGGAAATTATATAAGATCAAAGCTTCTTCATGCATAAGTATGTGGGTAGGTGTGCACTGGGGATTGAAGACAGTGGTACTCTATCACTGAGCTAAATCCACAACCCTTTTTAATTTTATTTTGAAATAGGGTGTTGCTAATTTGCTCATACTGGCCTTAAACTTGAGATCCTCCTGCTTCAGCTTCTTGAGTAGACAGGATTATGGGTGTGTGCTACCATACACAGCAGGTTCACTTTTTTTTTTCATTTTTCATATCCACTTACCTTTTCTCCTTTTTCCCTCTTAAAGTTTTTCTTTTCTTTTTCAAATTTCTTTTTTCCCCCCTCACCTCTCACTCTCTCTCTCTTTTCTTGTACTTAGTGAAGGGAAAGTGAGGAGCAAGAGATGAAAGACGGAGACCAGACAGAGATACATACAAGAGTTTATTTGTCAGAGCTGACAAAGAAAGGCCCTTTCTCTATAGCGCAGAGAGGCAAAACAGGCTTGGGTTCCGGGACTTTTATGGGGGAAGGCTTAGGAATGAGAGCTGGGCACATCCTAATGCAGGCGGTTAGGGCTGGGGTTGGTATGAGGGAATGGTGAGCCTTTTGGGAGGGAAAGCGAAACTTTCCTTAAAATGATGGTTGTCACTTAAGATGGCTGTCCAGATGCTAAGCAAGGACCTTATACCTAGGGCCTCATGTATGTTAAGTGTTCTCTCTTTGCCCCTCATGTTTTCTCACGTTCTTTTAAGGTTACGTGGTTACTTATTTTGACAAACATCCTATATTTTTCTCTGTGCTCAATAACCATATATATATATATATTGTCAAATAAAAATATGGCTTAGCAAGCAGAAAAAACAAAACAAAACAAAACAAAACAAAACAAAACAAAACAAAAAAAAAAAAGCTTAGGCACATTGACCATTATGGTCTAAATCTTAATTGTTAAAAACTAGACATTTATAAAAATTTGTATTGCTAATGTTTTTGAGTCTGTATATAGAATAAGCATCTGAATTTGTAATTTGAATATCTATATTTTTGTGAAGTTTTTTTTTAAATTAGTTATCTGCAAGTCAATGCTTCATTTTACAAAATGAATTAACAGATTTCTTCTTATACATCCTCCCAGATAACTCAGGAAAGTGGGCCATACTCAATTATTAAAATAAAAAATTTTCTTCTTAGAGAGGAAACCATTCTGTCCCCAGCATTCTTTATAGGTGTCTGTCCCTTTCTGATGCTCATGTCCTGGATGTAAGCCACACATGTGTTCAACTGATAAATCTTACTTTAATATTTGGGTTTTGAAGTCATAAAGATCTCTGTTCAAATCTGTGCTGTAACCTTTACTGCTCCTTTGACCTTTGGAAATTGCTTAATTTTACTGAAACTTCATTTCTTCATTTGTAGAGTGAGAATAACAATATTTTCCTGTCTAATTGACTTGGAATATTTGAACAAGATGACGATTTTAAATCACTTAGAAAAGAGTATTCTACAGGTAAGGAATGAGTAAGTAATAGTTTTATTTTTTTTAAATAGCTGATCCCACAAAAATAAATATCATTTTAAACTAGCAATATTGATTAGGTGTTTATTTATTGCCAAAATCAATACTCACATCTTACATTATTTTATTTGGACACATTCTTTTCTAGCAAAAGGATAGCACAACACATTTTGGTGTGTGACAGAAAATTATTAGGGAAGAAACCCTTTGGGGACTTTGAAAGGAGTGTCAGGTTTCAGTTTTCCATTTCAGCTGTGGACTTGACCCACATTGACAGGTGAATCAGGTATTCCTTTATTCTTTCAAGGTCATTCCTCCAGCTCTGCTCTTACTTGGCATGCAGGCTTGTGAACCATCTTTTGAAGTTGTAGACTTGTCCTATTCTTGATAGATCTTAAGCTTCTTTTAAACTGGAGTGAAGTTTGGGTAACAGTTCTAATCACCAAAGCATTCCTTCAGAACAGTGATTTCCCCCTGCATTTCACAGGCTTTATAATACCTTATAAAGATAGAATACTTTTGAAACATATTATTGATGTGAAAACTTACTTAAATTGATAGACATCATTCTACTCTTTCTTAAATAATGTTTTGGGGGGAGAAAAAAAGAGAAACCATAGTACAATATTCAACAATATAAAAGCAAGTACTTATAAACATTTGTTTGACGTGTACAAAGAGCATTTTGGGGGATCATTAAAGGAAATTGATTTTTCCTGTAATCTCTGTACTCTTCTGGGAATATTGAAGAGAAAATCCTGTCTTTACTTTTTTTTTTTTTTTTTTTTAGTTCCAGGTTGCATTTATATTAGCCAGGAAATTCTTCAAAATAGCAGTATTGGACAGAGTTAAAAATCACATATCCTTTTAAATTTATTTTATACTTCAACTATTTTAATTTATGGAAAATAATACCAGCAACTTACTGAAGGTCATAATATAACTATATGATAAAGCTAGAATTTGAACTGTGTTTGTTTATGCATGTATTATACCTTTCTCTTTTGCGAAATGCTGTGCAATAAATATATTGAATTACATGTTGCTTTTGTCCTTACGTAATATATAATACATCCTAGAAATTACTCTGAAGACCTTTGTTTTTATTCCTGCATTATACCACCTTTCAAATGTGTTCTTATTTTAACTTATTTATATATCATTTATGCTTGTTCAAGCCACCCATACAGGGTTATTTAGAAGGTTTCTATAGATTTGCTCTTGTAAATAATTCACCATTTAGTGACCTGCAAATATGCTATTTCAAATATGTTGATGTGATTCTTCAGTGTGAATTCCTGGAAGTGAGATTTCTGGGTCAAATATAAATGCATTTTTCTTAGCTTTTGCTCAATTCCTCTTCAGAGAAGTTTGTCATTTTGCATTCTAAGCAAAAGCATTTGAGAGGGCATAGTGTCCTGTAGTCTAAACAGAAGGGGGTGCTATTAACATTACACTTTTTCCATAATTAAAGATGAGGAATGGTAAAGCGTGTTCAATTTTTGGCACCCGATCAATGAAACATAATGTGCATACCACAAAACTACCATTTAAAATATACAATTCAATAGTGTATAACAATCATACAGCTATGCAACCATCACTACTGCCCAAGTGTAGAATATTTCACTATTCCATAAAAAACCGTAAACCCACTTCAGTTACTCTCCACTTCCCCCAAACGTACCCCCAGAAAATACCAATCTACTTTATGTCTCTATGGGCATATAAAATAAAATTGCATATTCTGGCTACTTCCTGTAAATGGAATGATAAAACATGTAACCTTATCTGCTTGGTTTCGTTAATTTAGCATATTTTTGAGGTCCATTCATTCATGTTCTAGCAGTTTTATATACTTTTTATGGCAACATAATATTACATAAACATTTTGTTTATCCATTCATTCATGGTAGACATTTGGGTTGCCTTTTAGCTGTTATGAGAAATGTTGTTATCAAAAATTTTTGAAGGCTTTTTTCTTTATTTTGATCACATTATTTTAAGTACAGTATTTTTAAAAATCTTCTGTGTTTTATTTCCCTTTTTTGCTTTCTAACACTAATTTAGACATCAAATGCATAAATAGATAGGAGGGGTGAAAAAGAATGCCCTCATCTTTCTTTTCTCTTAGTCTTAAGGAAGGAGTATTCAAGACTTCTTTCTACACAGTCTTTGACATATTTCCAATCTATTTCATGTTGACTGAGAATTTACTTAAACCATATGTAGGTATTTAATTATATAAAATGTTGTTATATAAATTGAGTAGTTGAGTAGTAGTTCAGTTTTTTCTTTAATTCTGTTAACAAATTATTTTATTTTAAAATGGTAATGAATCTACTGCATTGAAATAGGTGCCATTTAGTCATATTCTAGAATGCTTTTGATGTACACAGATTTTCCCTTTTCTTTGGTTTTTACTTTCTGCCAATTCTAGTTACCCACAGTCTCGCTGTTCAAAATATAAAATGGAACATCACTTTTGGAGTGGTGACATCATGGGAGATTCCCAAAATAGGAAATGAGAGCTTCCAGATATAAGCCAATTGTCCCACTTGGGTTACACACCAGCCCTAGTAGCACAATGAAGTGCCACACGGATCTGGCCTTTGCTGCCCAGGATGTGGATTCTCCAGTTGCTGGTGTGTCCATGGTCCACACCACTCACCCACCTGTCACTTAGTAGCTGTGTCTATTATCAGATCAACTGTGGCCATGTCTCAGTGCTCATATTCCAGTATCCCTGTGAAGAGGGTGACACCTGCCACAACCCAGTATCCTTACCTCGCCCCGACACATCATGCAACAGTGAATCCTCCTGCATCATCTCAAGAAGGGTAAGCACAGGACCAAAGACAGGGAGATCACATTCATGTAATTTTTAATTTTTATACTTATTCTATTTTATTATTAGCTATGATTGTTGATTTCCTTTGTACCCAATTTACAAATTAAACTTTATCATAGGTGTGTGTGTGTGTGTGTGTGTGTGTGTGTGTGTGCATGTGTTCACATGTGTGAAAAAGAGAGAGAGACTTGGTATTGTTCATTTTGGGGAACACACTCCCAATGACAATGAGGTAACTGAGGTTGTCCTTCACACGCCCTACAATGTCTAAAATAAAATGAAAGGCCACAATTGATGTAATCAAATATATGGAGAATGGAAGTCCTTCCTCACTATGATTTTAAATGATCTCTTCCTAATTACTAATAATATTGAGCAGTAATTTCATGTTCTCAAGCCTATGGTATCTGATCAGCTCTTTTTACCATGGGTCTTGAGTGAGCAGATTCAACTTTATTGATGGCATCAACTAATGAAAAATGTGGGCTTTTTAGTTTCAATTGCATTTGATTTTTTTTAGCTTTAGCTTTTGTGATGTGTGTTATAGCTTGGAAGTCATTCCCTAATGTAAAGTTACAAAGCTCCTATGCTTAGTTATGAAGTTGACAGTTTTACTTATTGTGAAAGGCTCATCTCCTGTTGAGAACTAATTTTGATACCAAGTGTTGGACGACTATTCATTCTTTTGCATGGGGATATCTGGTTGTCCTAGAACCATTAGTTTAAAAGACTACTTTTTCCTCATTGAATTAGCATAGCACTCCTGTTGAAAATCAACTGACCATAAGTTTAAAGATGTATTCCAAGATTGACTTGATATCCGCTAAATTTGTTGAAAATCAACTGACCATAAGTTTAAGGATGTATTCCAAGATTGACTTGATATCCGCTAAATTTCATGTTGTCATTATGATCAGAATTCAATATTTTTCATAGATTTATAGGTTGTTTACATGATTAGTTTTTTTGTGAACTAGCATGTGTCTTATTTCTTTTTATCCAGATTTTAGACATTTCTTTTTTTTTTTTTTAAAGAGAGAGCGCGAAAGAGGGAGAGAGAGAGAAAGAATTTTAATATTTATTTTTTGGTTATCAGCGGACACAACATCTTTGTATATGGTGCTGAGGAACGAACCTGGGCCACACGCATGCCAGGCAAGCACGCTACCGCTTGAGCCACATCCCAGCCCGATTTTAGACATTTCTGAGATTGTTAAGAGTTCTTTATAAAATAGTGACAACAGACTTAGAAAACAATAAAAAATAATTTTATATTGATGTTAATCTGAACAGCAAATCATTTCTGATCCACTGCCTTTAAAGTTTGCCCAACAGTCCAAAATCTCTCTCTCTCTCTCTCTCTCTCTCTCTCACACACACACACACACACACACACACACACACACAGAATAAATAAGTAGGTCCTGAATATATTGTAAGGATAGTAGACAGTCCAGGCTACATTGACCGCTTATAATAAAGAAATGTGTTTCTGTGTGTATATACTCAAGAATCTGAATATTTCACCTTGAATTATGACGTTTTTAGAGATTTAGATTTAACTACCTTAATTTTTCTGAGCACTTAGTTTTCACGTCCAGGAAAATCTACTTATCCTTCTTAATCCCAGTGGGAATGATTTATTTTGTTCCTTTGATGGAAGAGTTCAATCCAAAAAAAAAAAAAATTAATGCCCAGGATAATCTACGTTGGCCTACTTATAGCAACTGCACCTGAACCCTCTACCAATGAACTCTGGTGGTAAGAGAAAATTTTCCATTGACAATGATTTCCTCTTCCACATAAGATGCTTTAAGTTGCTGCAGTCAGTAGCAAAATCATCTCAATATGGATTTGTTGACTCCAACATCCTTATCATTTATCCATAAACATGAAGGCAACATAGGTGTAAAGTTATTATTAATCTATCCATTAAAAAGTGAGCACAAGAGAAAACTTAATATATTCTGAGGACAACAGAAGCATGTTTGCTTATTGACAAACTGATGGAGAAGCCTGTTTATTCATCTAAACAGTGATTTCTGTAAGGTTCAATAAAACTAAACCTATCAACAATAAACATAATCCTCTTAAGTTGCTTGATAATGGCTTCTGACATTGACATTCATGGTTTCATAACCTCTCATCTTGACAATTCCAACAAGCTCGGTAATATTTTTCAAGCATCCTCTAAAAGAGAAACCAAACAGAGGGATTACTGAAATACACTGGGGGAAAAAAGTGCTCAACTCTCCACAACTACACATGAGAGAAGTAGAGAAACACGCACCATCCAATTGAAGCTACATTAAATATTTAGGTGAATGGGATTACCCAGCTTGGGATGCAGCCAAGAAAAGGATGAGGGATTTAGAGTAAACACAGAGACACAATGTGGAAATACAACAACTAACCCCAAGCATCATCTCCTGTCATTTGAATTCCTTTCTGACAAGGAGGATGAACGTTTTATATTTACATCTACCATATGTGTATAGATTAAAGTTACTTTAACACCCTACATATTTTCAAGGATTATTTGATTGTAACTGTAACCAAAATTAATAGAAAGGAAAAGACACTGCTTCAAATCCTGTTTTTGTTTTTGTTGTTGTTGTTTGTTTGTTTGTTTTGTATGTGTGTATGTGTATGGTGCTAGGGATTGAACACAGGGTCTTGTGCATGTGAGCAAGCCCTCTACCAACTGAGTATATCCCTAGCCTGCTTCAAGTTTTTAACCTGAATTTTATTTTTTTTCTATTTAACTAATTCTGTTTCTAAGTGATTACTTTAATATTGGATGGCATCTATTTTGTTACAAAAATAAACATGACGTTCAGTAAAGATGCCACAGCAAAATTGAGCAGGAAGATTTTATATATATATATATATTTTGCTGTGGCATCTTGAAGCTGCTTTCATTTTATTTTTATGTTTAAAAGCTTACTTTACTGAACGTCGTGTTTATATTATATATATATATATATATATATCTTATAAAATATATATATCTATCTTATATATATCTTCTACCTCCATATATGAATACTTTCCCTTCCCTCAGGATCAACACCTCCCACCAGAGCAGCACCTTTGTTACAATCATTGAACCTAAGTTGACACAACTTTATCACTCATACCCACAGTTTACACTAGGGTTCTCTTTGACTGCTGTGAATTCTGTTAGTTTGGAAATGTGTTCACTGACGATGTCCACCATGACAATATTGTGCACAGGAGTTTTATTGCCCTAACAATCCTCTGTGCTTCCTTGATATTCTTGTTTTCACTCTCTCTATTATTTTCCTTCTCTAGACTGTCATCTAGCTAGAATCATAATTTCCTTTTCAGATCAGTATCTTTCACTTACTAAGGTGCATTTAAGTTTTTAACATATCTTACCATGGCTTGATAACTAATTTCTTTGTAGCCATGAAAAATATTTCCCCTTGTCCAGATGAACTAGCTTATTTAGCACTTCATTTGCTAAAAAAGCATCTTGATTCCCAAAATTTGGCCTGAACAATCCTAATTGAAAGCCAGTATAATCTTAATCAAATACTCCCCTTATATAAATCAAATACTTATAATCAAATTATATAAAATATAATCAAATTATAATCAAACGGTATAATTAAATATCCCCATTACTTATTTCCTTGTGATCTACACCTATAATATTATTTTGTATAATTTCAAATACATAATTTTAAACATAATTTTGATCCTGAATATATTTTAATTCAGATATTTTAAATGTCAATATTTACTTATTTTCAGATTTAATATAACCTGGGAAATTAAGCACAGAGATACTTTTGTAGTCATAGAAAACAACATAAATATCCACAAACTTGACATGTTAATGTATAAATTTGTCTGGAAGCAAATGAGAAAAAAATAAGATAAGAAATTATAGCCAGAAGGAAGGGATACTACTCTGCAAATGCCTCATTGAGAGGAGTAAATATTTATTGAAGTCATATAAAAGAAAATAAATAAAGCTTAATTTAAACATTTTTGATAGTTTCAAGGAAAACCAATAGATAACTGAAAATAACATAATGAAATATTATATGAAGAAGAAAAGTCTAGGGAAATCATGCAGGTTGCTTATGGCCACATCCTTCATGTCATGGCATTATTAAGCTTAGTCAGAGTGTGATGGATAAAGCTATCAAAAATGAATATAGAAATATAGCAGTATTCCTTGGGAGAATTAAGTGGGGAAATTTCTCAGGAGTTTGTCTCTGGGAAGAGGAAGACCTTTAGAGGCTAATACTGCTTTACACTGCTTTATACAAAGAGTCTGAGACCAGTGATGTGTTACTCTGCTCATACAAACATACATATTTATAAATCATACATACATACAATTTACGCCTATATAATTTTAACAAAAAATAATATTTTGTAAAAAGTAACAAGAAATGACTTGCAATTTTTTTGAACCAGAGATTTTCTCTAGTGTTGTGCCAGAAAGCAAGAATATTGTCCCTAGAGTTCTTAAATGCCTACTAGTCAAACATGAGTTAACAGCCATAAAGAAGAATACAGTTATGGCATTTGCCAATAAATGGATGAACCTGGAGACTATCTTTGTAAGTGAAATAAGCCAATCCCCCAAATCCAGAAGCCAAAATGTTCTCTATGATATGTGGATGCTGACCCACAATAAGGGGTGGGGAGGGAAGAATAGAAGTTCATTGGAGTAGACAAAGGGGAGTGAAGGAAAGGGAGGGGGGATGGAAAGAGTAATGACAGTCAATTGAATCAGTCATAACTTTCCTATTTGTGTTCACATGTGCACACAGGACCAGAGAAACATTATGTTTAAGTGCAAGAATGGAACGTTATACTTCAACAGGTATAATATGTCAAAATGCATTCTATTGTGAATTATAACTAAAAAGAACAAATTAAAAATTAAAATAAAAACTGAGTTAAATTTATAACAACAAAGACTTTAATGACATAAAGAAAAAAAATTATGGTAGTCATAATAGTCCACAAAAAAACGATTTCTAAGGTTCATCTGAATATCTTTCAGCTACAGAAAGAATAATAATTGGAAATACTAGATGTTTAAAACTAATACAAATTTTTAAATTCAAGGCATTTGCGAACTTTTAAATATGACATTGTTTAAAAAAATATTTTCTGCTACTCTTCTTTCTGTCCTACTTTCATTTTCCTGCATAAAGAAAACACAGAATAATTTATAATAAAATATAAAAGAATGGATATTTAACTTTTGTTTTGGGAAATATTCTAGCAGTAATTAGGGCACTGTGTCAGACTGGAGAACACAGAGTGCATGTAACATTACATACTTATTACATATATTAAGTCTAGGAAATATGTCAATTGATCTTCCTGCTTTAGTTGTACCCAGAAATCTAGACACATTGAAATTGTAAGTAAAACTGGGAGAAAGGGGAGACAATATGAAAGACTCAAGTTCTTTAAAGAAATCAAAATCATGATAATATAATTTTAATAAAACAACTTTCATATATCCACTAGCTGAGCCCAATAGGAGGAATACATTGGTGTATTCATGTGTGTATATGAAAAAAAAAGTATACACATACATACATACTTTCTAGATAGGAAAAAAATATCATGGTGAAATCACATTCTCCAAATAACAATGGAACTTCAATTGCACTTTGTGTGTAACAGAGATAAAATATGTGTATTTTAAACAACTAGTAAACAACAATAACAACAAAAATCTGTGATTCTTCCCTATCTTGAGATACATGATAAAAATAATTATAGGATTCCTCATTACTTACTGTGTAAAAGTACTGGTTAAAAAGAAAAGAATGAAATTCTAAAATATCTGCCAGTTTTTCTGGTTTGCCAATTGTAGCTGGATGCATAAATATAGGCAGAGGCAATTGAAGTGGAAAGATAACTTTTTGTGAATAAAGAATAAGAGAACAAAACTTCCATGGAGAATTCTTAGTCATATGATGTAATAAGAGCATTGGGGTGTCTTGATGGACAGAAAGCCAGTATCAGGGTCACAGAGCCAAAAGCTTTCAGAAGTTATGTCTAAAACTCACCTGCAAAGAATTTTCACTTCTACCCATCAATTGCTGTTCTTCAAGCATTCAGTATACTATTCTAAATATATATATATATATATATATATATATATATATATATATATATATATATTCTCTTGTTTGTTTCCAATAGAAACCAAGGTAAAGAGTATACATTTTCCCATTTAGATTAAATAGGACAAATGAGAATAGAAAAATTGAGGGTAACATGCAAATGAGAATTTCAAGTTCAGCAAAGTAGTAAAATGTCTAGGATTTACTAGGGGAAATTAGTCCTTGAGAATATTTTTGGAAGGACACTAGATTTCTCTCCAGGAGATGCTGGTGAACCTAGAAGTCCTAAGACTTAAGCAGAGGTTAGGACCCGTGTGTTTTATGGGAACTTGTGCATTGATTTCAGCCAGTGGATAATATTTTAAGCAGAAGGCAGTGATTGTATTTCCTCTTGATCTAGAATTCTTCTCAAACTACAATTAAAGAAAAAAATAACATCAAAAATCCTGCCAAGTTTTCAACTCCATTTGCATGTTTGTGATCTTAAAAGGCACACAGTAGAAAGAATGGTATTTTTCAGAGAGTAAGTAAAACACTCCAAACTGACAATAAACTTGAAGAAGCAAACTTTGCAAACTATCACATAAAAGAAAGTCTTTGATCCAACTTAGATTTTACTTAGTACTAGTTGCATTAAGTCTTTTAAAATTCTACTCTTCAGGATTTTTGAAATACATAATCAATCAATATATAACCAATTCAAGAATTCTAGCTTGTCACTTTAGAAGGTGACAGATTCTATTATCAATGAGGCATTAAGTTTCAATCCAAATAAAGTCTGCTGCAGACGGTGAACTTTAGTAGGAACTCTGGCTGTTGTATTGCTCCATAGAACCACATCTAACAGATTCAGACTTAAAAAAAAAAAAAAAAAAGATTGCTATTGCTTTTCATCTCACTGAAAAACACAGAGCAACATGTGATCGCTAATAATGAAGATCTATAATGTTTATTCATCCAAATTCAAAAATTTAAGAGACTGAAATAACTCAAGTTCTATAAATTTTTCAAGATTAAATAAAAAAGGTGGTGGGGGGGTCTAAGAGGAATTTTGTGATAAGCTTAGAGTTGTCTAGGGGCAATAACAGGAAGCTTGCATAAGTACTATATGCAAGTAAGTGTTCTACCTGTTACAAGTCATTTTTCAAAAAGAAAAAAAAGAACTTTGTTATCTACTCTATGCTAGAATTTAACTCAGAATACAAAGGTTTTGAACAAATGCTTCATAGCAATCAATTCACAGCAAATGCCACATCTGTTAATTGCCCCAAAGGTTTTTAGTGGAAGATGCTGTTCTTTTCACTTTTCTTTCTTTTATGAAGACTAACTATACTGATATTTCTGGATTTAGAAGTACTATCCTAAAAACCCAAATATCTTCATAAATATTAAATAAATGCTAAAGTAATTCATTGAGCAAATTGGTGTGGGGAACGAAAGGGCTAAACAGTGCTGCAGTTCAAAAGATTACCTAGTGCAACATTTGCAACATTTGTAGTGCAACATTTGTAGTTCAAAGGTTGGCTCACATTGTCTTAAACTTGTGGTCCTCTTTAAAAGATAAAGAAGTCTGAAGAATTATGGAGAGCAAACTAGCACATTGTTGTAGTTTGTAAAATCCATACTTCCAAGTCTGAGAGCTGCAGGGACAAGGTGGAGAATAGATAAAGATAGAATATAGTTCACAATATTTAATTGATAAATTCCAACTGTGATAATTTCTTGCAGCAATTATAATCCATCTGTGAGATGATATTAGGCCACCTACTTTACTGAGGAGACGCATAATTATCATGTGAGTTCCTATGGGTTTTCTCTCAATGCATTATAAATCCAAAAGGCGTCCATAGCTAAATAAATTGCAGAAAAGTAGTAAAACAGTCAACATAATGAATAGGTTTAGAAGAGGATAATATGTACCTTTTTCAATCCATAAAAAATACAGTCCTCTATTCACCAAAGTCTTTTGTTGGTGTATTGTATATTTTGAATCTTACTTTCTTCACTGATTTTTTTAAATAATGCTTGTGAAAGGCCTATGTCATCTTCATATACTCAATGTCAAATCCAGTGAGCAGTTCAGAATAAAGTTCCTTATTGGCCTCCATATTTTATAGAGATTCAAGAGTAGAATATCATGGAAAATATATTTTATGGGCTATTACAATGTATATTTTCATTCATGTTGATGGTATAAAATCATTATGAGATTCACACGTTTTATTTTATAGTTATAGTCAATGAACTTTTGCTGATATAAGAGAAAATCATGTTTGTATTGGTCTTCTCTTCTAAACTAATGTAATAAAGGTTCAGTTGAAAAATGGTTCTTCTCCTAACTCTTATTACAATCCTCACAGAAATATGGTGACATTAAGAAACAGAACAAAACAGACATTTGTTGAAAAGAACCAGGTCACCAACTAGAATCCTCAAGAACATAGGGCTTTTTTAAAACACTTTTTAAATTAAAAGAATGATCTAAACTAGTGCTTCATGGTATGTGAGAACTAATCAGGCTGTGGCACAATTCCTGATCTATGAAAGACAGAGTCTATGTTATCCAAGCAGCCTGCCATGGAACAGATTGTGAGGAAGTGCAACAAGAATCCACATTTTTAAGGGAAATATTTTATTAGAAAAATCATTCCAAGTTTCATATGGCAATTCATGACTTGTAAAGAAATATAAAGTTGCACACAGACATGTATCACTCAGTGATAGAGTTCTCAGAAATAGGTCTTCAGATAATTTTGTACTTGGATAAACATCTTAGAGTACACTTCCATAAATGAAGGCAGCTGTCATATCATTATTGATATAATCTGTTGGGACCAGAGACACTTCCGCCATCCATTGTTAATGAAAACATCGCCATGCACTACATGCCTGGAGTTATTTTCTGATTCTTCCTTATATCTTATATAATAGTAGAACCTAGAAAAAACAATTAGTTAATTTCCATTTTCTTACATACTAGCATTTAACTTTTCACCATTAAGTTGTTTTTACCATTAAGCCATTGGGTCTTCTATAATTGATCTCAAATTTCTTATAGTTGTATCTTCTGTGATATCATACCTGTTGAAAACACTTGGGAATTGAATTAATATATATTCATATTCCTTCATTTACCTCACTGAGCACATCTGGAATAAGCGTACACTTAAAATGGAAACTTTGGAGATGATTTATACATAGCGGGTGGCGATATTCGTGTGTGTGTATATATATATTTTGTACCGGAGATTGAACTCAAGGGTGCTTAAACACTGAGCCACATTCTTAGCCATTTTTATTTTTTATTTTGAGATAGAGTCTCACCAAATTTTCAGGGCCTCACTAAATTGGTGAGGCTGTCTTTGAACTTGAAATTCTTCTACTTCAGCCTCCTGAGCTGCTGGGATTATAGGTGTGCACTATTACACCTAGCTTCATTTATCTTCCCTGTACATTTCACAAATGATCATGAATTGTATTGGGTTTTTTTGAGTTTTCACATCATTCACATTTTTTTCTCTGGTAATATAAACTGCTAATAAGAGAACCACATAAAACCTACAGAAAAAATATATCAATCTGGAATGGTATGTGATTTACCATATTGACAGATTTGTAACTAGAGCCAGACATGTGCCAAGCAGTGCTAGTTGTGTGACAATTGTACAGTTTCTGTGACGTAAGGGGTCTCTTCATGTTCTACCAACTCCAAAACTTGCTCTGTAGAATGCACAATAAATAGGAACCCTGAAAAATGGAACACTTCTATGACAGAGGCCCTAATTATAAATGTAGTATACTTGAATACTCAAAATATAACATAGGGATTAAGATCATGGCATAGCATAAAAAGAAATAACACAAGTCATTACAGGCTATACTGACATGATTATTTATATTTCAGACATTATTTATGTGAAATGTTTCAGGAATGCTACTAGAGTTTTTTGCAGAGAAAAGAAGTTTTTAACCTGGTTTGCAATATTGTTTTCATATAGATGAATGTCACATGCTGCAAAGGGGGGAATTGATGTAGCTTTCACTTATAAGCTATTTGGGGGTTGATAAATGCAATGCCCAATGTCAGCGTCTGAGCTTAATTCTCTGAAGGGAATTAAAAGAAGATGGCAATAATGGGTAAAAATGTGTGTCTTGAAAGGACAACAGTGTTGGGATCAGACAAATATTACAGTGGCCAGGATAAATTATCACTGAAATTTGTAAATTGTGATTTATTCATATCTTATAGATCTGTCCTCTATACCTACACATTTTGCTATTTGTTTTAATATATTCATTTAAAACTTGTTTTTCGTTACAGAATGTTTTATGTACATAATGCAAAGTTGTCAGTTTATTGATGTGTGGTTATTAAATTACTCTAACATGATTTCTTTTAACAAATACTTTGAGAAATAAAAAAAACGAAAAAAAAATCTCCAAAATGATACTTGCTTTCTGTTTTGTTTCTTTTTGTTGCTATACACAAATATGGAGAAAGAAGGATGTTTTGGAAAACCATTATAACATATTTGTCCTCATTTTTATGTTAAAGCTAGGAGTTTAAAATGATATTGACCTAGTGCAAAGGTATTTGTGATTTGATTATTGTATTTTGAATAACTTTTTAACCTACATTCATTTATGCCCCCCTTTAACAAAACAGGAGAGCAAAAATATATTTAGAGTGGTAATTGTGTAAGAAACTTGAGCTAATATCAATTTAATATTCTCTCATTATTTATGTCTTTTGTAGATATCATGAGCCCTTCTAAATATTGGAATAATTTAATATGATCTACTAGAAGTTCAGATTTCCTTGTATTTATTTTAAATATTAAAACATATAAATGTAATAATGATGCTTATTTTCTAAATGCTGAATAATAAAATGATTACTTCAGTAGCTGTCATTTTCACTTTAAATAAGAACATGCTAGTCTTAACATATCATTATTATGTATTGACAAAAATGGTTGAATATAATGTGCAAATATTAAGAAATGATTGCATTTTGAATTTGTATTATACTTCCATTAAAATTTTTTTTCTTTTTCAGTGAATGATTTAGGCTTTTAAAAACAGAGTTTAATAAAACTGAATTATTTAATGTATACCACTTAAATGGTGACTATTCTACAACATCATGGAGTTTTTCTTTGCAAAGTATTGGTAGACTTGAGAGTACACAGTAGCTGTAAGAAGAAAGGAATTATAAGTAACTCTACTAATAACAACATTCTAATTGTTCTGAAGTCAGCCAGCAACTGACAAATTTATAACCATGTCTCTATCTCTAAAACTCATAATGTCAGATCTAAGTCATCTGCTCCATTTTCAGTAATTAGATAGTCCAAGATTCTTCCCTTCTCTTCATGATAAGTAAACAAAGGGTAAGCATTAAACCAAGTAAAGACTTAATTGTTGCTTGCTAATGAAATAAAATAATCATTCCAAGCCCAGTTTTTCTCACTTTGATTTTCTTACCCTATCAAAAACTCTCAATATGAGATAATCCTATTATAGTTGGCCTCTCGGTATTCATAGATTTTACTTCTTGGGATTCAACAGATCTCAGATTAAAAATCTTTGGGAAAAAAAAAAAAATCACATTTCTGCTGAACATGCACAAATACTCTTTTTCTTGTCCTCATTCCCTAAGTAATATACTGCAACAATTACTTAGCATGGATCATGTGTTAGATATTATAAATAATATAGGGATGATTTAAAGTATACCGATGGGTGGGACATGTGTAGGTCATATGCAAATACTATACTACTTTATATAAGGAACTTGAAGAACCTGGATTTTGGTACCTGTGGGCAGTATTGAAGCATTCATAGAACATAGAAGTTATATTTTGTTTTAAATTGAGTGGGCCACCTCTTCACAATGATCTACAACATACTTCTTTATAAACAAATTGATGAATGAGGTAATTTGGGCAATCTTACACTATGTGCAGAATCTCAGAAAATCTTTTCCTAATATCATTCAAAACTTAGATACTTTTGAAGAAAATAAAGCATAGATAGCTGTAAAACACTATGCAAGATTGTTTTTAAGCTGACTAATAAAAGATAGACCGTATAAGATACCTCCCTACAGAGATATTTATGAAGATCTGAGTGGAATTCTTTGCTTTTGACTCACATTTTTACTTTGACAAAAGGCATAACTATTGGAATCATTATTACTTCAATTTCCAGGTATGAATGGTTCATATTCAAATATAACTATTAAATAAATATTGTGACCCAGGTCTTTATTTACTTTGCCTAGTTGTTGTGCAATAAGCTGGGAAAGTGCTTTGGAGATTAAAAAATATCATAAAATGTAAGTTATGCTGATTTTTAAAAATTCTCTCTATCTGAAATTCATACATTTCTTCTCTTGCCATTTTCCTCTCTTCTCTAGACTCCCTGCAGTGTTTCAGAACAGTTGAACTTTAAATTCTGTGCTCTGAGAGGTCTTTAAATTGTCTTCTGTTGCACCAGCACTAATGTATAATGCAGAAGGCTTACAAAACCTCAAAGAATTTCAAAACCACTGCCGAAGCGTTTGAATGGCTCCTAAAGTCTACCTGTTGCCTTTAGTCACTAATAAGAAAGCCATCTCTGCTTGGTTTGAATAGGTGCCCTCGTTTGAGGGCATTACATCAGGATTTAAAACAAGCAGAAGGGTGTCCAGCAAAAATGTGTGCAGGAACACATGAACCCTGTTCAGCTAGCTCCCAGGTCAATCTCTCCACCATGGGTCCCCCCAAGACTCTTGCCCTGTTCAGCTCTAGTTCTCTACCTACCTACTGCTGAGATAGTAATGTAAAAACAATACCATAGATACAGTGGACAATATGAACCATCAACTCCTAAGTTCGTTTGTATTTGACACCACTATTTAACCCATGAGCCAATTTAGGATCTTTACTAAAGAATATATTTATGACAAGGTCTTGAAGGTTTATTTTTCTAAGTATATATTAATTGTTTGAATGACTAAGGAAGCTAAATAAATCAAATCCTTCATAGAAAGAGTATATTAACATGGCCTTGACAGCTTTGTAGAGAAATAGCTTAAATAAACTAAAAACAAATTGTTGCAACAAAAGTTGAAATTACTTTTATTATACCAACTGAGCGCATCTGAATACATGAAATGTTTTACCAAAAAGACCTCTTTTGGAAGGAACAAATTTAAATGACTATTCATTTAAGAAAAAAATATTAAAGAATTTTAGTTTATTAAAGGAAGGTGAATGGAAAATGACAGCTTTAGTGTTCTGACAATACAGAGAAAAAATAAATAATAAGGCAGATACAGGTTTTTGCTATGAAACATCTAATTTCTAATAATGTTTTGATTTCTTTAATCTTTTGCCATGAGATAGTTTAAATGGAAGACAAGCTTTCCCTTATCTACCCAAAATTAAATACCATATTTCAATTATTCTGTACTCCGTTTTACATTTCTTTGAGTAAGTTTGTGTTCCATACTACTGCTAGTAGTTGTTCTCTTTCAGTGATTGACACATATGCTTTACAATAAAAATTGGATCAAATATTTTCTGAATTCATAAGTCAATTATGAATATTATGCATGCAATTGTACGTAAGCAATCAGCCACATAGATAAAGTTGATAATCATACTTAAATATCAATTATTAATTAAGTATTAATTAAGTATTAATATTAGTTATTGATTAATACATGCCAGGTAACATTTCTGTTGCCCAGAATAAAGGCAAAGCCAATATCTGCCCTCTTCAAACTTACATTCATGTTTTTAAACTACAATGATAAACACAAACCACTTAGAAGTCATATTTCTCACTTCTAATACATTACAAATTTGGCAAATTTTAGATATATAAGAATACTAGAGTGATAATTTTCAGAAATATATTTTTATATAAAACCAATTGCCTAAATCTATCCATACATAAATTCACCTTTACATGTCTGAAACTATTAGTTTTGCTTGTAAAGGGATTAATATTCTTAGATGTGTACTTTTATTTCCAGGGACAGTAGTGGAATTTGACCTCATTAAGAAAAATCTAAATATCAGTTCCAATAGAAAGTAACTATACAGAGAAGTAGAAGAGGAGGGAAAAGCTATTTCATGGAAGAAAAATGAAAGGATTTCTGACTTGTACATTTGGAAGAAATCTTAGAAAATGCAACACTTTTGAATAGCTGATATAATGAATTACCTTCAGTGCTTTAAGATATTGCATCTTGGGTTTTTTAGGCTTTTATAGAAAAAGCACAGGTCTAAATCTAAAATCAAGGTTTTGGCAGGGTGAGGTTCCTTTCTGTTGGTGCTGAAGAGAACCACTGCACTTTGGTTTCCTGTATCCCTGGGTTCTTGGTCCCCTTCCTCCATTTCAAAGCCAATAACACCAGATCCCTGTGGTCCTTTTCATCTGTTCCAGTTCTCTCTGATCACAGCAAGGAAAGAACCTCCAATTTTAATAACTCATGTGACCAGTTTAGGCCTATTTTGGGGGTCCAGGATAAACCAAGGCTGTGCTTAAGCCAAGGATCTCAAGATGGTTAAGCACATCTTCCATGTCTCTTTAGCCATATAAGCACAAACATGCCTTATATTCTGAGGACTGAGAATCAAATATCTTGAAGGACCAGTTATACCTACCACAAACATAGACAAATCGAAAATCTGTCTCTTTGCTGACAGGCAATTTTTTTAAATGATATAGTTTTTAGTCTCAGCATTTCTGATAAAAAAATGTATGCTTTTTCTGCATCAAAAACTGATTTTCCATCTCCCTGGATCCTGACTGGATGTCCAGTGATTCATTACCATTCTGAAACTGTTTGAAATTAGTATCGACCCCACAGGTTAGGGGCTCAGTCCCACAAGGCTTGCCCACTTACCTGTCCCAGACACTTCATACTTTGGAGAGATCAGCTCTGAATTGCAGGTTTCTCCAGACCCCACCTCAGATTCAACAATTAGCTAGAACAGCTCTCCAAACTCAGAAAATAGTTTTCTTACTATTGTCCATTGATTGTCATGAATACTACTTAGGAAGAGCCAAATGGAATAGATCTGTAGTACAGGGTTTGTGATAAGGGGCACAGAAATTCCATGTATTCTTGGGGTGTATCTTCTTCCCAGGATTTCAGTTTTCACCACCTGGAGACTCTCCTTAATCCATGCTAAGTGTTTTTTAAGGAGGCTCCATCATGTAGGCACGATTGATTAGTCCTTTGACATTGGTGATTAACTCAACTTCCAGCTCTGTTCATCTACCCAGATGTTGGGTGGGGCTGAAAGTTCCAACTCTCTAATCATATTTGGTGACTGTGACAGTCAAGTCCATCCAGAAGTTGTCTAAGGACCCAACTGCTGTCACCTTAGCTTAAATTCAGATATAGCTGAGAGGAGTTTACCATGAATGACAAATGAGAGTCCTTTTACTCCTGTCACTCATGAAACTTCATATCTGTTCTAGGAAGGCAGGATAAAGATGAAATACATATTTTTTTATTATATCAAAACAGCACAACAAATCTGTAGTTAATTTCTTTCCTGCCTAAAGACAGAGAGAAGCAGAACTTATACTATTAATTGGATACAAAGCTTTACAGTATTTATTTTCAAGACAATTCTGATGCAAATTCTGGAATGCATTCACATGGAACAGATCTATTTTACATATTTGCCATTTTAGATCTTTTATAATGAATATTTATAGTTTTATTAAATGTATTCTTATTGTATCTCATTTAACATATACATTTACTGTTAATGGTTATTAATTCATACTTCATAAACTAACTTTATCATTTTACTACAAAGCTAAACACTATGAACAACTTGATGTGTAACATTCAACCTCTTTTCTCCATGCTTATACAGACTAAGCAGTTGCATAAATTACAATACATTCTTGTTAACACCTGCTCAACATTCCATAGTCAGTATAGTGTAATTTGCCTAAGTATTTCCCCACTGATAGATATTTATATGATTTAGTGTTTATGATCTCTAAAGAGAAATTATTGAGTAAAACTATATGTATTTAATTTTAACAGATATTACTTGGGACATTTTCCCCTAGAATTTTTAGTAGGTCAAACTTGTTTGATATTCTAAATGTCCCTAAATATTGTAACTTTATCATGTTTTGATAACTAGATGAGCTGAACAAAAAGATTCTATGGTGATTTCTTTTGTATTTCCCTAGTAATGAGATTAAAAATCTCTTTCTAGAGATTATATTTTCTTTGATACTTTTTTAAGCAATTTTCTGTTTTATTTAACTAGTATATGTGTACATTTTATCTTTCATATATATTGAAAACTTTTTTGCCAACATATATATTTTTTTATTACATAGTGTCTATCCCCCATATTATATATGTATATGAACATATATAAAGCCAATGATTTATATTTTTAAATTTTTTGTATCCCATATTGCATGAAATACTTCTTTACTGAAAACTATGAAAACTATTATCCTAAAGAAATAACAAATATTTTTAAATTTAAAACCCAAATGTGGATTATTTTATAAATAGATGCTCAACAATTCCAATTTCATTAAATGCTAGAAATTTCCTTTCGTAATAACACAAAATGCTATATTTATGAGACTGTTTATTTGTCTCTTTCTTTCTTAACACTATTCTATTTTGAGAGTACTGGCTACATAGTACATTTTTAAAAGAGTTTTATCTAGTATACATTCATTATTCTTTTTTATGAATTTCTTATCTATTCGAAGACAACTGGGATTCCATAAAATTTTAACATCCTTCTATTCATTTCCTCCACAAAGAAAATTGCAATTCAAATGCATTATGTCTTTGTTTTGAGGGCTGACATTTGAAAATTATTAATATTTTAATATTCATAAAGAATATTTTACATACAGAACTATGATATATTTTTGAACAGAATCATATTAATATTGGCTCCTTACAGAATTTTAGTATTTCTCATATAGAATTATGGTATGGTTCTGAACTTGTTTTGTGTACTTAATGCCCTTCAATTAGACATTATATGTTTTGGTATACACACTGTAGATATTTCTCATTAGAAAAAAAATGTCTAACTCACCTCTATTTCTTGCAGTGATTTTAATGGTAATGTGTTGTTTGTTTATAGATAAGGGCAATGGATTTGGTGTGTCAACTACTTTCAGCCTCCTTATATCCACATGTACATCTTGAACTCTGCTGAGGAACATCTAAGGGTCATAGATCCCTGGCTTTGTGATAGACTTCTAGGAGAGCCTTGCTCTGCTGCCAGCTGTTTACCGCTCTACTCTTCGCAATTATCAAAATTAACAAACCCTTCCACTGTCACAATTACATAAGTATCACAAACATTAGGTCTTGTATTCTTGCTCTGTAGGTTTCAGATGAATTCTTTGGTCTCCGTGTTAGTTTTCCACACTTTACAAACCAGAAAAATTCATATTAAAAAATAAAAGAGGGGGTGGGTTTCATGGGGTTTGTTCATAATCCTCCTTTAAAAAAAAGAAAAGAAAATTTATACTTGGATTATAAATAAGACAGTCTCACTAATTTGTTAGAACATTGAGAGTGAATTATGTACCACATACAGAATGCCAGCTGCACAGTATTTCTGCATCTCTCTCTTTCTCTCCATCTCTGTTTCCATTTCTATATCTTTCCTTTTCTCTCTCCATCTGTACTTACTTACATACATACATACATACATACATGTTTTTAGAATAAAATAGTGTCTGTTGGTTCCAAGAATAAAATAAAATAGATAAAACCAAAAAATATTAAGAACATATGAAATTGTAGAGAAATGAAAAGCTGAATATTGAGGCATGAGAACAGAACAGAACTCAGCTTTCCTAGAAATCATTTTACACTCTATCGTACCACAATATTTGTTTGTTTCACTAATATATGGAAAATTAATGAGTGAAACGGTGACAGTATAATGCCTACACATAGGAATTACTTTCTAGATAAGGAAAACAGGAATGATTGAAATAACTTTACAGTAATCAGCAAGAAAGATCACATTAACAACAAGTGTTTTGCCTCTGCAAAAAGAAAGAAAGAAAAGAAAATGAAAAAAGAAAAAGAAAGAAAAGAAAGAAAGAAAAGAGCCCATACAAGACCTTGAACTTTCAATTCTTTGTAGATCTCTGTTCATTTCACAGCTTCCTGTGCACTCCTAGAGAGTGGACCAGGGCTCAGAGCTGCACTCCATTGTCACTGCATTTGCCAGTGTGGCTGAAGTTTAAAAAGTTATTATTTTTGTGCCATTTCATTTGTGCTTTTGAAATCTTTGAAGCCATCTCACAAGGTGTTGATTATTCTTTTTTTTTTTTTTTTTTTTTTTTTTTTTTTTTAGTTCTTGACTTGGAAACTTGTAGAGGCTCTGTTTATCTGTCCCAACTATTGTTCCACATACTCTCTTATTTCCACTGCATAGATTATTAGAGCCCACGTATTTTAAGAGGCTCTGTAGGGATCACAGTCCTACTGATACCTTCATTTCAGAATTTGAAAGATCAAGTATGTTTCATTTTAAGGCACCAATATTGTGATAATTTTTTATGGCAACCACAGAAAAATATTACAATTTATTTGAAAAATTCAGATTTACACTGGGGAACTCTGCATAGCTTATCTAAACCAGGGAGTGATAAGACAGCTTGACTGAAATTCCTTCCACACACCAGGGGATAGAAGGCTGTGTTCCCCAGAAAAATTCAGCCATTACTTCAGAAACAGCTGATAAAGTGGATAAAGAAAAAATCCCACATATTAATTAAAATAAATTATTTATGTGTTTTATTACATATTAGCATTTTAGGTACATCCATCAGAAACGAATACCTCAAAAGCGCAAAGAAAAAATATTATATGGCCAAATCCTTAATATTTTAGCCATCTATTTTTAAAATAATTGTATCACTAACCAAGTGTTTCCAAAACATATTTTATCCCTTTGATGCATAATTTAATGTCCTGTTGATTTGGACTTGGTTGCTTCTCTGGCCCCCTTCTTTCTGATACAAGGTTTCATCAAAAGCACCATATGATCAGACTCACCTCTCTATATTTAAGAAAACTTCAAATATTCTTTCCAGTTGCCAACAATTCTGGTGGGAAATATTCAACATCACCATAATAATATTTTCTTATATTTATTTTTCCCACTTATTCTCTCAAAGACCAGATCAATTTGAAATGCAACCACCATTTGATCCAGCTATCTCACTCCTGAGTCTATATCCAAAGGATGTAAAAACAGCATACTATAATGACACAGCCAATTCAATGTTTATAGCAGCACAATTCACAATAGCTAAACTGTGGAAGCAATCTAGATGTCCTTCAATAGATGAATGGATAAAGAAACTGTGGTACAGGGCTGGGGATGTGGCTCAAGTGGTAGCGTGCTCACTTGGCATATGCGGGGCACTGGGTTCGATCCTCAGCACCACATAAAAATAAGATAATGATTTTTGTTTCCACGGAAAACTAAAAAATAAATGTTTAAAAATTCTCTCTCTCTCTCTCCCTCTCTCTCTCTCTTAAAAAAAAAAAAGAAAAAGAAACTGTGTTATGTATGTACAGTGAAACATTACTGACCAATAAAAAAGAATAAAATCATGACATTTGCAGGTAAATGAATCGAGTTGGAGACCATCATACTAAGTGAAGCAAGCCAACCCTAAAAAACCAGGGAGGAGGATGTAAAGAGGTAGGAAAGATGGTGAAATGAGACAGACATCATTACCCTAGGTACATGTATGATTGTACGAATGGTGTGACTCTACTTCATGTACAAACAGAGAAGCATAAAATTCTACTCCACTTGTGTACAATGAAATGAAGAGATTTCTACTGTCATGTATAACTGATTGGAACCAATAAAAATTTTTTGAAAAGAATATGAATAACTCCTATACTGTTAAAATAATTACTATTTGTTATTCATTTAATAATTGAGGGTGGAGTGAAGCAACTATATCCTTAACTGTGAATAAGTGAAAAACATAAGGATAAGAATATATTCTTATGGTGGTGTTTAATATTGACCACTAGAATTATTGGCAACTGAAAAGTCTGGGTTATAACCAAAATCAACAAAACTAGTAAGAATACAGTTGCTTCACTGTACCTGTACAGTGTACAGCTCAGCCCAGCTCACCAATGTTTGAAGATATTTTGTATTTTCCTTGTTATACTAAATGTTTTGTTTTCAATATGCTTTCAAGCTTCCTATTTTAAACACATATGTATTTTACTTTTAAAAATAGGTTGTACAAGAATATAAACAAAAAAATTAACAAAATCAAGTTTTTTAGAAACACAAATGTTGATAAAATAGCACATTGGTAGATAACAAAGCATAGCCACATGCCTATTAGTGAAGTAATGAAGCAAATATTCACACAATCAAAAGTTATATAGATAGGAGATAGTCAACAAAAACATTCACCTAATTGTCAAAATGCTACTTGAATGATTGCAGCCAAAATATTACAGAGCAAAGGGGTGTCATAGTGGCCCTTGGTTACTGGTTCTTGCAATTACTTCAGAAAGATTTCACAATTATAACTCAGAGTAGTGGACTTGGGCTTATTAAAATAAATAAGAAATCAAAAAAATGGGACACTCTCAAGGGAGATAGTACCTCATGCCCTCCTGTTTATTGGGGATCACAAGAAAGTTTCCAACCCCTTCAGCTCTTGACTTCTGACTGAAAGCAGGATAGGATCATACTTTACAGTCTATGTTGTCCACAGTCTTCCCTTAGGGATGGATGATTTTATTATTATAATAATATTCTTAAGACCCAAGATCATCTTGGATCACATTGACCCTCAATGACCAGTTCTAACTGGGCCTCTGCCTATCTTAAGTTCTGGAATCTGGTCTACATAAAAGATACAAAAGTCCCCCAACGGGATCCTTCAAAGTAATTTGCATTCTTCCCATTCTTAGGGAGGATCTCTAGGCCTTCATTTTCCCCATATCCTACTGACTAAAGTCAGCTAAGGCTGCAATAAATTATTTTTTAAAAAAACAAAAATAAAATGTGAGATTTAGCATAGTGGGTCCAGTTTATAAAACTATCCCCTTACCCTCATGTTTCCACCACTCATTCTATGTTACCTATCAAAACGAGCAAGATTCACACCTAAGAGCCAAAACTTCTCTTGCAAGTTCACAGAAATTCTAATTTACTTCCATAACAATTAGGAGATTGATGTTTCCACAGAGATAGATATATATATATATATATATATATATATATATATATATATATATATATATATATACACACATACATATATACATATATACACACACACATGCATGTGTGTGTGTGTGTGTGTGTGTGTAATTTATCCCACCATATACCTTGGTTACTTGGCTAAGTTTTTATTTATTTTGAGTTTATCCAAAGAGAATTTATAGAACTCGACTACATATTTGCTATTCTTCTAGTACATGTCAGTACAATCAGATAACAAATATCCAAAGATCAAATGTGATATTGCTTACAGGTGGCACAAGATCACACTCAGGGAGGAAGAAGCTTGACCATAATGCTTTCTGCCCCAGAAACACTTAGAGTCAAATTGGAAGGAAAAATGTTCTATTCAAAAGGCAACTTTGAAGGAAGATGGAAGAAATTTTATTGTTTCAAAAGTCCCATCTCCAAAAAATTCTGGAAACAAGGAAAACTTTTAAAATGGGCAAGTGATGTTTTACAACAAAAGAGAGACTTTCCCAGAGTTTGAACAGATTTTGCTTCAGTCATTAAGGCCCACAGGAATTTCCCACACCTTTGCTTCTTCTCTGTTCCAGGAGCCTTTCTGGTGATATCCAAAGATGTCTGAGACTTCCTGGGGCTAGCATCTCTATCTTCCTAATTTGCTGAGGGGAGTTCTCTCAAATTCAGTCCGTTTCAATATCTGATTATAAATATGACGTGAAGTCACTGTTTTCCAATCTGGTGGATTTCATGGTTTCCCTGAGCTGGTGCAGGTGCAGCTGCATGTATTATGGGTGATGTCCAGTGATGCACTCAAGTACCCTTCTGACTTCAACTAAGAAGCCAATGTCTTCTGTATTGTATTGCATTGGTATTACATACATACTTGTGGTGTATTTATTTTTTTAATCAAAAATTCTACCTTTTGATTGAAAAGGTTTGATAAAATGTGAATTAATCTAGAAAAATGTTTATACTAAAGAAATAAAACTCAAAAATAGAACTTTTCTATTCCTTCAGTGGAAAAGAGGAAAAGGTGCATTGAAATAGGAGATAGCTGTTGAGAACCAAAACTTCAAAAACTAATTTTGAAAATTAAAAGTTGTACGTCGAGTCACTTATATGTTGCTTGAATGTAGGGAAAATACACCAAAGTGTTTTTGAATCAAAGCATAATGGAGGAAATCAATGTACTTATTCAAGAAAGGCAAATTATGTAGCGTTATTTTAGGTGAAAATGGTAGAGAGTCTATTCCATTAAGTTAAAAAAAGGGGGGCAGGGACATTTACTCTTTTCTGACATGAAACTATTGAACAGTCAGAGTTTCTATTGGTCTTGAAATAAATACTAACTAGTAAATATTTCTGTCTCATGTATTTCCTTTCTCTCTCACACCCCCCTTGACTTCACTCTCCACCTTTGTATTTCACGTTGATATATGTTTAATTCATAGTTTCCAGTGTTCTGTTGATGAATCTGTTCCCGAATTTCTACTTGAAGAAGTGGAAAACTCTATCATTGTCATCTGTTTCTATATTAATAGGATGAATACAAATTGGGACTTATTTATGAGCCTGTTGGCAGAAGCCTTAGATGTAGTAGTTCACTTTGACAAACCATTTTGTTTTAGAAATCATGTTAAGTTAATAACTTTAGGTAAATACTGGTTCGTTTTCCTTTTTTTTTAAACAACCCAGAATATCTCGTTGGATACTAAGTTGGTAATGAATTTGTACAGTGCTGTTGTTGTAAGCAGTCTTGTCTATGCAGATTGGACCCATTCAGAAAGGTTATTACAGGTTTGGATCAGTGTAAATGACCAATAAAAATTCTCTTTCCTGATTAGATATTTTAATGCTAGATAAAGTCAATTTCCCTTGGGACTTTATCCCTATTCTCATAATGTTTCTTTCCTCATTCCCTGCCTTTTAAGCTGCTTTATATAACATTTAGTTAACATTATTTGCTATTTTTTTTTCTTCAAATGGTGGAAGAAATCTCCTTTAACAGTAAAAGGACCCATCTGTCACCTTTGTAGAGATTGGGGTCAGTATGACAATGTTATTCCGATTAGTCTTCCAAAACACTGCTTTAAAAATCAGGTTTTTTTTAAGTTATTTTCTTTTTTCAAAGTGCAAAGTACCTTCCTCTGATTGCTAGGTTAACAGTTTTACTCACCTTATCTCCATTATCCTCTTAAGGACTAGATTTTTAAACAACTTTACTAGTATACCTGCTGTGTAAAGCCATTTTCTTCTTTAGAATTTGATTCTAAAGGCATATCTTGAGTTTCAACACTGAACAATGGATACTTGATGGTGGGAGCAGATAATAGTGTCTGGGAAAGATTTGAAGGACTTACCATGTCTCTCAGAACAGCCTTTAACCTAGCACCTGACAAGTATGTTTTAGAATGGAAAGCAGAGATATATAAGGTAGAAAGGAAGAAGAAATTCAGAACCAAATATAATTTCAGGAAATGAATAAAATATGTCAGAAAAACATCAAACATTTCCATACTTTTCCAAACTTACAATTTTTAAAATATTCTTTAATTTTTCTTAGCACCATATGCTGCTCAGATAAAACAGGATTTGCAGATGATGGAATTATTGTCAAATTCTTTATTGTTATGGTTTCACATATTAGCCGAATCTTGCCTCTGATGGGGATTTGCAGTTTATGGTATATCCAAAATTTCATAATTATCAGTTTGTGTGATCAAGGGGATTTCAGGCCAGGCACAGTGGAACATGCCTGTAATCCCAGCAACTCTGAAGGCTGAGGTAGAAAGGTAGCCAACCTGAGACCAGTTTTAGAAGGTTAGTGAGATCCTATCTAAAAAAACAAAACAAAACAAAACAAAACAAAAAAAACCCCAACAGCCTGATAAACATGCTCTCACGTCCAAATCCAAAGAATGGACTGATGCAAAGCTATAGAGAAAGCAAGGCTTTATGACACTTCTGCAAGATTGGCATCTGTGTGAGCAGGTGCTATGTCCCTCTCCTAGTTCCTCATTGGCTGAGTACTATGGGGTCATTCCCAAATATCATCTACACATTACTGTCTCCCTCTGGGTTATTTAAAGGAAAGTACCATTAGTTGTCCCTACGCACCCCCCCCTTCTTATATTGTGGCAGGAAAGTCTTTGGGATTGAGCACATTTGGGCACATACACAGTTCATCTTTGTTGGTTGGCAAGCCCTTGCTCTCTCACCACCTGTTTGTCAAAAAGGGCTGAGAATTTTTACACTCTGGTGTGAACTGCTTGTAACTTTCCCTTCTGTACTGGCCAACTGCAGCCTTTCCTCATTTTTTGAATGGAAACAAACTTTTATTTGTTCATAATATTACTGCATATAAAGAAAAAAGGATCTAAAAGATTATTAAAATGAATAAGTGAGTTTAGCATGATGCCAGGTTGCTAAGTAAATATACAAAACAAACTACATTTCTATCAGCAAAGTGGCAGCTATTATGAAGACAAACAACAATAAGTGTTTGCAAGGATATCAGGGAAAAGCACACTCATACATTGCTGGTGGGACTGCAAATTGGTGCAGCCAATATGGAAAGCAGTATAGAAATTTCTGAGAAAAATGGGAATGGAACCACCATTTGACCCAGCTAGTCTATACCCAAAGGACTTAAAAACAGCATACTACAGGGACACAACCACATCAATGTTTATAGCAGCACAATTCACAATAGCTAATCTGTGGAACCAACCTAGATGCCCCTCAATAGATGAATGGATAAAAAAAAAGTGGCATATATACAGTGGCCTTTCTTACATCTCAATTTTACATTTAAGTCTAAATACTCTATTTTGAAAATGAACCACTGAACTTTCTATTTCTCACATTGGGGATATAACTCAGAGGTAGAACTCCTTTGAGTTCAGTTCCAGCATGAATGAATGAATGAATGAATGAATGAATGGGATTTCATTGTGACTGACTTGGTGTACTTTTTCTTTTGAGTTATGTAGGTCAGTGTTACATTTAATTTCACTTTATACTCGGTTTTGCTCAGCTACATTGACTAGTGTTTGTTTATTGTTTCAATGCAAATAAACAGGTTCCTTTATCTAACATTAGTGAGGGATCACACACACACACACACACACACACACACACACACACACACAGAGAGAGAGAGAGAGAGAGAGGGGAAATTTTAAGAAGTAAGCATATCAATTGTTTATTCAGTTCTGCTTGATTCTCTTGAGAAAATGTCTCTAATGGCTCATTGTCATATTGGAATCTTTCACATGCTTTGACAAGGGACAGGATTCATGTAAAGGACTATGCCAGGTAGTAAGCACTGTAATGCTACTGCTTGCCTGTATCAGCACAAAGGTGGTTGATTACTGATTGTAGAAAGTCATATCTTTTTCGACTCATTTATGAGTAGCCCAGAAGAACGGAGCCCAGAAAAACTAATCCAACACAGGACAATGTCCAGAGGACTTCTCATCTGCCACTCTGTTCTTCTCCCTTGATGATGATAAAACATTCAATAAAATCTTACACTGATAAAATGGTGCTGCCAATGATTCTGTTAGTTTTATGAACTGTTCATAATATAATGGTGTGTCCCATCACCACCACCCTTTATTTGATCACAACGACATTTACTGGAATATTTTTCTGAAAATTTCTTGCCATGGATTCTGAAATCCATGGTCTAATGGAATGATCATTTAAGAACTTATAATTCATAAAGAACAAAATTTTAAACACGTGGCATTCTTCTTTCCCTTTTAACACAAAGTAAAAAGTTTTTGAAAACTGATTTGCTTAAAATTCAGAGAGTATGATGAAAATGACAGGGTACCATCCATAGAAGGGACTGGAGACAAAACCAGCTAGGTTGGTGTAGAAAACAATCCAGGAATCAAGGTTTTCAGTTTGGTGATCAAAATTACATATTTTAGGAAAAAAAAATAGATTCTTATCAACCTCAACCAATGTGCTTTGTGTTTTTAAAATAGATTATATTACTTTTACATCAAACGTATAAGGGTCACACAAATTTGGTGTCACCTATACTCTGGGTATACACAGAAGAAATCACTCAACCAATAGAAATATGAGTCAGGAGGCAGGTATGTTTGGGGAAAATCACCTGTGTTTTGTGGAAAGGAAAATCTGCAGTTTGTCTATGTGACTGAACCACTCTTCACACTTAATGTTCTTTTGCTGTTGCTGTTTTCCAGTTTCAAATATTTTCCTCCAAAGAAACACACAAGGAACCGTCAAAACTACCAAGTCACTCTGACTCACTCATTTTACATAATCTAGAATTAACTTTGTTTTTTATAATAATAAATTATTTGCCCAGAGGCATTCCTGTAGGCCATTTGTTGTTGTTGTTGTTGTTTGTTTTTGAACATGTGATATATGATCTCAAACTGAGCATGGTCAGGAATGGGCCCTCCTCTCCACTTCATGATGAGTTGTTTCTATGTGAATATGTGTAAGTTTCTTCAATATAGACCCTTACTTTCTTGTTTTGAGGAAGTGTTATTTTGAGAATCATTTCCTGTTAGGGTCTATAAACAAGTCAAAATGCCAGGCGCCATCTTGACTTGAATGTTAGGGTCTGTAAACAAGTCAAGATGGCGCCTGGCATTTTGCCAGAGGGAGTGGTTTAAGAAGTAATGCCAGCAAGCCATTAAGTGTGGAGATTCCTTATTGGTTGATTGCTGTATCTAGTTGATGTTAATTAAGATAAGCTGTGTGTAATGTATATATACCCCTCCTGTCCTACAATAAACGGCTCCCACTCCTGCTGTATCAATCTACACAAGTTGCTCATCACCCCCCGGCTATTTTGCCCAGCCAGCCGGGCTGCGGCAATTTCCAGTGCACTCCTTACTTCCTTTAGGTAATAAACCTTTCTTTATACTCTGCTCTCCTGGCTGTATTTATAGGCTTTGTACTGACTAAGGGGCAAAACCACTTTGTTTGATTACAAAACCAGTGACTCAGTTGGACTTTTCTCTTGTAGGCTCCTGAGCTTTTGCTGCTACTGTGCCCCTAGTAGGAGAAGTAGTTGGGACGGCAGCCTACCCTGTGGGGAAACTCCCCTATGTTGTCAGAAGTGGGTCCCAAGCAGACAGTGGAAAGCACCATCCAGGGGACTAGGGTGTTAACTCGTTAACCTCCCATCAGCCTAGATAAACTTAGTGGCTCCTCTGAACCTTTTGCTTGGAAGTTTCCCCCAGAAGGTGAGTGTTTTTGGACTCTTATGTGGCAAATAAAATCCCAATGAGAAAGGAAAGAAGGCCTTATGTTAAGAAAGTGCAAGTGGGTCAGCCACAGGTCCAGTCGAGTACACTTCTGTCTAGAGGTAGGGGAGATTGAAAGAAATTTCTGCCCTGATTGAAACCAGGTATAGTTGAAAAAAAGAAAGATTGAAAGAAAACTCTGTCTAGGCTTAACAGTTCTAAGAGACTGAAATAAACCTTCATCCTACGGGAAAGATTGGAAGCCACTTCTCCCCTATAGATCTGTTCTAGGAGATTTTTCCCCCCAAAGTTCCCATTCGTATGCTTTCATAGTTCAAAATCCCTGAAACCCTTCAATTATAAACCAAATTTGACAATTATGGTTGAATAAATAATTGTGGAATTTGCAATTTGACTAATCATTGTTCCCCCATCCCATAGGTATCTATCTTTCAATATCGGAAGGGGAGCCTCTTTCCACCAATGACAGTGGTTTGACTGTGGATCAATGACTTAAAAAAAATGTGCTTGGGGGATACTTCTCCCAGTGTTTCCTGCAAATGCAGTTTTAATTAATTTATTTACTTCTCTGGTATCTTTTAACATTATTTAGCTCATAATAGCAATATGTGCTTCCCCTTTTTTTGTTGTATTTATTTTTGTTTCTACATGCTTAATTTAGTATTTTGTTTGATTGGCATGCCTCATCTAATATCTGCAGTAAATACCTGTAAGACAATCCTTGAATTGTAGTTATAGAAATGACATGCAAGCCTGTTAGCTCTCTGTCTCTGTATTATATTGTTGACCTTTGCCTTCTATTAATATATTTTGTTATTCAAAGTTACTTGGAGGTTTGTTATTTGAACCAATTCTAGCTGGAATGCAAACATCCAAGAGTTAACTCCTAAACTCTTTTTGGGGGGCTGAGAAAAGGGGAAAAATGTAAAGGAGAAGAGGCAAGAGATGTGAGATGGAATATGAAAGAAAATTCTGCAATAACAATTTGGAACATAAGATAAAGTGAGCCTTTCTGAATCATTTGTAACTATAAAACTTCTGTTTTTTTTTCCTTATGTCTTAGTTTACCTTTCCTTCCTTTCTTTCTTAAGGTAGTTTTTTCCCCTCTTTTTTTTAAAAATTATTTGTTTTATTTTAATATTTTCCTTTACATTTAGTTTTTCAGATGAATTTCTACCACTAAAACAAAAATATTCAGTAATTAATATCGCAAAGACCTTCCAGTTGTACTCTCAAAATTTCTGCAATGAACTAGCAATGCTGTTTATTTTCTAGAGAGTATATTTCGCTGCTACTTCCAAATGACATGAGCATTTCTTTTGAGAACCATCCTGGACTGAATGCACTCATAACAAAGGGAAAAATATCATTTTCCCCAACTCTAAAAAAGGCCTCTGGATGGAGACTCCAGATCAGGTGGCCTTCTATTTCTGAGTGTATTTTACCCAGGTCACTGGTTTTCTCCTGCTGTCCATTTTCTGTGACAGCTGCCAGAATAAACTGTCTCAACTTCAAATGTTGCCTAAGACTCATTTTCAGCCCCAATTGGACCAAAGGCAAAAATTTATCCCTGGAGAATCTGGTCTACTAGGACTGTCCCCTGAATGAGTCACCCCGAGAGCTTTGTGATACATTGAACATATCATTCCATAAACTAAAAAGCAATTTTGGAGTTTTTAAGAATACAAATTCAAAATAAAAGCTTCTTGAGTTTTGTAAGTCATTTTCTATTACCCGAACACTGTTTGTCACTTTATGTTTGATATTTCCCTAGAAATGTATATTACTTCAATTCCTATAAAGTATCAAGCTGAAATATGCTCATAGTTTATAAAATAGAGGACTCATCCTCATAGCACATACTTTAAATTCCAAGATTGCTATCCAAATAAACTAGATCATTCACACACATTCCTGGCAAAAATTTGAAATGACACAGTTACTTTGGAGGCATCTTTAGATGCAAGTTTCTTGTAAACTAAATGTGGGCTTATTATATGGCCAAGTAATTGCATGTTTGGTATTTATTTGGAGAAAGAAAAGCTAATGTTCCCACAAAACCCCCACACAAATGTTGTAATAAGTGCAGTTTTGTTTTATAATAGGCAAAACCTGTTCAGGAAAGGAAAATCACTTCAACTGGTAAGTACCTGAATAAAGTGCAGAAAGTGGTATACCCACACCATGGAATACACTTCATCAATAGGAAGTGGATATTCACAATTTGGATTGATTTCATGGGAACTTGGATTGATTTCATGGGAATTATGCTGTATGGAAAAAGTCAAAATTATATGCTCCATGATTTCATTTATATAACACTCTTAAAATGATAGTTATAGAAAAGAAGAAACAACCTTTAGTTATCAGGGAAGAGTGGGAATGAGGAGAGGATGTGTGTAGTTTTAAAGGAGTTGCACTAAGGGATTTCAGAAAAATCCAAAAAAATGACAGAGCCAAAATACATCTAAGATAAGTTACAAACAATATGAATTTTTAACTTCTAGACTTCAAGTTAATGATTATGCTTTGTAACACACAGCTGATGATGGGTGTTGGAAGGGAGTAGCAATCAGATGAATAATGTGTTTGTAGTGCAAGCCCTTGAATTTTATGTATGTTGGACAACTAGAAATAGATTTTTCATTTATTCAAGAATTAATGGCAAAATATTAAGTAGATAAATATAGTAACTCATATTTAAATAGGAAAATACTGGTATGATTTTTGAACCATTCTTCAATTTACTTTAAAGGAAGAAGAAGAAAAATTAATACCATATAAAAAATAATTTAGAATATAAGGGTTTTTTTTTTCCTTTGAATTTAGAAAGGATAAATACTGGTTGGTAGTTAAGTGGCTGGATTTAAATAAGATATCTCAAACTGCTTTCATTTAGTGACAAGGATATTTTGGAAAATAGATCTTACAGTTTACTCCAATAAGTGGAATGAATTAGTTCCACAATAGAAAGCCAATGTTGAGATCCTCAATTAACAAATTCTAATGAAAGGGACTCTTAAACAATTTCGAAATGAATTTTTGTTTGAAATTCAATTTATTTCTTATAGGGGAAAAGAGATTTAATCTGGTCTGAAATATAACCCTCAGGGTTCTTTTCTAGTAAAGTAGAAAATATGTTAAATCTATCACATTTTTAAGGTTGAAAGAAATTGCTTAAAAATATATTCCCCACATGATAACATTTAAGCACAACTGCAACACTGAAGAGTCATATTTACAAAGGGAAAATGAGTGAGGTATTATAATCAGATCACTATGCCTTGAACATATCTATCATCAATTCTGACACCTGGACGGGTATAGAATTGATGTTTTCAACATGATTTTGTCTAATTTGAAATTCATAGTTATTTCTTTAAAGTCTATGACCATTTTATTTCTAAAAGTGTTTTCTATCTGGAGTAGTATATGTTTCTCATGGGAACTTCAAGTCTATGAAGAAAGACCCAAGATGAATCTAGTCTTCGTTTACAAATATTTAGAGAAATTCTTCTCTGTTCCTGAACAAAATATTTTACTTCTAGGCTTAAAACAGTAGCAATAATATGAATTACTACAATTATTATTGATAGTCATCAAGTTTATATTGCTGGAATGAAATACAAAAAAAAAAAAAAAAGAAAGAAAGAAATACAGAACGAGGTACAAATTTGAGATGTATCTGGAGTAAATTGAAAAGACTTCTAGGGAGTTTCCATGTTGCTTATATAGAAAAGCAATGGACATCATAACCAAATTCTCTGGGAATCGGAACATGAAATACTATGTAGAACTTAATGTTAAACATGGATAAAATGAATCACTTAAAATTTGCTTAACTGGAGTCCAAACCTTTACTTTTTGGCTTTGTATTTTCCCTAATTCAGGCTCCCTGACGCACTTTTCTTAACTTGTTGGTAATTTAAAAAGAAGAAGAAGGAGGAGAAGGAGGAGGAGGAGGATACTCTATGTAGAGCAAAACTGTGCTTCTTCTTCCCTTGTATTTCTCCTTATATGAGTTTATTGTTTGGATGAAACATTAAGTTTAGAACATTTAGAATATAAAGTATTCCAGAGATGTTTTTCCCTGCTACATGCAAACATCTTCATAGAGTTTTATAAAATGTATATGGTAATTTACTCTGACATCTATAATTTATACTCTTCATAATTTTAACACCAAAGTTGAACTAAAAGATTGAATGCTTTAAAATATTTGCTATATTTTATTGTATCAAAAATGCATATAAGTTTTATAATAAAGTAAGGTGTAATTAAACTGGTCAGTATGTTGCCAAAAGTTCAGGCTTGTATCTGATGCCAATCCAATGATGAGGATACTGTTTTGAGAACAAGGAACAGAAGGTTTATTGCTTTGCTAGCAAAGGAGAAACACAGGGACTCCTTTCCCAGAGGCTGTAATTCTGCCCATCACTAGAAACAGGGGGCTTGCTCTCTGTTAGAGCAGTAATTCACTTGTTCATTTAGGAGATAGTTATTTCTGAGGTTTTCTGGTACCATCCCCACAGTCTGGGTTATTTCCTTTCTATGGTGGATGTGTACTCAAGGACAGATAAATAGGCCTAGGACAGGGAATTCAGTTCTTCCCTTTCCTTGAAATAAGGGAGAGGAGAGATTAGGGAGGAGCAGAAGAACAGGAAGAAGAGAAAAAAATGTGCATTTAAAAAATAAACTGCAGTGGCAGAGCAGCAAGGGTTATATTCAAAGCATAAAGTGGAACACTGTTACAAATATATCAGAATAAAAATGAGTGGAAATTTTTTTTATGTGCACCTTATTCAACATGACATATTTTACTGTATTATTTTTCTAATTATATATGGTCAGGCAGATTAGGGTACATTTTCCCAGGTACCAAAGGTTTCTTGAGATGTAAATACAAACCTGAAAAGGAATAAGTTGAATCATAATGAAGTTCATCATCACCTAAATGAGTTTCACACATTTATAGTTAATTCCAGAGTAGATACAGTAAAACTTTTGTTTTTATTTTAGGAATATTATGTATGCTTCCTAGCACTTAATTTTCAACTGTGAATAATCAACAGCAGATTAGCCATGTCTAGATATACTCATTTGCCATCACTGCTGTTGAAAATACCCTTTTATCATGTTACCTCTAGATTGATCTCTTTTGTTATATGGACATTCACAGTTACTGGAAGAATAAATTAATAACTGGATTTATTCTCTTGATTTTTCAATGACGGATTCATGAAGTAACCTGGAAACCCTTGGGATATCACAATGAACTAATGAATTTTTCATTAGAGATCCTATTACAAACTTTTTATCTCTTGAGCAAATACTTAAGTTAAAATCTAGCATGCACTAAGCAGCCTACTGTTCCTTCTTATGTTAATGAGGAGGCTAATTGCAAATTTCCCTAGGTAATCTCTGTGTCAATTATTCATGAACCACTGACAAGAGACATAACATTTCTGAATGACAGCCCTCAATCCTTTTGTTTACAAGTTTAAAATATATTCAGGTTACTTGGAAAGACTTTAAGCTTTAAAATTGACAGAAAGTAAATTCAAAGGAAAAATGATTCTGGGAAATTAAAATACCTAACATCTTGTATTTGAATTTATTTATAGTTAACTTAGTATGGAATATAAAATGTTTTAAGAAGAAATAATTTTTAAAAAACGACATTATTTCAAATTCTTTAATTATGTTATTGGATTGGTATTTTTGAATGAAACTATGCATTTCCAAAAGGATTCCATCTACTATATGTAATTGTAGATTTTTTTTTCTGAAAAACAAATATGATTAAATTGCCATACAAATTAGTACAAGAAGACTAAGGAAAATTTGATTTTAATTAAAAAAAAAAAAATATATATATATATATATATATATATATATATATATATATATATATATATATATATATATTTTCCCCTGTAGTTACATTGCATCTGCTCATTCTCATGGATATATTTAAATTACGGCCATTTTATGGCCATTTTATGATGAAAAATATTACAAAGAATACCACTAGTGTATGGGACATGAGGGCAAGGCATGTGGGAATGGGTGGAGAGCTTCCATTCCTATTCTGGGCCCTGGACCTTCTAGAATCTTCTGCCTGTTCTGATACTGGGAAACTCTCTGCAACTTGATAGTTTGGGGTTTTGTGAAGACTTCATTGCATATCAAATCCTAAAATATGGTGTGGAAACCCATCAAAGTTTGGTCATATTCTTCTTGATCTCTGTGCAACATTGTTTCCTTCCAGAGACAGGACAGGTCCTCTTCTGAAATGAAGGTCTTATCTTCTACTGTCCGACAAGATGAGTAAGAGAAAGGTAAGGATGATTAATGCTTCATGAATCACCTTGGGGAAAAGAAACTCTAGTTTCTGTAGTCTGTCTTGGGAAAGGAATTATAAGCCACAGATTGTGAACCAAAGCCAAAATATATATACTATCATATTATAGTAAGCAAATTTGAGATGAAAAAAATAATTTTCAGGAAAATTTAGTGGGCCTAAGAAACAGAAAATTCCTTGCAAATGGTGCCTCTGAGCATTGGTAATATACCCTTCTTTGACTGAGTCACAAGGGAAATATGATGCTTTAATTGGTCAAGCCTTAGTGTGCTCTGTAATAGATTTCATATGAAACATGTAAAAACTAACAGCCAGGAGAGAGAGGTCACCAAAGAAAAATCCAGTTCAATACCAAGAGAGATTTTTTTTTTTTTGAGGAAGCTCAATTCTGTTTTCCATAGTGGCTGTGTTAATTTATATTTCCTCCAACAATGTATAAGAATTCTCTTTTCTCTATACCCATGTCAAAATATAATTATTTAATTTATTTTTGCCTTTTTTACATTAGCCATTCTAACTGGGGTAAGGTGATGTCTCATTGTGGTCTTGACTTAAATTTCTTTTATGATTAGTAACATTAAGCAAATTTTCATACTCCTGTTGCTCATTTGTCTTCTCTTGGGAAACAGCAAGTCTTTTGTCCATTTTTTTAATTAAATGTATTTATTTATTTTTGGTTATGGGTTTAGTTACTTGTGTTTTCTGATAGACACCACTTTGTCACATGCATCCTTTGCCGCAATATTCCCTGTTCTTTTGATTCTCTTCACTGTTGATCTATCAGTTCCATGACTCAGTATATATCAAAAGGAAATGAAATCTGTTTATTAAAGAGAGGGATGCCCTTTCATGTTTACTGCAGCACTAGTCAAAATAGTCCAAATATGTAATCAAACTAAGCATTCATTCACCATTAATGGATTTAAAAAATGTGGTATGTGAATATAATGGAATAACATTTAGACATAAAAAGAATATTGTCATTTATAACAAAGTAGGAGAAGCTGGCGAATAATGCACTGAGTGAACAAGGTCAGGCACATGAAGTCAAATACTGATCTCACCCATGGGGATGTGCAGAAGTTGATCTCCTGGAAGTAGAAAGTAGAAAGGTGGTCGCCAAAGCAAGAGAGGGGAGGGGATAAAGGGGTAGGATGAGATCAGTCAGTGGCGATCAAGATACAGTTAAACAGAAGATATAATTTCTAATATTCTATTGCTCAGGGAGGTGACTATGGTTAATATATTTTATTCAGAATTTTAAAAGAACTGGGAGAGAAGATTTTGAATATTCTCATCACTAGGAAATGATGAACTTTTGATGTGCTATACTAAGTATCTAATTCAATTATTACATTACCAAAATTTACATGTATTGAAACATCAGAATGTGTCTCACAAATATGTACATTTATAATGTGTTAATTAAAAACAAAAATTAAAAAATGTCACATGACAGTGTGATGCATATTGAAGAGTCCAGTTGTCTATTTCATAGGACATTTTTTTTCCTTTCCTTCCTATTGTAGTGTTAGGTGTATTGACATAGTATATAAATTTCCAAAATCATAATAATAATTTCTTTATTAAAAATATCAATATTTTGTCAAAAGTATAGCTCATGAATTTCCAACTTCATTGTCAGCTTCTTTCATTATTATGTAAAATACATTTTCAAACTTTTTATTTAAAATTTATTTAAAATTTTATATCAATAACTTTGAAATTCCTTTGGTTACATTTTTGCTTAGAAATTTTCTCATGAATATTCACATATATCTTATCCTAATTTGCCTGTTTCCATTTAATATATATTTTTATATTGTTGTTGCTATAATATATAGATTTTTAAAATATATAGTGTGATAAAATTCAATGTCTGAAATACTTAACAAACTTTGAAAGCCCAATTTATTAAAACATATTTTTGTTGTACAGTAATTAGAAAACTAAAAGGTATTTAACAATTCTCAAAGCCATACTAGAATGTATTTCTGATTTTTAAAAATACTATACAAGCAAAAAGATAAGAAACTGCATGTCTTCCTTTGGCAATTCATTTTTTTAATTATTCTTTTATATATTACATACACTTCTGGAGATTGGAAATTTTTTACTTTAATCTTGCTAAATAGATAATAATTTCATTAAACTTTTCTTTTCCTTAAGTAGGTTTTTTTTGATTTCTTGGTCATGTTCTGGTTTGTCACTTTTCCCCAAAAGAAAAAGCTGAGGAACCTTGACATTTCCATTGAGATTTATGCACAGCGGTTAATATGAGTTCCCTTCTCTCTTGGGTATGTCTGGTTTTTGTTTGTTTTCTTTCTTTCTCTTTCTTTCTTTCTTTCTTTCTTTCTTTCTTTCTTTCTTTCTTTCTTTCTTTCTTTCTTTCTTTCTTTCGAATGACCCAACTCACCCATAGTTTATGTATTTTTATAGGGTATGTAAATTTGTGGACATCTATTAAGGTTCAGATATCTGGTATTGACCTGTCTGATTTCATGTGCTAGAAGCTTGGTCCCCAGTGCACCCACGATGATTTCATGGAACCTTTAAGAGGTGGGACCTAGCAGAAGGTGATTAAGTCACTGGAGGCAGCATCCTTAGATTAAAGTAGTCCTACTGCAATCCCAATTACTTCCAGAGAGGTTAGTTATTATAAACTGTGAGACTTACCCCTGAAACCCTTTGGTTCCTGTATTACCATATGATCTTTCCTTACGCATCCTCCTGCTGTGATACCATCATTCACCTTGAATGTAATTAGAAGGCCCTCATTAGAACTGAGTAGATGCTAGCACCATATTTTGGGGCCATCAAAACTGTTGGCTAAATGAAACTCTCTTCCTAATAAGTTACTCACACTCAGATATTTTGTTATAGCAACACAAAATGGACTGATACATTACAGTGAACAAGTAGTTGTAAGGTATCAAGATCATTTCTGCTGCTACCATGTAAAAATTAATGCCAAGGATAAGATTACACTACCAATCTTCTGCAGAGAGAGTGATCAATTGTTCCATTCACTCTAAGGGAAAGACTAATGTTAAATATCCCTTTCATACAGAAAGGGAGAAGGACAGGAAGAAATAAAAAGGGAGAGCCTGACTATCCTATATAATCATTCCACTTATTTTCATGACAGTGTATCATTTTCTTAGTTTTAAAATATGATACAAGTACTTCAAACTTGAATGTCATCATATATGTCCTATACCCTTCCTTGAAATTGTTCTGGAGTGCGTGCGTGTGTGTGTGTGTGTGTGTGTGTGTTTGTGTTCCTTAGCTCTGAGTTGGGTTATGAAGTCCTTTAGGGACTTATGTGGGCTTTTCAACACCTCATGCCCTGTTTTCAAAGAAAGCCTTGTTTTTGCATATATCCACTGTCATCTCGATAAGATTTGGAGAGAAGTGAATGCTCAGCTTGTCATTTAGATCTTTATGCTTTTTTTTCATACCCAAACCAGGAATTTCAAGGCTTTCTTTCATGATGTTTCTCTATATCTAGTTTTCTTCTTATACAAAAAAATGAGCATTAAAGGCAACATTTCCAATTTGAAATTCTTTTTTTTCTTTTGTTATCTTAACTAGGTAAAAGGAAAATAAAATGATGAGATAAATAAGATTCTGAATCAATACTTGCAATAACTCCAAGTGATTCTCTCTCTCTCTCTCTCTCTCTCTCTCTCTCTCTCACACACACACACACACACACACACACACCCCACTATGCATTTGAGATATAGATTTTTAAAACAAATCTGCTATTGTGAAGTATATATGTATAAAATTTTGTGTAGGAGAGTTTTGAGAGATAGGCAGTTATGGTAGAGACATATCTCATCACTTTGAATAAACTGGAGAAAACTATTTTGACCTATACCTATACCAATAGTAGTTTGACAAACTAATAAAACCACCATTTAAGTAGGTAATTTAATTAATACAACCCACCATTTCAGTATGACTCTTTTTTTACTCCAACTGTATTGCATTACATGTAATTTCTCTTCCCTGTCATAATGTTTCACATTTTGAGCTTTTGCATAACAATGACACACAGAAAGACCATTTGTTCTATGGAACATGACTCCTTCAAAAATTTCTGGAATGTCACCAATAACAAACTCAACCTCCTAGGAGATGCATGGAGGTTTTCATAACCTTTCTAAAACATTGCTCATGGGGATGGATTTACCTGCTTATTGTGTTCTTTCTGATTCTGGCTTTAATGCAGAGAAAGAGCCTTGTGTTGATTGACTTTGCCTTTAATGAGTTTGTTTGAAATGCATGAGCCTGTGAATTGTGCTGCTATTTTTCCTCATTCATATCTACCCATATCAATGTTTGCATATCCTTAAGAGTCTGGATCTCTTCTCCTTGTTGCCTCCTTTGTCAGCCACGTGAGAAATCCCCTGGACATACTAATGCTGCCAAATTCATCTGGATCATCCCAGGTCTCCTTTCCTCTGTCTCAATGTTGCACATTTACTTTGTCCAACTGCTCATTAATAATTCTCAGGGCTTTGGAGAATTTAACCTTTGGCATAGAACCACAGCTTTAATTACCTCACTCTTCACATTAATGGTCTTCCTGGGAGTGCTCAATGACCACAGAGCTACAAGGTTATGCACTTTTCAGTTTGCATACTCTATTTGGATTTATGAAACACCTTGACCACCCAGACAAGAAATCAAAATACCCATTGTGGTTACTACATTTTTTTTATGATGGTAAAAGATTAAAACAAAAAGGATTGAAGTGAAATGTTAAAGAGAGTTTCCCATCCTGTTCTTCATCTATCTCTTTCCTATTCTCAATCTTTCTCCTTAGAAATTGGAGCATAATCTTATACATATGATTAAGCAGATCACCATACCTGTTTGCCTTTTGAATAAAGAAGTACAGCAACAGTTGTGTGCTTGTGTATGGGTGTGTCCATGTCTATGCATATGTCTTGTCATGACTGTCATTGTTCTTATTCAATGCAAAAGAAATTGTGCCCTAAAGAAAATGGATGTGTTTATTCTAATTGCCACACTTCTCTTTCCTCTCAAAATCAGGGTCTCACTTCAGTTGTCTTTAACAAGCTAAGCTATGGAATATTATTTATCAAGCTGTTGCCCTAGTGTTAAAGGCCCTTCCTCTCACTCTTTTGAAACTGAGTCTGTGTTACTGTAGCATTGTTAGTTTAAAAAACAAAGCTGTGTGGGTGTGAGTACATTTTAATGGTTTAGTATAGGGACTGAAAGTCAGATACACCTTAATTCAAATGCTGGATGATGATGTTCCAATATTTAGTGTCCTTGGGAATTTGTCCTAAATTCTTCATCTGACTAATTGAGGTTATTATAACAACAGTCTTTTGCTGGGTAACCACAGGGTAACCCTCAAGGAAACATGAAGACAATTTGGAGGAACTGACAGTGAGGGAAACTGAGTGAGAACTCTTGCAAACAAAGCAATTTTCGGATGCTGACCCCCCACCCCCTCGAAGTATGCTTTCCTAAAATTGATCTGATTTCTTAATTTCCTTTTTTTCCATCATAGAAGAGAAATTCATAATCCTCACCCACTTAGAATCCTACCATGTTACAGTGCTCCTAGGTCCAAAAACTGCAGCTCACAAAAGGAGATGGGGGAAATACCACTGTCTCCTTTAATTGAAACATCATATCTATCCTCATTCATGCTCATTAAGAGATGGTTTTCCAATACATTTTTATCATTTGCATTTAGTAGTAATTTAGCCAAATTTGGAATATATATACACATTTGAATTGTTATGTTCTAATTATTATTATGAAGTTAAGTCTGTTAGGAACACACCTTTTCATTGAAAATTAGAAAATATTAGTAGGAATTTAGGTGTGTCTTTGTATTAGAGAAATTATGATCCAGAAAGAAAGAAAAATTTCAGAAATGTGAATAGAATTCTGTGTGGGGAAATTGTTAATATAATCTGTCAGAAAATTAAAGCATGCAATCATCAACTATTATTGCACTCCTATTTTACTTTATTTATTTAATATTGTACTGAGAATTGAACCGAAGGATGCTTTACCGCTGAGCGACATCTCCAATTCTATTTATATATTCGAGACAGGGTCTGGAAACTTAAGATAATGAGAGGCTCACTAAGTTGCCGAGGCCCTCCTGGAACCTGCCTTCCTCTTGCCTCGGCCTTCGGAGGCACTGAGATTCGAGGTGTGCATCACTGCACCCAGCTCTTTCTGGTATTTTTTTTTTTTTTAAATAGTGACAAGAATCAAATTGCTATGGTATTTGTATTTCATTATATATACTTAACATAGTGATGTTAGTATCTATTTAAATTGTTCATAGATTTGCTGTTATGATTATGTGATGTAATACTTATGATGTGAATAGAATAGAATATTAGTACCTATTAGGTCCTTATACATGTTACCTGTATTTTTAAAACACAGAAGTTCCACCCTTAGTTAATTGGACATCAGGCATATTTTAGAAAGCATGTGAACTACATATACTTAAGAGGTTTTTTGTTTTTTTTTTTTTTTTTTTTTTTTTTTTTTTTTTTTTTTTTTTTTTTTTCAAATGAGAATTTGCTAAATTGCCTAGGCTAGCCTCAGACTTGCAATCCTCCTGACCTAGCCTCCCTAGCAGCTAGAACTGCAGGTGTGCTCATCACACTTGGCTTATCTCACACTTCTTAATCATTGCTCTCTCTTTGCTTCAAAGACTGCTCCTGGAAGTTCTGGGTGGAGCTTTCTATTTCTGTCCTCCCCCCCATCACTGATGTGATCTGATGCCCCCTGCTGTAATTAATCTCTATAATGTTTATTTCAGTCATATTCAGATAACTCAAGTCAGATTAGTACAAATTCCTGCCTGGGAGATTTTAGGTAGGGCTGCTGAGCAAAAACCCTTTCTTGTCAGTGCTGCAATTGATCAAAGAACAAATTTCTGAGGAATTCTTAATGTGCAGCAACATAGAGTCCAAAAGCAAAGTGGATGACAGCAATAATAAGGGTTTTAAACACAAAGAAGACACTGGATACTGTGGTTTAGATGTGAGGTGTCTCCCAAAGGCTCACATGAGAGAAAATGCAAGAAGGTTTAGAGGTGAAATTATTGGGTACTGAGAGTTTTAACATAGTCAGTATGTCTCCTGACAAGGATCAACTGGATGGTCCCTGGGGGTGTTCCTTTGAGGTACATATTTTGCCCCTGTTGAGCAGAGCTCGATCTCTCTCTCTCTGCTTCTTGGTGGAATGTCCACTCTCTACCACGATCCTCTTCTGATGTGATGTTCTGTCTCAATTAGAGCCCCAAGGAATCGAGCCAGGCTTCTATAGACTGAGACTTCTAAAATAATTAGCCCCCAAATAAACTCTCCCTCCTCTAATTGTACTCTTCAAGTCCTTTGGTCACAACTGCAAAAAAGCTAACTAAAAAACTGGAAGAGAAGGATGGGCAGTAATCAGAGGGGTCTTGGTAAAATTAAGCTATCTTCTAAAATGGAGTAATAATTATGAACTCAGTAAAAATACCCAATGGCTACCCTCAGTATAAGGTTTTTCTTGGTTTGAGTGCCATTATATACTTTCTTCTGGGAGTGAAGAGGGACTGGATCCACCACTGGTCAAAATCAACCTGATTTCCAATTCTGGGCAAACCACCTCCCCACTACCAATAAAAAATGTACTAGTGATGGAATAATGAAATTTGGATTAGATATTCTTAGTATTTTACTGTCTGTAACACCATGACTTATAATACACTCACATTTGAAAAGAGAATGTATAATACAAGGAAAAATATCAAATTAAGTGAATTGATAGTTTAACAATCTCCTCTTTGGTATCCAAATAAATAATTAGTTATAATTTTCTATTTGAATTATCTTTTAAGAATAGTACATTTTATTTAAATAGCTAGAAATTATCAAAAGATTTTAAGTAAACACTATCAGGTATTTCTTAAGTCATCAGGATCACATTTTTCACATTTTAAATTTTAATGCAAAGATGGACACATGCGAATAACAAATCTAATACATGTAAATGTTGAAAATATAGAAATAGCATAGATTATAGCAAATGCTAATTTCAAAATCCTATGCATAAAATAGAAGTTGATTATATTCTAAATATGAACTTGGAATTACACAATACATGAAAGTTTTTATCTCTGAAGAAATAAAGGTTAAACTGCAGTCATGCATTGTTCCTTGATGGGGCTGTGTTCTGGGAAATGTGTCCTTGAGTGCATTCATCATGGCGTGAACATAGCAGACTTGTTACACAAACTAAGACAGCTGCAAAGTCACTAGGGGGTCGAATCTTATTGGAACCACATCCCACATGCACTTCATTGTTTCACTGTGGCTCAAAACACTGTTATGCAGCTCATGAGTGTAGTTTGTGCAGAATCTTCTAATTTCAACAGAAGGGAATTGTAAATAGAATTTATTCTACAATGAAAGTGGTCCGTGGCAATATGTATCCTCCATCACTACGGTGCATATGGAGGAGCCCAGACCAATGGCTGACTAAGGACATGTAAATGCATGCCAAGTACTTAAGTGGAGAAGTAAGAGGTAAGGTTTACTTATCCTTCAAGGCCACCTGAGAAGAAAGAGTGCATGAGGTTGGAATCATGCTATGTTCATATCCATCAACTGGGGAGTTGGGTAACTGGATTAGCAACTAAAGGAGTACAAGAAAGAGACAAAAAATGTACTGACAACCCAACACAATGGGGCTGTGTTAGTGAACCATTTGTTTTTTACTGCAAAACGATACTATATATCAGGTAAATTCATGCATTCGTGTTTATAACAGAAAATACCGGTCTTTCAAACAATCCGTGTAGCACAACCTTATCTCTTATTTACTTTTAAAAAAAAATTAGCTGTTGAAGGACCTTTATTTTATTCACTTATTGATATTCAGTGCTGAGCATTGAACCTAGTGCCTCACAAGTGCTAGGTAAGTGTTCTACCACTAAGCCACAATCCCAGCCCCTCTCTTAATCACTTTTATACTCTTTCTGCACGCGACAGAAACATGAAATTTTCCTTCTTATTCTGTGTAACAATTTTTGAAAGTACCTCAAACTGCTCAACAACAGTAAAACAGCCATGTGTTTGAAGTTATTTAAAAGAAAGATCATTCAGAAGTTTCATACATGTTTCTTAGTGTTTTATAAATCAATTAAAGTCAGACAAAAGTGGGCTAGTTATTAGGTTTTATAGAATGCATCTTTTTTATAATGACACTTTCAGAAGAAAAACTATTTTTTAGGGGAAAGAAATTTGTCTATATAAATATTGATTTTCATAAATAACTAAAAATAGTGTTAATAAGGTAACATTATTAATTATATAGCAAATATTTATTAAGTAATACCATTTTTCCAATTTTTTGAAAAAAACCTGATTGAATTTTATCTTTTAAAAATTTCAAAATAATATTATTAGCATAAAATTTATTTTTTCACAATATTTTTCATCAATATCTTAAAAACAAGTATGAATTTATTACTGAACTTAGTATTTAATAACTTTTTTTGCAAATATTCCTCAATATTATTTAAAGCATAGCAAGACTATTTTATGGTTCCACTTGCAATTTGGGGGTGGTATGCACTCAATAGAATCTATATTTTATATATTGAATTTCAATCTCTTCTTGGGTTAGTGACATTCAGTACCATAATCTCTTGTGGTACTGTGCAAGAGTAAAACTAGTCACAGCTCCAAGTCAGCCTCTCCAATGCCTGGGGAAAAGCCAGTATTCTGGAGGGTGCTATGTTGTTATTTCAAGTTGTTCAGTGAGTTGGGATTATTAAAAGCATTTAGAAAGTATTTATTGAGACATAACTCATGAACCATAAGTCCAGGGGTATCAGCATATATTTTTGTAGGTAAACAACACAACTTTACTTCATAAGTGAATAAAACAAGTGATTTGAGTTGTTTCCTACAGAGAGAGCTCTGTTCTCCTAACTTAATTAGATAATATGGAAGTTGTTCTTATTAAATTATGTTTTCATATCTTTCTCTAACAGGGCATTCAAATAGAAATATCTACTTTCCAGGAGACAACAATAAGAAATGTGTCTTAATGCAAAGAAATGTAGCAATCTATTTAATAATTTGGATATCAAGCATTGGTCTTAATATTGAAGTTAAGGTGCTCTTTAGACTTCTGTGAATGTTTGAACATTGTCTGAGACAATTTGATCTATAGGAAAATTTGTTATAGAAAATTTAGTAGGAAATAAGAAAAGAACTGTGAGAGAAAAAAAAATATTTTGGCCAAAGTTTCATTTGAAATTGGTTACCATCAGAAATTTAAAGAAAAAAAAAAAGATGTGATACTTAATTAGAAGAACGGTGAATATTTAGAATGGCATTATTGGGTTGTTGGGTAACTTCCCAGGAAAGGCTAAAGAATCAACATGAAAAATACTGGGTAACCATCTCTCTCCTCTAATATATAGGTACATCTTATTTAGAGGACAAACAATATAACAGCTGACTTCTAAATACCTACTAGAGGGAAATGTGTCTGTCTCCAAGACAGAGTATTTAAAATGTGTCAATTTATAGGATACGTGTTTCTCATTCTACCAACATTGCAAATCCAGGTAAAGAAAATTCTATGCAGAGTCAATATGAATAAAGGACAAACCACCCACTTATAGAGATGGAAACTGCTAAAACTGCCCATCAAAAAGGAACATGGGTAGCCACAATCCCTATCCATGAAGGAATAGACTAAAATGCAAAATCAAATATATTGAATTTTCTTCACTAAACAGAGGCAGTGAATACAAATGTTTCTTTTTATTTCGTTTTCTAAAACAGTTTTTCAAATCTCTGTGAAAGTTATGAAGTTACCGAAAAACATAATTACAAACTCCACAAATATCACTCAGGAAATTTAGTAATAAAATGAGTGTCTCTTAAACATGGCTTGGCATACATAATTACATTTAATCTGAAACAAATGTTTCAAATGTGTATTTTTACTGAGAATAAATATAAAATATTTAGGTCCTGAGTCACATTTTAAAATATTGACTACTTATTACTAAGCATGGCTATTCTTTATCTTATCTCTTATAAAAAAGTTCAAGTACTCTTCATATTTTGTTTTGTTTGGCAATATTTCATATCATTTTGTTATAGAAATACAATATCCTGAATGTAATATCTGGAACAACAACAATGGTAATGTTCTGCAAGATACAGAAGAAAATTTTAATAAAATAACAGATAAAAAGTTCAACATTGCTAAGGCAATATTTATCTTTATAACTTGATCTGATTAATAATCCTCCAGTATTATTGAAGAGTTGATTATCAGGAGAAAATAAGAATTAATTTGACATGAAATTATGCTAAATTTCTAGTAATAGTCTCTTTTTAAAATTTTTATTAGTTGCTCAAAACATTACAATGATCTTGACATATCATACAGTTTATTCAAATGGAGTACGTAATCTTATTTTTCCACATGTACAGATGGCAGGATCACATTGGTTATACAGCCACGTTTATACATAGGGCCATACTAGTGTCTATTGTATTCTGCTACCCTTCCTATTCCCCTCCTCTCCCCTTCCCTTCCATCACCTCTTTCTACCCAATCTACTGTGACACATTTCTCTCTCTCTCTCTTTTTTTTCTTCCCCCTCACATCAGCTTATATATAATTTTGCATAACAATGAGGGTCTCCTACCATCTTCTGTGCAATTCTCCTTCTCTCTCCCATTCCCATGCACCCCTCATCCCTGTCCCTATTTAATGGTAATCTTCTTCTCATGCTCTTCCTCCCTGCTCTGTTTTGAGTCACCCCCTCTTATATCAAAGAAGACATTATGCATTTGTTTTTTAGGGATTGGCTAGCTTCACTTAGCATAATCTGCTCTAATGCCATCCATTCCCCTGCAAATGCCATGATTTTGTTATTTTTTAGTGCTGAGTAATATTCCATTGTGTATAAATGCCACATTTTTTTTATCCATTCATCTATTGAAGGGCATCTGGGTTGGTTCCACAGTCTAGCTATTGTGAATTGTGCTGCTATGAACATTGATGTAGCTGTGTCCCTGTTGTATGCTCTTTTAAGGTCTTTTGGATATAGTCCAAGAAGGGGAATAACTGGGTCAAATGGTGGTTCCATTCCCAGCTTTCCAAGGAATCTCCATACTGCTTTCCAAATTGGCTGCACCAATTTGTAGTCCCACCAGTAATGTACAAGTGTACCGTTTTCCCCACATCCTTGCCAGCACTTGTTATTGTTTGACTTCATAATGGCTGCCATTCTTACTGGAATGAGATGGTATCTTAGAGTAGTTTTAATTTGCATTTCTCTGATTCCTAGAGATGGTGAGCATTTTTTTGTGTATTTGTTGATTGATTGTATATCCTACTCTGAGAAGTGTCTGTTCAGATCCTTGGCCCATTTGTTGATTGGGTTAGTAATAGTCTCTTAAGAGTGGAGAATCTTGGAACCATAGCTACAGAATTATCTAGTAATTTCTAGTCTTAGATAAGAGGAAAAATACATCTGTATGTATTTGCTAGGGCTCTCAAACAAAGTGCCACAGACAGGGTGGCTTAATTAACAAGATATTTATGACGTATACTTCTGGAACTAGAAATCCAAGATCCAGGTTTCTGTAGGTGAATTTTCCTGCAGCTTCTGTCCTTGAAATGTATTCTTTCTATGTGCTCTTATTGTCTTTCTTCTGTGCAAGGGCATCCTTGGTGTCTATAGCTGTCCTATAAAAACCTCAGCCATATTGGATTAGGGTTTTTCAATGACTGTTTAAATTGAATGACCTCTTTAAAGATCTTATGTTCATGTATGTTCATATTCTGAGGTGCTAGTGTTAGAACTTCAATACACAAATTTGTGGGGGACAGAGTGCAGTCATCCTGTGTTGTTCTAATTTAGAAAATGCCAATTGTCCCTGTTATTTCCTGAGTCAGACTTTCTAGCCTGTGTTAATGAGGAAAAATCATGACAGTAAATATTCCAAAGAATATTGAAAGGGAATTTAAATTTTGTAAAATTTTTCTTCTGAAGATCTTACCTCTTGTTTACATATATTATTTCAATGGAGAATAGAGAAAAAAAGAACTTAAAAAAAGAAGCTACAAACTCATCAGGATCATAGGTTACAGCAAGAATGACTCCTCCTCTGAGTCCAATAGAGGAGTCTACAGCTCTCTTGCATATTCAAAGGCATATAGAATCTGCCTATTTCAAATATAATCTATGTAGTCATATAAATCTGATTGAAAAATGCAAGACACCTGGCCCCAGTTCCAAATATTGGTTAAATGGTACAAGTCAATTCTGAATAATGGTATCCTTCACAGCAATTCCACCAGGAAAAATGGGGAGCACCTTCTGGTAATGCAAAGTCTCGTAGAGGATAGCAAATGCAACAAGGCAGGTGGAGGGGTGGTTCATATGTAATGAAGGCATTACAGCAAATAGTAGCTTAGGCAAAAGAATCCAAAGTCAAATTGTTGAGCTCTACAGTTGCATATATTTTATGGTGGGTGTTTCCATCTTACACATTTTCATTTTTTAAATAAATATAATGTGTGTGGAGAAATATGATTTCTAATATTGAAACAGTTTTATGCAAAGTCAGTTGATATAAAAGGAATATAAAAGGGATATAAAAGGAATAGAAGACTAAACAGAAATTTTTTACTTTTGAAAATTTAGGTATAAATCACTGAATTAAGATTAAGATTTACCCTCTTTGAATTAAATTTACTTAATCATTTGTAGTTATGTACATGTTTTATATATATATTTATATACATGTGTGTTTAATTTAGATCATCTTTATGATTAAATAAAAATTGTTTAGTATTTTGGAATCTTAGGGGATTGAAAATTGTATGAAAAACAGTGAAGACGTCATGGGTTATGTGGGACTTTCCAATATAGTGGTACAAATTAACAATATTACAATAAAAATTATATTGTTGTATAATTTTTCAGTGACAATGGAAACAAAAGAATAGGAAGAAAAGTATTTCTAGAACAGTGAAAGGATAAAAAATAAAGAGTAATATTAAAATTTTAATATAGAAGAAATAATATTATTATGTTGCTATTAATATAAAATATAAAAAATGTTAGGGGCTGGAGATGTGGCTCAAGCGGTAGCGCGCTTGCCTGGCATGCATGGGGCGCTGGGTTCGACCCTCAGTACCACATAAAAATAAAATAAAGATGTTGTGTCCACCAAAAACTAAAAAATAAATAAATAAATATTAAAAATTCTCTCTTTAAAAAAATCTCTCTATATTAAAAAATGTGAAAAAACTTTTTAGTTTAAGTAAGTCCCAATTGTTGATTCTTGTTATTAACTCTTGTGCTATGGGTGTCCTATTAAGGAATTTGGAGCCCGACCCCACAGTATGTAGATCAGGGCCAACCTTTTCTTCTATCAGACGCAGAGTCTCTGATTTGATATCAAGGTCTTCGATCCATTTTGAGTTAACTTTTGTGCATGGTGAGAGGAGAGGATTTAGTTTCATTTTGTTGCATATGGATTTCCGGTTTTCCCAACACCATTTGTTGAAGATGCTATCCTTCCTCCATTTCATGCTTTTAGCCCCTTTATCAAATATAAGATAGTTGTAACTTTGTGGATTAGTCTCTGTGTCCTCTACTCTGTACCATTGGTCCACCTGCCTGTTTTGGTACCAGTACCATGAGAAACAATAAGAGAGGTAAATAGGGAGCCTACATCATGGGAACAAATTTTTACTCCTCACACTTCAGATAGAGCCCTAATATCCAGAGTATACAAAGAACTCAAAAAATTAGACAGCAAGATAACAAATAACCCAATCAACAAATGGGCCAAGGACCTGAACAGACACTTCTCAGAGGAGGACATACAATCAATCAACAAGTACATGAAAAAATGCTCACCATCTCTAGCAGTCAGAGAAATGCAAATCAAAACCACCCTAAGATACCATCTCACTCCAGTAAGATTGGCAGCCATTATGAAGTCAAACAACAACAAATGCTGGAGAAGATGTGGGGAAAAGGGTACTCTTTTACATTGCTGGTGGGACTGCAAATTGGTTCGGCCACTTTGGAAAGCAGTATGGAGATTCCTGGGAAAGTTGGGAATGGATCCACCATTTGACCCAGCTATTGCCCTTCTCGGACTATTCCCTGAAGACCTTAAAAGAGCATGCTACAGGGATACTGCCACATCAATGTTCATAGCAGCACAATTCACAATAGCTAGACTGTGGAAACAACCCAGCTGCCCTTCAATGGATGAATGGATTAAAAAAATGTGGCATCTATACACCATGGAGTATTACGCAGCACTATAAAGTGACAAAATCATGGAATTTGCAGGGAAATGGATGGCACTAGAGCAGATTATGCTTAGTGAAGCTAGCCAATCCCTAAAAAACAAATACCAAATGTCTTCTTTGATATAATGAGAGCAACTAAGAATAGAGCAGGGAGAAAGAGCAGGAAGAAAAGATTAACATTAAACAGAGACATGAAGGGGGAGGGAAAGGGAGAGAAAAGGGGAATTGCATGGAAATGGAGGGAGACCCTCATTGTTATACAAAATTACATATAAGAGGCTGTGAGGGGAATGGGAAAATAAACAAGGAGAGAAATGAATTACAGTAGATGGGGTAGATAGAGAAGAGGGGAGGGGAGGGGGGATAGTATAGGATAGGAAAGGTAGCAGAATGCAACAGTTACTAGTAAGGCATTATGTAAAAATGTGGATGTGTAACTGATATGATTTATTGGCCTTACTTTTGCAAATTGAGACTTTATAGTCACACTTCTGAGAGAACATGTTTTCTGATATGAAATCATTTAATATGTTGTGCAAGTAATTTTCTAATAACAGGTGGAATTGTTATATGTTTAATATTTAAGGGTAAATGTGGTTATTATATTCACTATTATCAAGCTACAGCTATTATAGATAACACATTAGGAAACCTCCACTATCAACACAAAGCATCTGCCATACTAAATATTGTACATTTTGGAGCTGATTAAAGCATTGTTTCCCATGTATTTATGATATTATGAAATGAAAGCAACCTAAAGCTTTTAGTAATGTGGATATTTACACATTTCCTTTCTTATAGAACTAAGCAATATTCACTTCCATTTACTTCTCAAATGACTGAGTCTCCATATACCTTTTAAAGAAAAAGTGCAAGAAAAATTGAGGTTCACAGTGAATTATGATCCTATATTTTGCATTAGTTTCTTGGCTATGTGTGTGAGGAAGAAACTAGAGAATGATTAAGTGGACAGGTAGATAGATTCATTTCAGATTGCTAATTTTTTGGTCCAAATTAAAATCTATATGCTGATGGAGAAAAGTGTTCTTGTTTTTTTTTTTTAATAATGTGTCTATTTATTTTATACATAACTTCAGTGATTCAAAGGTAATTTAATTTTAAAACTTAAAAAGCAGAACTTAATATTATTCTCTTGTATCAGATATCTAACACCACAAGAAAAGTGCATGTGATAAAGTACTCCAGAATCTCAGTGACAGACAGTTAAACATGCATTAAGTCAAGAGTTTCATGTATTGTGGGCTTAACTGCCCAGCTCACAAAAGTAGCTGTGTTCAGGCATTGGTCATCCAGGAAGCTTTGAAAACACTTGCTAAGACATCACAAGCCAAAGCAGCCCTGTGAACAAATGCAACATCAAGGGACAGGAGAGGGATTTCCCTTTGTGGGGAGTAGACAAAATTTTAGCATCATGTGCACAATGCAGGATGGAGAGAGGAAGCCAGCAATAGAACCAACCAATTACACAGCATGCATCTGATGGTGATCCAACACCAAAACAAACAACAACAATGAAACATGAAAGTAATCCCTGCTACTATTCAAAAGGCCAGCTAATTAGATTCTTCAAAATGAAGAGGCTTGCCTCACATGCTGGTACACACCTGTAATCCCAGCAGCTCAGTGGTGAACACCTGCCATCCTAGCAATTTAGGAGTCTGAGGCAGGAGGATCAGAAGTTCAAAGCCAGACTCAGCAACTTAGAGACTCCTTAAGAATTAATTTTATAACCTCTAGGGAGACACTGTCTCGAAATAAAACAAAAATGGTTTGAGGATGTGGCTCCATGGTTAAATGCTCCTTGTTAAAAAATAAATAAATAAAAATTTTTTAAAAAAGATAAAAAGGAAAGAAATTTTTAATACAAGGGTAAAACTACAATTTATTACCTAACTATTATTTATACCATAATAAAAATCCAATTATCTAGTATTTACTGAGAGTAATAATGTAGTTGCATGGTTGTTGTATTGGTTTTTTTTTTCAGTTTTAAAACAAATACATACAATTTTATGGATGAAATGCATTTTATTATGTAAAGCACAAAAATTATTTTAAAAATTGCCTTCAGGTTAGCTATCCTATATTGGTGACATTTAATATTTCATAACAAAATTATAACACACTTTCTATAGTTATACACAGTTGGAAATTATGTATTTTCAAACTTTCTCTCACTAAATCAGATTTCCTAAGTATTATATTAATTACTCCATTGCATAATTAAGTTATGAAAATTATGAAATTACATTATCTTGGAGAAAATTTCCTTTTTCTAAGGAACAGCAATTTTAAAGACTATTTTAAATTCTATAAATTTATAGGGATTAAATGTCTATTTAAAAGAACTAAAAACTCAATACCAGTTCTGTTTTCTTTTAAAAATTGTTAAAATACTATTTAGCAAGTAAGATATTTATGAAGATTTAATTTATCACAATTAGACATTTTAATCAAATCTTAGATTTCATTGCTATTTTTAAACACTATAATTGGGTCTTATAGCAATTTTATAGACAAAAATTGTTACTAAAACACTCAGCTGTAATTATTCATTTAGTATTAAATATAATTTAAAGTTTTATGATTTGGACAAATAGACATACTAAAATACTCTAAAATGTTATGATGAACCAATTTGTGCCCATTGTTATGTACAACAATCATCATACCATTTGGCATTCTTTGTCCCTAATAAATTTGCTTTCTTCCTATCACATGAGCACAGTAGGTTTAGTTTATTTTTTCTTTATAAACACACATATATTTATATAGCATGATACACAAACCTTATTTCAACAATTATACAAATGTATACATCAGTGTCAATTCCATCCCTATCAAAACATAGACTTGTTGTATCAGCATGAAACCTTTCCTCCAACAAGTAAGTCCAGTCACCTCTGTCTGGAATTTCCCTTCCACCTGACTTGGAGATATTCCCTTCTAGGGTTTTTATTCCCCTCCTTGATCAGTTTCATTCTATGAGTTCAATGAAATCAGAATTAGGTACTCATATGTGTCAAACTATATTTCGTCAGCATAATTGTGAGATTTCTACAGCCTGTGGCATGTATCAGTGGATCCTTCTTTTATTATTTCATGGTGTGTCACTACATGAATTTAGAATATCCCATTTATCCATTCTCTCTTGATGGACATGTAGCATTTTTTTCCACTTTTTTGTTTGTATAGAAAATCATTTTATATTTCTATGAAGAACATCATTGAGATTTTAATAGGAATTGCATTAAATTAACCATATAACATTTTTAATAGTATGGGCATTTTGACAATGGTAATTCTTCTTATCCAAGAACATGGGAGATATTTCCATCTTCTAAGGTCTTCTTCATTGTGTTTCTTTAGTGACCTATAGTTTTATTGTAGAGGTCTTTCATTGCATTTGTTAGATTGGTTCCCAAGTATTTTTTTTAAGTTATTGTAAATAGAGTAGTTTTTCTAATTTCTCTTTCAGTTGATTCATCACTGATATATAGGAACACAATTGATTTATGGGAGTTAATTTTATAACTTCTAACTTGCTGAATTCATTTATGAGCTCTAGAAGTTTTCTAATGGGGTTTGGGGGTCTTTTAAATATAGAATCATGCCATCAACAAATATATATAGTTTGAGTGATTGTTTATCTATTCATATCCCTTTAATTTCTCTCTGCAATTGCTCTGGGTAGAGTTTTAAGGACAATATAGAACAGAAGAGGTGAAACAGGGCATCCTTGTCTTCCAGTTATTAGAGGGAATGTTTTTAATTTTTCTCTATTTCAAATGGTGTTGGCCTTGGATTTGGCATACATAGCTTTTACAATGTTGTAGTATGTTCCTACTATACCTAGTTTTCTAGTGTTTTGTATATGAATCAATGTTGTAATTTGTCAAATGTTTTTTCTGCATCTCTTGAGATAACCATTTGATTCTTTTCTTTAAGTCTATTGATATGATGAATTTCATTTATTGATTTCTGTATGTAGAATCAACAATTCATCCCTGGGATGAACCCCATTTGAGTGGTGCACTTACTTTTAATATATTTTGTATGTATTTATCAATATTTTATTAATATTTTAGCATCTATATTCACCAGTGATATTGGTCTGAAGTTTTCTTTCCTTGATGTGCCCAAATCTACATCATGTTGGCTTAGGAACTGACTTCCTTAATAATACTCTTAATAAGGCAGTAAAATCAAGAATCAACAAATGGGATGGAATCAAACTAGCTTCTTTACAGCAAAGGAAACAATCAAGAATTTGGACAGCCTACAGAATAAAAGAAAATCTTTGCCAACTGCACCTTACATAGAGAATTAATCTAGAGGATATATAAAGAACTAAAAAATCTTAACCCCACAAAAATTAAATAAATAACCCAATTAACAAACGGGCTAAGGAAATGAAGAGGTACTTCCCAGAAGAAAAAACACAAATAGTCAACAAATATATGGAACAGTGTTGAACATCTCTAGCAGTTAAAGGAATGTAAATCAAAATTACACTGAGATTTTCATCTCACTCCAGTCAGAATGGCAATTATTAAGAATACAAGTAACAATAAATGTTGGCAAGGATGTTGGGGAAAAGTTTTACTTATACAGTAATAGTTGGACAACAAATTGGTATAACCACTCTCAAAAGAAGTATGGAGATTACTCACAAAACTTGGAATGAAACCACCATTTGACCCAGTTATCCCACTCATTGTTTTGTACTCAAAAAACTTACAATCAGCATACTATAATGCTGTGGCCACATCAATATTTAAAGCAGCTCAATTCACGGTAGCTAAACTATAGAACCAACCTAGATGCCTTTCAACAGATGAATGGATGAAGAAACTGTGGTATATATACACAAAGAAATATTACTTAGCCATAAGGAAGAATGAAATAATAGCATTTTCCAGTAAATGGATGAATTTGAAGACTATCATGCTAAGTGAAATAAGCCAATCCCCCAAAACCAAAGAGTGAATGTTCTCTCTGATATGTGGATGGTAACACACAATGTGGGGGCTAGGGGAGAATAGAAGTACATTGGATTAGACCAAAGGGAATGAAGGGAAAGGAGGGGGAATGGGAATAGGAAAGATGGTAGAATGAATCATACATTACTTTCCTATATGCATATATAAAATCACAGCCAATGGAATTCCATATCATGTACAACCAGAATGGGTGTGTGTGTGTGTGTGTGTGTGTGTGTGTGTATAAACTTTTATGAGCAAGAAAAATTAAATGTACATTGCAGGGTGTAATGTTGCATGACTATAATCCCAGAGACCTGAGAGGCTGAGGCAGAAGGATCACAAATTCAAGGATAGCCTCAACAATTTAGGAAGACCTTGTTTCAAATAAAAAAACTTATACATATATATACATATAGAGAGACAAACATATATATATATATACATATATATACACATATATATAGACAGAGATAGAATACATATATGTAAATATACACACACACACACACACACACACACACACACACACATATATATATATATATATATGTATATATATGTTAGAGGATGTAGCTTATTGATACAGTCACCTAGGCTCAATCCTCAGTAATGCAAAAACAATAAAGTGCATAGTTTATAAGAAACTGTCAATACTTCCGTTTCTAAATCAGTTTTATGATTTTTTTTATTCCCATCATCATGTATTAGATTTTTGGTTATTGTCCTTCTTTATCAACGTTTCTGCTGTCTTTTTCTTCTAGTCATTCAAGTATATAGTATTATTGCATTGTGATTTAAATATATGTATATATATATTATTTATAGGTAGATACAATATTTTTATTTTATTTTCATGTTTTGCTGAGGATTGAACCCAGTGCCTCATGCATGCTAGGTGAGCATGATAGGCAGGTGCTCTACCTATGAGCCACAACCCCAGCCCGTGATTTCAACTTTTATTTTGTTTACATATGCTCATTAGCCATTCATCGAAGTGTTTTGTAGATTTCTTATTGGTTTTTTTTTTGTTATTGAGTTGCAGAGGCTACTTGTATGGCCTGTGTTAAAGTCATTAGTAACATTGAGACTTTGCAAATATTCTCTCCCAGTCTATATGTTTGTCTTCTTAATATTTATTTTGATTAGAGTGGGTTTTATTTATATATTTTACTTCTGATGAAATCTTACTGTTAGTTTTCTTGTTGTTCATTTGTTTGTTTGTTTATAAACTTTTATTGTTGTGTGAGTCAACTTTGTCCATATTCTGGCTACAGAAGTATTCTTCTACATTTAAAAAAAATGTATTTATTTATTTATTTGTTTTGTACATACATGACAAAAGTGGAATGCATTATATTCATAATTATACATTCACAGCACAATTTTTCGTAACTCTGTATATAAAGTATGTTCATGACAAATTATGCCATTATACATGAGCTATCTTATTTTTTTGCATTAGAATTCTTAATACACCTTTATACCACAATTTATCACATCCCTGTTTGTATATAAGGTATGCTGACACCTACATTTTTATCTAGAGACTCCTATCATCTTTTCTATTTGGATCTAAAATCTGTGTGACTGCTATGTCCGGATACATGGGCTGAAAACTTAATCCCTAATACAGAAGTGTTTTTCCACGGTTGACGCCTTCCAGAAAGCTTTGGGTTATGAGGCCTGTACCCTCATTAATGGATTAATGCCATCATAAATGGGCTTGAGCAGATGCTTTTTGCCCTTTTATGCACCTTCCATCCTTCTGCCTTGTGAGAACAGTTCATGTCCCCTCACTGGAGAACACAGTAAAGAGTTGCCCACCTTCAAAGTTGAGATGGCCTCTGAAGAGTCATCGCACCCACCGGTGCCTTGAACTTGGATTCCCAACCTCCAGAAATGTATAAAATACACTTCTGTGCTTTATAAATCACCCAGTCTTTAGTGTTTTGTTCTAGTAGCACAAATAGACCAATTTGATTATCGAAGTGCTTGGATTTTTGTAGCAATGATTTTGAGTAGTCTGAAAAACCATTATGATTACATAAACTCTTAATCCTCATTATACAAAGACTATGGCAAACAATATTTCTCATCTCTAAAGTAGAGTTGTTAATAACTCTCATGGAAGGTTATCAGATAAGATGATAGCCTGAGCAATCTCTCAGTATTTCACAGTTCACAGTATACTTTGACAAAGTATACTAAGAAGATAGATTTCCTGGAAATTATGTCTTGTTAGAAAACGAACAAAAAAAAAAAATTAATGGATATAGGGAGGCACTACCAAGACAAGAAACTGAATTTGTCTTCAACTATGAATTCTTCTTAAATTTAATAGTGTATTTATGTCATGCAGTCCAAGAATGGAATGTATGCTCACATAATAGAAATGTAACAGAAAATTTAGTATTATTTCTTATTCTTGGTATTGCTACAAATTGAGCACTGTCACATTTTTAAAAACCTATCTTCAGTAGATGATATTTAAAAAGTATACATGATTTTTCTTGAGGACACTGTTAAGGAGATTGTTGAGCAGTAGAATTAGGTAGATTTTTTTTTCATACTCAGCTTTCCTAGTCTTCCAGGTTTTAGTGAACTCTACTGTAATGAGAATAGGGAGGTAATGGGATTTCATGTCAACCATTCTTGTTTCAAACAAAAGCCTGCCTATTTATCATCGATGTAGATTAGACTAACCTATCTATTTTCATGAAAGAAAGTGGATAAGAAAAGCTTAAATAATACTAAAACAGATTCACATTAAAGGTTTTGGTCAATAAATATGCTGGTCCATAATTCTGTGACTGTATCATGTCGTCCATTTGTAGAAAAAACTCAACTCTATCTTACAGGTCCAAAGCATCTAGGGGTACACACAGGTGGTAACTGTCTTAAAAATAGTTTAAATTAAAAACTTTGCTTAAAATCAAATGAGATAAAATTTAAATGTATAACCAAATATTAAAAGCAAATTCACATGGAATTAAAGAAAGTATACATTCTAAAGTGTTGCTTCACACAGTCAGCTGAAATTGCTATGAATTATCTGTTTTCAAAAGCTCATAAGCTTCATGAGCCAAGTGGTTAAGAGGTTTTTTTGAGGCCTAGCTTACTGTCATATTTTGTACATGTCCAATACATGTATTGTGAATGAATGATTGAGTCCACGAAAACGTGATCAACTATGTTAAGAATATTTCTCACTGAATTCTTTCTTTTTCTCTATATTTTGGAAGATTTAATTTGCTATCTTGAATTTTTCTCTGTGTGGATCTTTCGTCTTTCTTTTATCTGTCTCTCGTTTTATTTTTTATTTTTTTCAATACTAGGGATTGAACTTGGGAACATGATGAACAAGTGTCCGTCCTCAGCACTTTTACTTATTTATTCATTTAATTACTTATACATATTTTGAGACAGGATCTTGATAAATGGGATAGGCTAGCCTCAAACTTGCCATCCTCCTGCTTCAGTCTCTCAAATAGCTGAAATTACAGGTGTGCACCAGAACATCTGGCCTCTGTCTAGATCATAGTATCACCATTACAAAGATTAAATATAAATTGAATAAGAAATTAAAAACTTTAATTTCATATATTTGTAAATTATGTATAATATCCACATTCTATGTGGATTTTCTTTGCTCCAAATTTTTGAATATTTTCTTTGCTCCAAATTTTTGAATATTTTCTTTGCTCCAAATTTTTGAATCCTCTTTCTTTAATGAGAGCTGTACTATTAAAAAATGTTGAACCAGAACTAACCTAGTTATATTTATATTTTTTGTTATTTGAGTAACATATATAACCTTCCAGATACTTTATCCACTCATTGTATGAAAGAAAAAATACATTTTTTCTTGTTTCTTTCCTATTGTTCCTCTAAGAATTACTTAAAGAATATTACTAACGGTATTTTAAAATCCACGGAGTTGGATGCATATTCAAATTATCTTACAGTAATTCTGAAAAATTAGCATAAAATACAAATTCAGCAAAATAGTAGCAATTTATTTCATTAAATTTCTAGTTCCTGAGCCAAATGTGTAAATAAAATTAATTAATATAACCTATTTGAATTTTACATATGTTTTGTCTCATCTTCTCTTAGTGTTTTGGATTCATCACATTTTATTTATATTAGAATGTTAATGAGAATAATGGACATGTTTTGATGATGATTGATTCCGAAGACTCATAAACATGAATATGTTTATTTTATTTATTCTAATGTATTGCCTTATTAACTGTATAATCTAATTTAAACTATGATAGCTTTATAAATAATACAATTGTCTAGGCATCAGAGTAGTGAAGTTGAAAAAATGTATCTATTCATATAATTCATATTTGGTACTTTTGCCACCAAAAGCTTATATTGTTGCTGGTATAATTCAGTTTTCTTTTAGAAATGAACTACCAGCTTATAACTTCTGAAATACATATTAATAAAAAGGATACACCTTCAGTTCACTATTAAACAAGTAATATTTATTACTGACAATGATCAGGATAAAGAAATTGGATTTCTTTGGAATATTTAAATTTGCTTAACTCATTATATTTCTTTCAAATTCCCTTATTGGGATTGGGAAATGCTCAACTATTATCTTTCTCAACAAAATCTGGTTTTGTAGTACATATTAAAATGGAACTATAATAACAGCATTTAAAATGACAAATAAAATTATTACTTTGACCATTTTTGAACTTTTAGTTTGTAAAAGATATTAGACAATAATTCTAATTTAAAATGGATAAATCAAAACGACCAAGGAAGCAGAAATATTAAATGGTGTTTTTTTATAGTCTCAAAACATACAGTAAGAACAATAAAGAGTACTGAATAAACACTATGAAATACTCTCCAATTCCCCCTGTGGTCCTGACTGAAAGTATTAGGAATGAACAAGTGAGGAAATCTGTTCAAAGGAATTAGATATTTAACACTGATTCTGAATATATATATATATATATATATATATATATATATATATATATATATTAAAAAGTGTGTTTGGTAAATGATGCAGAAATGAACACATATGTAGATGTATATAGGTGCTTGATTTTGGAAGGTGAATTATGTCCTTTGTGTTAGAAACGTAAGAAATTTTAATTTGGACAGTTTGAATGAGAAAATAAACTGGGACATAAATGTTCAATAGTCTGAGTAACCTAGAAGTTTATTAATTGGGAATTAGGCACATGATAAAATCTGACAGAATTTCGTCAGACTAAACCACAGTAAGGCTAACTGAACCAGAAAGGCAATGGCTCAGAGCTCTTTATTAACTTATTGTCCATATGTCCTTGAGACCAGGGTTTGTTGAAAATGTGGTGTAGGGTAGAGCTGAGTCTACAGAAGTTAAATCTATTACTCTGAATTTCCACTGATGTATATGGGGAGATTCAGGCCATTCACATTTAAAATTTTTGAGAAAAAATGTTTTAGAATTGATAAATATTAGATATTCTTTGATCTTATTTAAGCAAATTGGGAACGTGCTTTTGGAGAAATTTAAACATTATCACCAGTTTATAAATATGGTACCTAAAAGTTTTTCATCTTTGTGTATGCCACCTGTCATTGACTAAAGACTTTTTCAACTGGTATGTGAATATAGTGAATATGGTGTGATTATTTGGGGGAAAATATGGAAAAAAATTTCACATTTTAAAAAAATTTATAAATTTTTTATTAGTACATTATATTTATATGTAATACGAGGTTCATTTTTGACACAATCATAGGTGCATGTAATAGAATATTCTCCATTTCAGATCCCAGTACTTCCTTTTACCCTCTCCTCTTCCCTTCCCTTGATTTTCTTCTTCAACTCTACTGGTCTTCCTTCTATTTTCTTAATTGTTTTTTTATATTGGATATATATATATATATATATATATATATATATATATATATATATATATATGTTACGATGTTGCATACATATATGTTCATATGATACTTTGGTTAATTTATTCCTTAGTTCATTCCTTTTCCCATCCTTCTTCGTCCCCTCTCTCAATTCCCTTCATCTTCTCCATGGATCCATTTTTATGGTGTCCTGCCATTTTTATTTTCTAATTCATTTCTAGTTTCCATATATGCTATAAAACAATTGAGCTTTAAATTTATGAGTATGGCTTATTTCACTTAGTATGATTTTCTCGAGTTCCATCCATTTATCAACAAATGCCATAATTTCACTCTCTTTTATGGCTGAGTGAAATTCCATTGTGTGTATATACCACATTTTATTAATTCATTCATCTGTTGTCAGGCACCTGTGCTGGTTCCATAACGTGGCTATTGTGAATTGACCTGCTATACACATTGATGTGTCATATCACTACATTATGCTGATTTCAGTTTCTTTAGATAAATGCCAAGGAGTGAGATAGATGAGTCATATGGAAAATCCATTCCTAGTTTTTGATTATTCTCTTTACTGCTTTCAAATTGGTTATTCTAATTTGCAGTTCCACTAGCTTCTTATGAGTGTATTTTCCTCCACATTTCACCAGCATTTGTTGTTATTTTTATTCTTGATGATTGCCATTGCAAATGGAGTGAGATGAAACCTCAAGGTAGTTTAGACTTGGATTTCCTGGATTGCAAGGAATGTTGAATATTTTTAATGTATTTGTCACCTATTAAATGTCTTCTTTTGAGAAATGTCTGTTTAGTTCTTTTGGATATTTACATGTGAAATTTTTAAGTGTTTGAGTTTTCTAATGTGTTAAAATTATACCTGATAGGGCTAGGGATATAGATCAGTGGTAGAGTGCTTACCTAACCTATGTGAGGGTCTGAGTTCAATTCCCAGTACTGCCAAAAATAAAATAATAAAAAACATTATACCTAATTGTTATGAAGATATTTCAAGATCTCCATTTGAGATTATGTTAAAATTCTACCACTTCAGTTTTAGTATTATAACAATAATAATTTATTTGTGCTGTAGGAAAAGTAAAAGACAATAAAATAAAAAATATGTGGAAATCAGAAATCATCATTTCTTGTATCATTAAAGACCAAATTGTGTTTTATTCACTATTTACTTATTTGGCATGAGTTAACAAATGTTAAATAACTGAAATTATGAAAATGGGTTAAAATGCATTTTATAATCAAAAGTAATTATTTAGAGTGCTTGTGAAATATAATATTTACTGAGAGCTTGTAATATCACCTGTGTGACTTTTTCCATATCAAACATGATTAGCACATGTTTTAAAATAATTGTTTGCAGATTTTCTGAAATGAAGCTGTTTCATAACAGTGTTGAAATTTATATTTTTTGATGATTTGACAGAAATATAGAACAATCTTTTAATTACTCAGATTATAAAAATGATGTATATCATTGTGTTTGGAAATTAGCAAGCAAAAATTCCTTAGTAATGGCAAACATTTAAAATGTTTAGTTAATTAAGTTGTACTAATGAACTAATGTCTAATGTACTTGCTGTAATCTTATTAAGCAGTAGCTCTTTATAACCTAATCTCTTTTTAAAGAGAATTCATTTGTTTCTCTCTAGGAAAAAGAAAAAGAAAAATAAAATTTTATTTTATCATGGTTAATTACTTGCTTTATATATCTGTCTGTGTACACATATAGTATACACACAAAAATTCCCTGTACTATGAACATTTACAAATTGCTTCTTTCTCTCTCTCTCTCCTTATCTACATCCATATTCATATTCATCCATATTCATATCTATATGTACATATTAGTGCATCTATATTGGTATCTATATGTTTATATTAGTTTCATATATGAATGTACATGTTATATGAATGTATATAAATTGCCTTCTTGAAATTAGGTAATATATTAAAACATGTATATTTAAATTACATGTTTATACAGAATCATTTGAGTATGTTGAATGATATTATATGATGTGCATGAAATTTAAACTATATAGGGTGAGCCATTTTCAAGGATAAGTTGTTTGTATGTTATTGACATTTTTTCTGTTAATTTATTTATTTTTTCTGTTTAATTTATTTATCCATTTAAATATCAAAGTTTGTCTTGATTTCCTTAAATAAACCATATTGCAATCTTTGTAAGCATGTAAAACTAACTCTTCTAATATTAGCACTCTCAACTATCTAAGCACAAATATATGTAAATTCTGACATAAAACACATTGGTAGTTGTGGCCAAGGCAGGAGAAATGGAGCATGAAATGCGATGACTGTTTGCTTCTCCAGATGATGTGGGAGAAAGATTTCAAGTAAAAGGAAACGATGTGTTTACATATTAGAAAAGGAGTCATGGGATTAAATTTTGCCGTATATGGTGAGTTGAATATTAAATCTATAATATTTGCAGAGTCCTTAGATCTTACTGATAAATACAAACTGCTATACGTTTCATATAAAGTAAGTATTATTCAGTAGGGAAAGGTAGCCAGATGAACCAGAAATCTAAAGTTCCACCCAGCAGAGGCAGTGTTACCTATGTACACAGGGATGAATTTTAATACAGTCAATCCACAAGAAGCCTATAGGAACAAAGGGACGATAAACGACTTTCAACCACAGCAAAGTGACAGTGCTCATACATTGATATTCTCTCAAGTGTGGGCTACACTGTACATTCACTCATACTATTTCAAATGTGTCTATCAGAAAGATTCAAATCCCCTAAGGGTACCTGATATAGTATCAGGGTAACATGGTAATAAGGTAATTTTGACAGATAACAGACACAGACAGACATGCCATGACCTTAGAGCAAAAATACTAAAACTAGATAATTGTTTAAAAAAATAAAAAAAAAAAACCCTCTCTCAGCGCTGAGGTTACAAATTCCAATGTACATATAAACATTTTCCTTTGAATCCCTTTAAAACAAGTTAAAACAAAACATAAAATCTTAAAGAACAAAGTAAAGAAATTCCAAACACTTAAGCAGTAACAATTTTTTTTTTTTTTTTTAGGTTTCTCATTTGGAGTGCTCTGCCACCAGATAAATGATGGAATTACTTAAAGCATATGAGTCCACTATCAGGGGAAGGAGTTGTTTGGACTAGAAAGGTTTTCTGCAAATATCCTTCCCTTCTCTGGGCTCTATCCAAAATTAGAGCCCATCAATTGCCCTTAACTAGAACACCGATCTTAATAAACATTAAATTTCAAGTAATACAATAAACTATAATCTTAAAGAAAAATTCCAAAGGAAACCAGTAGCTTTTTTATACAGGCACATGACTCTTCTGAGAAATCAAACTAAATTTGTGTCTGAAACACATTGTTGGAGTCGGGGAGAGCATCTACATCTTGAGGTGGAGGGTGGAGGGTTCAGCCTTACTACAGATGGGAGGGACAATGGGAATAGGAAAGAGTGTAAGATCAGGGCATGAATGGGAATAGGAAAGAGTGTAAGATCAGGGCATGTGGCTCTTGGGGATGTTGGATATGGGGGGAAGGAGGCATTATTTTAAGAGGAAAAAAAGGAAGACTGGAGTGTTTCAGAAGGTTAGAGATGGTGAGATTGACTCCTGCCCCATACATGTCCTAGATACCTCCAAAATCATCTCCTGATTCCCCAGTACATTTGTAAGTGGAGATTGGCCACACTCAGCCTCTTCCCTTTTTCATAGGTTGCCTGATCTCCCTTTCCCACCTTGGTGCTTACTCATGTCAGACCCTTTAGCCAAACCTTGCATAAAACAGTATTGTACTCTTCAGTTTTCACCATTCCCTCTGGTCATCGAGCCTTTGGAGGAAAACTCACATAGCTATGGAGCAATGCTTTGTTGAAAAAGGGGCTTATCTGACTTTACCTCTTCTTCTGGCTCCTCAGTGCGTTGGCAGTTATGAAGAGTAGAACTTCTCCCACTTTGCAATGACCAGGTGGTGAATATTCCATATGGGTTTTCTATTAATGTTATTGTGGTTCTTTATTTTGAAATAAAAATTCTGAATGTAAAAAAAATAAAGTGTTATTAAAAAAATTAAGCAATTCTAGGGGCTGGGGGTGTGGCTCAAGCAGTAGCGCACTTGCCTGGCATGCATGTGGCCCAGGTTCGATCCTCAGCATCACATACAAAGATGTTGTGTCCGCCGAAAACTAAAAAATAAATATTAAAATTCTCTCTCTCTCTCTCTCTCTCTCTCTCTCTATTTAAAAAAAAGACAAAAAATAAGCAATTCTAAAACCATGAGTAGAATTTTCTGAAATGAAATCACCGGGAAAACTATATTACACACTTGCAATTGTGTGTAATATAGATTAAGCACACAGTCTATTGCATAATCCATTATTGAGGTAATGTAGAATAGATTCAATCAGATGATCTTGATTATAAAATTTTTACATTAAAGATCATCTGGAATTGTTTAGAACTTACTCTCTGCAGCTATGAATTCACATTAACATGTTTTAAATATCTTTAATTCAACATTGGTTGGTGTAAAAAAAAAGTTGAATTATGAGAATAATATTTTCATTGAATTTTCAAAAAAGACAAAGAATAATAGGTTACAGATAAACCAATAAAATTTATATGCTGTTATATATAATTTATAATGTGATCATGATGTAATAGCTCTGAAACTAGAAGACAGGGAAGGCAAACAAAATAGAGTGTACCACCTGGAAAAACTTGTGCAAATGATTACAATTGTACTGTTACTTGAAAACTTGTTTTTATGATTTTGAATCGCAGAACAGGAAGCACAGATGGAGGCAATGATAACATGCACAAATTCCCACTTGAAATAGATGAAGTTCAATAATCATATTGGATTTCTAATGTATACAAGCACACTCTATAACCAGTAGAAGCAGCCTGCTTGCCTCTTGGTGATAAACATTCTGATTCTGTGTGTCATTGCATCTCATTTCAGATGTTGGCAGGATGTAATAATTTGATAATAAATGAAAACATCTTTAAGCACATAGTTGGATGCAAACAGCAATTGGTAACCTTCCATATTTATTTCATTTCATTCCATTTATAGTTGCACTCGTAATCAAGAAGAGAATAAACTAATGATGCTTGGGCAGACATACCAGCTTAACCTCTGAAATATTGGGAACATCATCAAATGAAAATTTTACTTAAATGTAGTGTTTCTAACAAAACATTATATTTAAAATATTTTTAGTTGGTAAATTAGAGCAAAATCTATTGAAAATATTGTCAAAAGTGAATTTACCCAAAACATTAATCTGAAGCAAATCTTATTATGAATGACGTTCAGCATAACCAGTCTTTGAAATACGCTTCTTGCTGCCTAAGACAGATGCAGTAATATATGGGAGAGCAAACCGCTCAACATTTCTCTAAGATACAAAGTTATGGCAATAGAATGTCATAAAACAAGGCACTTAAGTCAGTGTAAATCATGAATCCTAAATATTAACCTAAATTGCAGTTCTTATGTTCAGTTGCAGGCTATATTCTGTCTTTCTGTAATGTATTGCATCTCCTACTCTTGTACATGGAACCAATTTGAAGAAAAACACATTGTGCTTAATTGAGCAGCTAATTATATGAAAATGGCTGTCAGTCAAGCAATAATAATTGACTATTTTCAAAATAAACAATGGTTTGGTGAATCTGACTATCTTTTTGCCACCATAGTTACTGTGTCAACGATTCTATAATTGTAATTCCTGAGATGTATTCAAAATGTCCTTGCTGGATTCTATGAATGTTAAAATAGAAGCTTGCATAATTTTTATTGAATTATAGTTAATGATTATTAACATCCTCTACCTACAAAATTTTATGCTCTAAATAGATATATATTTTTTAAAGACATAGTCATTTTATGCTGAACACTTGATAACATCATTTACATTTGTCTGAGATTTTCCTTCTTTGGAGGATAATAGATCTATTAAAATTCTAAGGCATGTCTATTTTACCACAAAATTTTAAAAAGAAACAAAAATTGTTAAATGTAATTCTTGTACCTAAATATTATAGATATAAATTGAAAAAATATATCTGAATATTTCATAAGTTGTATTTCTACTATCCCACCAACATGTATCCCATGGCATTTTTCTTATTGTGAGGTGAAAAACAACATCACAGGTTCTTTCACTACACACCTGGCATTAAAAGTACTCATACTTGATTCTGTAATAGAAGGAATTGGAATCTCTCCAGCGTAGCACCTCAGGCTTTCCATAAGATCTCCTCTTCTGCGCCCTAGTATTGTGTCCCACCATTTAATGGAGAAGTAAAAACCTACTTTGATTTCCTCACATTCATAACACTATTTCTTGGTTTAATATTCTGGATGCAAATGCCCTGTTTCTGGTGTTCTAATGCAGTCACCAGAACAGGTTTCTCACTATGGCAATGGTGATATCTTCAAGCAACAGGAGACCAGAGTATAGCAAGAAACATAAGATACCAGGGGTCTAAAGTAATAAGAATGTTTGAAACTAATATTTCTTTGGTATAGTAGCCAGATCATCCTGAATGTAAAAGATAACAAATCTCTTAAAGCTATTTTTCAGTTTGTAAATTGGGGAAAATAACCACAACTTCTCTATTTATGGTGAACATAAGTATGTATGTATCCAACCGTGATTCTTTATGTACATTAGAGTGCACACAGAACTCATAAAATAAAATTAGTATACACAAGTTCAGTATTGAGCAGTTTTTAAAGGATAAGTTCTACCAGCGAACTTTTCATAATTCCACAGGCAACGTCAGCTATAATTGTCCATTTCCCAAACTTACAACTGTAAATTTAAGTTTCCTAATACCCATTGATGGATGAAGAAAATATACAGGCCCATATTACAGGTAGACTCAAACAGCACCCTGGCATGATTTGCATGTGAATGGTGTGATATGACAGCATTGTTCACAGTCACTTTGAAATAATTTAGGGTGACTCAATTCAACCAGTGGATAGGTTACCCATGAAACTGAGTTAGCAATTTCCCTTTTCTGAAAGGAAAGATGGTTTGAGGTATATATCTATGACTGACTAAAGGCAAGTAGCCCGAAACTTCTTTCACAGAAAGAATATATAATTGCATTAAGGAAATCTTAGGAGAACATGTGTATCAATCTTTGAAAATGAGATAAATGAATGAGTGTACTTATATGTGAATATTTCCATGGTTGCCATCAAAGAGGAGGCTACAATTAACACAGAGGATAAAACGCCCATTCTGCCTATGTTAGTAACCACCCCCTAGTCCTTCTTCAATCAGTTTGAGAATGGAGTAAATTGAACTTATGTAAGACTTAGTATTTAATTTATTGCCTATTGAAAAAGTGAAAATGTGTTACAGAAGTCTGAGAGGTGGAGGTCTCCATGTTGGGTCTCCTTATATTGGAGCTTGAAACCTTATGCTACATGGGTTCTTGAAGACACCTGTCAGTGTTTGAATCCCCAGGAAGCCAGGACAACAGGTAACAGCTCCAGAAGGAGTCAGTAGCCAGTGGAGATATTGTATTCTTTCGTAAGGGCAGAGGGGAAATGGAACAGATGAGGACCAGCAGCAAGAGTTACATTAGCAGGACAAAACAGGAACTCTTAAAAGTTCTTTTCTATGCGAACAGGTAAAAATGAACTGGAATGATAAAAATAAAGACAACTGTTCTAAACCTTAGGAGTATTCCAGTTATTACAGTCATAAACAATACAAGAATATAGTATTTTAATGTTTTGTTTTGTACTTCTTTTGGCAATATTTTTAAAACTGTAAAAAAAAATCTGTAACAAAAATATCCAAATAGTTAACAAAGCCAAATTATCTTACTTCCAGGGGCTGAGGTTGTTGCTCAGTGGTAGAGTGCTTGTCTGGGATGTGTGAGGCACTCGGTTCAATCTTCAGCACAACATAAAAAAAAATGAATAAAATAAAGGTCCATCAACAACTAATATATGTATGTGTGTGTGTGTGTGTGTGTGTGTGTGTGTGTATAATCTTATTTTCAGTTTATTTTAATGAAAGTATTTATTGCTGAGCAAGAAGGACAAATTTAAGTAATGATTCTTTAATTATTAATTGCACTGTAAAATTCTTAAATACAAGTTTGCACATTTAATATTTTGCTAACAATTTAGGAACATAGAATTTCCATATTTAAAGACATTTATTGATCTGCTGTCAGTTGGTACTTATACACTATATTACGTTAAGCACACAAAAAATTGGAAACCATAATTTTATATAATGGAAATAGAAGAAATGCTAAATAACTAAATAATTCATATCTGGAGTAATTATATTTTGGTACAAATTATGATTTTTACATCCTATATAGAGTCTATAAGATTTGTTTTCACATGTCTACAGAATTCCAGTGATTCCAGTGAGTAATCAGTGACAATTCTTTTCCCCTTTGGCTTTGTTTACTGTTAAGTATATCTATTGATTTCATTTTTTTTTCTTAATTTCAAGAACTCAATTGTAAATTAGCAAGTGAAAAGTGATTGTGACCTTTTTTCTTTTTACTATTTAATTAAAATATTATTTCCCATTGATAAGAATAGTCATTAATGGTTAAAGATTTTGATATCTGTGCTACAATAGTCATACTATCTTTATCTATGTTTTCTTCATAATCCTCCTTCTATTATAACCAAGAAAATGTAGAAAGAAGATTGTTATTAAAACAATAGCATCCCTAACTTGAATAGAAGACCGAATTTTCACAGAATTTTTAGAATGAGAGGATTTTGTTTTAATATTCGATTGAGAAGCCCCCATCTTTTCACTAAGTCCTTAAACTTTGCCTCATCAGGAAAATACAAGGTAGAGAGATCCTGTATTAAAACACAGCCATCCCAGGAGGCAGCTGCAACTCAAATTGAACCGAAAGGAGGCCAAGCATCTTGACTTCATTGCTGGGCCTAAAGGATAAACTTGGAGCATTTCAGATAAAGAATTACAACTGATTCCCTTTACATAATAGCTCAGTAATAAGAGAACAATCACCAAAAAGAAGGAAAACCTCTAATAGGAGTCAAAGAGGAAAATGAAAGTCAAGTTGACAAAGAAAACAAAGAGAATAAGTGTTCTCCTTCTTCAAAGCAATACTTCAACACTTGGATAAGTGTTTTAAAATGCCATTCCTTTTTCTTTCTATGAGTATATGCAATAAAATAAGCTAGTGACAAATGCCATGAGAGCAGAAATTCCATTAGTCATTTTTATCATTGGATACCCCAAGCAGAGTGCCTGGCATGTAGCATCCAGTTAAATATATTAATGATGTAAATAAACAAACACTTGAATATTTTTGTTGTTGTTGTTAATTCAAGCCTTGGGTAGAAGATTTGTTCTTCATCTCAACTAATCATAATTTCAGTGCCATAAAGATAGCAACACCCTTGTGAAGGTCTGTAAGTTACTATCTGAGATTTCTTAATCTCATTTCTATCCATTCTAACCAAAAGATACATACATATGAATTACATTGTTTATCTTAGTAATTTAGGCAGTACAAATTGTGTATTTATTTAATAAGCATTAAAATGGCCTACCCCACGGGTGGGGGAGGGAATCAATCACTCCTTTTTCCTCTTGAGTCGAAGTTCATTTGAGTTCCTACACTGCCTCTGTAAATTAATTCAGTGTGTACTGAAAAGTCATTCTAAACTTCAAATTCTTCACCTCTAAAATGGGAATGCAAGCATGAATCAGGTGTGTGTGTGTGTGTGTGTGTGTATGTGTGTGTGTGTAAAGAGATTAAATCTTACTCTCTAATTTTGTGCTAATGTTACATTCCATATCTTAAACTTATTGAGGAGTAGTTGGCTTTTAAATATTCTAAATTTGTAGATGTTTCAATGCACATTTTTTAAGCAGTAAAAGGCCTTAAAAGACAATGATGATATGGATTGGTTTTGTTTTTCTTTCTTCCAGTCTCCACAAGTATTAGAATGATGCAGTTCTTCATATGTATAATATGAGGGATCAGAGATGGCATTTTAAAGTAAGAATACAGTTTATAGATTGCAATGTTACTAATCTGTCTAAAATGAGGTAGTAAAATGAAGAATTCTCTTTATAAATAGATCAACTTAAAATAATAATCTGAGTGAATTGCAACAAAATATTATTAAAATAAATACATGAAATAATAAACAACATTTTAAATTTTATTTTTTATTAGTTGCTCAAGACAATACAATGATCTTGACATATCTCATACATTTCTTTCAAACGGTATGAATTCTCATTTTTCCATGTGTACAGATTGCAGGATCACATTGGTTATACATCCATGTGTATACAAACAGCAATCCTAGTGTCAGTTGTATTCTGCTGCCCTTCCTATCCCCCTCCCCCTCCCATCACTATTCTCTACCCATTCTACTGTGACACTTATCTCTCTCTCTTTTTATTTTCCTTCCCTTCCTCCTCACACCATCGTATATGTATTTTGTGAACCCATGAGGGTCTCCTCTGTCTTCCATGCAATTCCCCTTCTCCCTCCATTTCCCTCCCTCCTCTTTCCCTTGTTTCATGGTAATCTTCTTCTCATACTCTTCCTCCCTACTCTGTTTTGAGTCACCTCCCTTATATCAGAGAAGACATTCAGCATTTGTTTTTTAGGGATTGGCTAACTTCGCTTAGCATAATTTGCTCTAGTGCCATCCATTTTAAATTTTAGATGGGCAAATGTTAATCAATTCTGTTTTAGTCAGCTTTTTCTCTGCCATGAACAAAATTACATGACAAGAATGATTAGAGGAGGAAAGTTAATTTGGGGCTCACAGGTTCAGTGGTCTCAGTCCATAGGTAGCTAACTCTATTCCTTGGTGCCTGAGGTGAGGAAGAATATCATGGCAAAAAAATGTAGCAGAGGAAAGCAGCTGGGGACATGGCACCAGGAAGGAGAGAGAGAGAGAGAGAGAGAGAGAGAGAGAGAGAGAGAGAGAGAGAGAGATACTCCACTCAACAAGGACAGAATATGTACCTGAAAGGCACACCTCCAGGACCGCCTCCTTCAGCCCCATCCTACTGCCTTCATTTACCACCCAGTTGATTCATATCAGTGGATTAATGCACTGATGAGGTTAATGCTCTCATAGTCTCATCATTTCACCACTAAATTTTCTTGCATTATCTCACACATAAGCTTTTTTGTGGGCATTGCCTGTATAAACATAACAATTTCCAAAAAGTTTTAATTTTTGGAAAGATATAATTAAATTTTCTGAAGGGGGGACAAAATTTCTCACATTTTATGATTCTTCTTCCTTAGAAGGCACCTCTGTACACACAATGCATTCAGCCAAACTCCGTCTGTAGAGATATTAGAAGGTCACACTATCCCCTTCACATCAAGTGGTTCTAAAGGATCTATATTCTGTGATCCAAGTCGAGTACCTAATCTGACAAGATTCATGCAGCACATATTTATTGTAGTTGATGCTTCTATACAGAGTCAGCATCTTTAACAAGAAAATTATAGAGTGGGTAATAAGTTTAGGTATAATGAATTCTGCTCCTTTTCAAACCTCTCTTGATTAATTCATTCATGGCCACACATTGTATTCCCTTTTGAGGCACTACATTATGTTGACTATTTACAAGAATCCTGAAGTTAGAATGTCTGGGTTTAAATCATCTAAAACTTAGTGTCCCAATGCTTCAGCTTCCTTACCTATGCAGCTGAAGTGCTGATAGAACATAATTCACACATAGGTGTGAGGAAGAGTGTTGATATTACAAACCACTTGGAAGAGTGGCACACCACAAACAATTTAAAAAGTTACATTATTATTAACAGAGATTATATTAGGTACTAGCAACTAAAAGATAATACTAGTAATACTCGTAAAAATGACAAAAAGAAATCCCTTCTTTGTAATAATGAGAATTTATCCGAATTGCTTCAATAAAATTAAGGGTTTATGAGTTTAGCACCAGTGATTTACCATTAATTTTTATAGATGAGCAATATGAGATCAAAAGATTCCAAACTTACCCAACATTACCTAGTTAATATGTACTTGGGTTGTGAGTGGAATCCCATTATTTTTCCATGATCTGTGCTATCAGCTACTTCTCATTCTACATGAAATAATGGGATCCCAAAAGAGATTTACAATGGAAAGTGAAAAGGCACACAAACTCGTGCTCAAATTAATAGTCTTCAAAAGCATATGAAAGAAGATTAATCATCAATTGGGTTGCATAGGTATTTCTTACATGGATAAGAGAAACACTGATATGCCAAAATCAGAGATGTTCTGAAAAAGGTATGGATAAGGATAATGAATGCCAGAATAAAGGCAAAAATTACATGAACTAAGAGTATAGCAAAGTATATAAGAGTATAGCAAGAGGCAGCTCAGAAAACCATCTGGGACTGTGGCATACAGGTATTTGTGCATCATGGAAAAATACAAGCAAATGTACTACAGAACACTGGAAAATATCTTCTATATCTTCTACGCCTAGCATAGAAATGAAAATTTCCATTATCATTTTTAAGCAAGCAATAAATACTTTCTGCAATGGGATAAGAGATTTAAGGTTGTGATAAAAGTAAGACAACGATGTCAACGCTTCAAATAAGTGACTGGATCACTTGGCAGAGGAGAAATGGGAAACAGAACAGACTTCAGTGCAGTTTAGGCTGGGTAATGAGCAAGACTTTTCACAGCAATGCTCTTTGTGGGGTGAGACACTGGAAGGAGTCCCTGTCCCTCTGAGGTTCCTAAAGCTCTCTTCTGTTCTATCGTGTTTGGATGAGAATTTTACTTATTTGTAGAAAGAACCTAGAATAATTATGTTTTGAAAAAGGTGATAAAGAGTTAGGTTTTGAGCATTAAGTTTCTATGGAAGGTATGTCTGGAGTCTTCTCATACATAGTAAGAAAGAAACTTGAAGCCTAGGGAAAATAAGATAAGAACAGGTAGAGATTTGGAATAAACATTATACAAACAGGGAATCTCTTATAATAGAGGTAACCAAAAGACTACAGCCGTCATCTGTTTAACATGAACTGATAAATTAGTCCTACTTAATGGCTTTTGTTGCATTTTGATTCTACTTTTAAATCATTTTAATTGACCAAAAGATTACAATGCTGAATTTCAATTGAACCTCATATCTCTGGAAAGAAGTGATAGTAAAAAAAAAAAAAAAAGAAAACCCTCAAAATTCTGTGTTTTAAAAAACAGCTAAGCACAAACAGTCTGCCTGTCCTCACACATTCTGTGAATTTTTTCCTTCACTTTCAATTAAGATTGGCTCTTCATGCCAGGTGCCTTGGTGCACACCTATAATCCCAGTGGCATGGGAAGCCAAGGCGGGGGGGGGGGGGGGACTCGGGATTTGGCTCAGTGGCTCAGTGGTTAAGTATCCCTGAGTTCAATCCTTGGTACCAAAAGAAAAAAAAAAGAAAAAAAGTGGTTGGGGCTGGGGATGTGATTCAAGGGGTTTCGAGCTCGCCTGGCATGTGCAGGGTGGTGGGTTCGATTCTCAGCACCACATAAAAATAAAATATAAAGATGCTGTGTCCACCGAAAACTAAAAAATAAATATCAAAAAATATTAAAAAATATTTAAAAATATTAAAAAATCTCTCTCTCTCTTTAAAAATATAAAATAAAATAAAAGTGGCTATTCATGATTCCCTGACTCTCATAAGAGTCCTTGATGACTCCCTTATCTATTTCTTGCAACCTTAGTCTTCCCTCTTTTTCTTTAATGTGATATTTTAAAAAATATTGGCTAATAGTTTTCCCTATTTTAATTTTCTAATTTTTTTTGTGTGTGCCCGGGATCAAACCCAGGACCTTATACATGCAAGGCAAGCACTCTACCAACTGAGCTATATCCCCAGCTCTAAAATCATTTTCTTAAGTGATGCATTTCATTCTTCACACAGAAAATCAACTGTGGTAGATTTTCACAGAAAGAATTAGATCTGAAGTCATCTGCAATTTGGGCTATTTGTTAGCTTTGTAACCCTCAAAAACTACTACTTCTTTCATTGTTCAACGTCCTTATCTGTAAAATGGAGCTCTTCTGAGCCTGAAGTTTTACTGTTTTATTTACTTTGCATTTTTTATTTGAATCATTTTTAGGAGACAACATATCTAAATCTCCCCAAATGAGGAGTATATTATGTACAAAGTCCAAGGTAGTTTCCATAAGACAATAAAACTGAGAAAAATATTACATGCCTCTTCTCTGGATAACCTAAATTCAGTATCTGCTTTAAAAGCTTCCTCCCTTCACTTATCACCCATTTTCAGCAAATTATCATATGTTCTCATTTCCTCCATTCCTTTGCAGAGGTAACACAAGAGTCTTCACACATATCTCACACTTCCTGGTTTACCAAAATATCATTCTTTCTCTCTGCTGCTCCTGTTAGAATACCCTTCCTCCTCCTTATCTGTCTTCTTTTCAAAGATAATTTTATTAAACGAACAATTGATTTTGTCAGGCTTCAACTACATGTTCTTATGCCATAAAGACCAGGAAAATGCTGAAACCCTTTAACATGACAACAGCCCCCCTCATTTTTCACTCTCTTCTCACCCAGCATTTAACCAAGCACATCTCATACAACCTGTCAGAATAAACTCTTGGAAGTCCAGAAGTTCCTTGGACTCCACAGTTATACAAAAAGAAACAAATAATCCTTCTTTTCCATAATCAAGGGGCTGTCCTAAAGCTTTCCATGAATAATTTATTTACCCCTCTTGGTTTTACACACTTACCAAACTGCATTGTTACCTTTCTGTTTCTCTCAAAGAATGCAACACAGAGAAAGTAGAGCATTTATTTATTTGTGGTTTAATCCTTAATGCTAAGCCTAGGACTTGTAACATAGTAGGTGTGCTCTGTGTGAAGAAAGATACCTTGAAATAACAGGTTAAACAGAACAAAGCCTTATCTACCTTTCATTAATCAATGAATGGATTATCAAGTTAAAATTCTGTCTGAATAAGATGCTGAGAAAACACCACCAAAATCCTTTATTAAACATTTGAATATTATTCAATATGTAAGAAAACTTTCAAATATTTGCTTGAAGGTTTTAGCCAATATACAGGAACTGCATAACTTTTGACATAACTTATACAAACACAATTATAATCTCTGTGTTTGTGTATGCTATATCATGTAAAGAGCCACTAAATGGATTTTGACAAAAGTTTAAAACCATATATGAGCCTAGATATAGAGACTAGATAAGTTCACCTTAACTATATATTGAATAAATTATGCTAAATTAAAATTTTTGAACATCTGAGTAGCACCATACATTTATGTCATCAGGTTTGATGATCATCCTGAAAATTAGAGCAACAATTAATTTAGTCCATGTTTAGTAACTGTCTACTCTGTGTGCAGCGTAACATAAAGGATCTTAGCAGATTTCCTGACTCAGACTTCTTCAGAGTTTTAATTCAAAAGACAATGCTTCCACTTATTGCTTGGGGTGGCCTCTGCAATTTACTTACCTTCTCATTGGCCCTAGATCTCCACTTAAAAAAAAAAAAAAATATATATATATATATATATATATATATATATATATATATATATATATGACAGCAGAATGCATTACAATTCTTATTACATATATAGAGCACATTTTTCATTTCTCTGGTTAAATAAGAATAATACTAGCATTCAGTTTTTATGTTTATTGTTTAAATAATACAGGCATGATGAAGAGGAAGGGCCTACCACATAATAATTTACAGTTTTAGGCTTTGATTGCACTCTGTGGATCAAATAATGTACAAATATTGAAGAATTCATCCTTCTTTAACTATGCATCCTAAAGTAGGGCTAAGTATTGATAGTGTACTTTCACATATGAATGCAAATAGTCAACATTGAAAAGTACCAGAAGATAATATTTCTATGAGAGCTTACATTGAGGATCTGAGCAATTAATTAAATCCTTTAAATATTTCCCTGAGAGAATATATGACTGCCCTGAGAATTTGAGTTGATGAAGAGGAAAGAAAAACAATAATATAAATTATGCTAAATTGAAAACAATAATAAATTATGCTAAATTGATTGAGGTGATTCCATAAGCAAAGCTACCACAGTCAAAGAGAGGAGGATGAGGACTTCCAAGAAGACTGGAAGTATTTTCACATAAATTCTGTTTGTTATATCTTTTAACAGTGTTGCAGGTAAGTATTTCCGCTATAATTTTAGAGATTACAGAAAAGGGAAAAAGAAGAAACAAAGAAAGGAAAGGGAAAAATATGGAATTTTATGCTCATAAAAATAAGTAGGGATCAGAAAATGCCATTTTCAATGGGGACTTGTGTCAAGGTCATATCTGATTTCTGTGAATGATTAATCTGACTTTTTGCAGAAAATAGATTAGGAAAGTAGACAGAGGGTATGTTGACTACCCAATTAAGAGTTTATGTATTAGGCTTAGGGAAAAACAAATAGTTCTAATTTAGGAATGAAGTCACTGGTACTAATTATGAAAATAAATGAATGCATTAAAGAGATATTTAGGAAGTAAAAGTTATTGCTTGTTAATTAATTGGAGCCAGAGTGAAAAGGAAGGAGGAGGAGGAGGAGGAGGAAGCAGGAGCAAGAGGGGGAAGGGTAGGAAGAGGGGGAGGATGAAGAGGAAGAGAAAGGAGAAGGAGAAGAAGAGACCCTAAATTCTACTGGAAAAAATATACTTGTAAGAGGAGAAAATCTAGATTTAGGCATTTGTTATAAGTATCAGGACAGCATAATGCCATTTAAATCCCTATTTTTAATGAAGAGAATTAAAACGCATTCTTATTATATGAATTTGGATATTTTGGACACAGATTTTAATGTAGCAAATAAATTTGGTTCCCTTCATAATTAAGTTAAGGAGCTTGAAATTCAATTATCTAAAAATGATAGGAAATAAAATACTTCTGATATTCCATAAAAAGAGTCAAGAAAAAAAACCACTAATTACATTGTGAATGGCATTCAAAAGAGAATGAAAGCATACACAGGCACATACAGGACTCATCCATCCAGTAGTGTCTGAGTTCATGATCACCATGATTCTAGTGCAGAACCAGGGTTTATTTTTCTCATTCACTCTAATGCATTAAATTAATTAAAGTACAAAAAGAGTTACACAAGAAGTGATCTTTAAGAACTAATGCAGAACTTCACAACCCACTGAAGCAGCTTGCATTTGACATTTGGATAAAAAATTTCAACTCAATTTATATCCCATATAAAATCTAAATGCATTGTCTAAATATGGTGCACACGATGATGAATATGTAATGTTAGATGAAAATTTTATAATGAACATAGTGTTTTCACATAATTTTTTTTGTTATGTCTTTTAACAGTGTTGCAGGTAAGTATTTCCTCTATAATTTTAGAGTTTACAGAAAAGGGAAAAAGAAGAAACAAAATATGTCCAAAATCTCCAATCTACTAAGAACGTACTGTCCCTTGCATCCAAGCCTTCTGCTTTCAGATCAATTTTTGCTTTTCTTTATTGTATTATACTAAACCTAGTGATATCAAAAAGAAATCAAAGGCTTTCAGTATAAAATACGTTAAGACTATGATTTCTGGTGTGTCTTGCAAATGCATAGCTCTACTGGACTCTTGCCATCACTAATTATTCATCCTTTTCTCTCATGCTGAACCTGAAATATACTGTGTCCTTACAATCTTTCTCAATACAATTATTTTGGCAATAACTGTCATTGGGTCGGAGTTAATGAATGGATGGAGCGTGTCTTGAACTATTAATAATGTTGAGAAAATTCCAAGTAATGTATAAACCTCATTCTTTGCTTAATGAATAAATTGCTTAATAAAGTAATAAATATATAGATGCAAATATGTAAATTTATAATAAAATATTCTAATTTGAATTATTGGCAGTTGAACAAAATTTAAATAAATGAATCCAAAACATTTATTCATTTATTTATTTATTTAGTGGGGACCAGAGTTTGAACTCAGTAGCACTTGACCTAATCAGTAGCACTCAGTAGCACTAAGCCTAATCCCCAGCTCTATTTTGTATTTTATTTAGAGACAGAGTTTCACTTAGTTGCTTAGCGCCTTGCTTTTGCTGAGGCTAGTTTTGAATTCTTGATCCTCCTGCCTCAGCCTCCCAAGCAGCTGTGATTACTTGACTGCCTCACTGTGCCCAGCCCCAAAACATTTGTTTTAACAGAAAAAAGAAGCAAATTAATACAGATCAAAGATTTCATCAAAGATTGCACAGCAATGTCACAGGAAAGGTAGAATTTGCATTCAGATATATTTGACTCTATGGATGAATATATAATTTTCTTTTCTCCCTCATTATGGTAGGAAAAGAATGGCATATGGGAAACCTTAGGGACTGTTCCAAAGGTCTCTGGAAGGTTCTTCATGCTCAGCACTATTGCCATGCATTGGATTGAAATTGAGAGCACAATGATTCTAAATGCAGAACTGAGCATTTGCAGACAATAAGGTAAGATTTTATATTTTTCAATAGACATAAAGAAAATTTGCATTTCCCAGTTATGAACCTTTATGATTTCATCTTTCTTGCGTTTTTTTTGGAGTAATGGCAGGTTGACTTTTATGGCAAATAATAAAAAGAAGGAAGATAAATGAAATCTTAAGTATTTAATTTCAAGACATTCTTCAACATTGACCTTTATTTAGTACTCTGAGTAGATTTTAAGTTAAAGAGAAATATGTATGATTTTAGTATCCTGTTTCTTAGTAACAATACTCTTCAGAGATTGGCTGAGTTCTAAGAATCAATATTCATTCTCACTATCTTTAAACATTTATAACATTAGATCATTAGGTTTAAACAGGTATCCTAGTCTGATGCTTTATATGTGTGTTTAACATAACACAAAAATAAAAAAGTTGAATTGTTTCATGTATCAATTATTAAAAAATAAGGGTGCATGACAGCACACAGATTGAATATCAAAAAAGCATTTCATCATGCTGGTGTTGGAAATCAATAGTTAAATAAAATAAAACAAACTCTATCTCAGAACTGCAAAACTAACTTTACTTGTCATGATTCTGTTTCCCAAATGTATTTTAATTGCTGGTAAAGGGAAATTAGAGAGTTGCCACACTTCTATGACATTAAAACTGTCTTGTCTGGAGTTGCTATTATGGTTATAATCTTTATTGGTGTTATTACTCAACGTACTAAAATAAAGTGCTTGATTCAAACACACACGTTCTAATCTACCAGAAAGAAATATAAATGCACTCACAGCAATACTGCTCCTATATGATATTCAGAAATAACACTGCTGACAAGTTTTGTGCATGTGCTCACAGGAGTGCAACTGGATACAATCACTTCTGTAGGAACTATACTGCTGTCCCAAGTACCCTGTCCTTTACCAGGCAAAACGTACAATAATCTTCATTGTCGTCCTCATCATCAAAATCATCATCAGTATGTATAAAATCAATAGAAAAATACCTGCACAGGCTGAACTAAAGGGCCCAGAGATCCCTTTCAGGGAGGGAATCCACTGTACAAAGATAGACTAGTAGCAAGACTGTATCAAAGAGAAAGGAGTACTTAATTGGGAAGTATCACTGATTATCAGTAATCATTATCTTAAAGTCACAGATCACAAGGTGAGGAGTGGTTGGTGGGAAATATGCTGATGCCTTCAAAACAAAATTAATCTTATTCTTCTTATACTTCAAGAGAATTTGAAATCTACTGAGGAAAATTGGATCAATCTGAGAGCCAAAAGAATCCAAATTCTAATGCTTTGCAGTATTTTAAATAAATAATTGATTATCTACATTTTACCACAGTATTTAAAAAACATAAAGAACAAAAAAACACTAATATTTATATGATTTGATGTATTTTGTCCTACTCTGGATTAGACAATCTAGAGGTAAAATTTATCGTTGACATAAAAGTAAACAAATTGCTTTATATTCATAGGTCATAGTGAATTCTTATAAAACTATAAAGAGTCTCTCTCATTTCTGATGTGACCTCAGTGGCCTTTCAATGCCACTCATAATCAGTGCTGCACCAAACTTGGGCTAATTTGGTAAAACCAGTCACCAAAATGGTATTACTATGAACTCATACTGAACCAGGTCTCTTGAACCAGGATAAATCCACACAGTATTCTCTGCTCTATCTTTCACCCAACTTCTCCAGTGAAAGAATCCTGGTCATTACGTTTCACTTTTTTTTCTCCTAATACTTAAGATAATAGCCATATAGTTTAGCAATTTCAGAGGGTTCTTTGGAAACTTGTGTCAAACTCTTTAATCTTAATTTTATCTAATTTCCCTTGATTGAACAAATGCACTAATGACTTGAAAATTTCCATATACAGCATGATCTTTCTCATTTCCAGTTTTTCAAAGATTATACCCATGATTGAGAATATTTTTTTTTCCATTGCAACTTTTAATGGACTTTAAAAAAAATCAAGTTTAGGATAACAGCAAAAGTGAGGAGAATTACAGAGAGTTTCCATACATCTTTCTATTTTTAATTTTAATTTATTTTATTATAATATTTTTATTTTTAAAATGTTTAAAGTGACAAAAGTATAAGATACAAATATTAATCTTCTCTATCTCTGTCATTCAGAATTAAACTGTGTTAATATTTTATTATTTGCCTGCATGCTTTTTTCTCTAGTTTTGTGGAAAAAATTTAAAAAATTATTTTTTCCACACACTTTATTGGTGCATTGTAGTTATATATGCTAATATATTTGTTGTTAAGTATTCACACATACACACAGTGCAGAAAATAAGAATATAATTTGGCCAATAGTCCCCAGAAATTCCACTATCATGTGCTATTTAAAAAGAAAACATTGTAGTTTCTTCTTTGTTTTTGTTGAAAAGTGATACAAGAAAACTAAAACAAAAACAAAAACAAAAACAAAACAAAAAAGCTGAAAAGTATACAAAGTAAAAAAAAATACAGACATAAAATGTAAAATGCCCCAAATTTCAACATAATTGACCATCATTAACAGAATATGGACTTAACCCTGTATCTGTCCTTCCAATACACTAGCCACTAGCCATCTATGTTTACTGAGAACTTAAAACGTGGCTAGTAAGGCTAAGAAAGACTTCACTTCTAATTTTATTAATTTCATTAATTTTATTTTAAATTTACTTCACCACATGTGACTTATGGCTCTTGTATTGCCACATGGCTATAGATAATATTCAATATATATATATATATATATATATATATATATATATATAAAGATACTTCTGAAAATGGAATCAGGCTATTGATATTATTTTGAATACTAAGTATTCAATTTATATTTGCTAAACTTTCTTTGAAAAAAGTAAAATTTAAAAGGGAAGAATTATTTATATTGAAATAAATGTCTACTAACTACAGGATGCCCCTTCTGACAGAGCTCACCACAGTTAAGAACTTTTAAAAAGCACCAAAGTTCATTCTTGTAAGTTCTGCGGTTTGACTCTATCAAGAAAAATAATAATATCATTCATTACTTCATTCACAAATCTCCTCTGCTCTGTGATTTTTGGTCAATAATTTTATTATTTAATAGCATCTAAGTGATATAATGTATATTCTGCTTTACATCTATCAGCAAATTTTTAATACCATCATTATTTTTAAATAAATCCAATGCTCCTCAACAAGAGTATTACCACTATTTCTCCATTTTTAAAAACTCTAATTCAATCTTGTTGGATAGTAGTTTTATTTAGAATTATTAATAGATGTTGTGTTTCTTTCTTTTAAAGGAAATATTTGAGAACATCTGTCTGATGCTCTTATATTTAAAATGGCATTGTGATTAAATACATTGTTCAAATATGTATTTGCTATAGAATCATGAAAACCATAGAGCTGCACTAAAAAAAATGTAAAACTTAGTGTAATATAATGGGAAACATTTTTTTCTCATCATTGCAGGTATCAGGAATGCAGATAGAGTGTGGCAGGACGGCTGGTCTCTGCTCAAGAATATCTGGTTCTTAAACTGAGATTTCAGTTGCTAGGTTGGAGCACCAAAGATGGGTTTCTGGTTCATGCATCTGGTGAGCTGATGATGCATTGTCAAGCCTCTCTCTCCAACAAATGCTATATATGCCAATGGAGAATTAACATAAAGAAGAATGGCTTTATTACATTTGTCTGTAAAAGGATGGATTGGGAGACTACCATAAATGAAATAAGCCACTCCCCAAAGCCAAAGATTGAATGTTTTCTCTGCTGTTTGGAATTAATGTATAAGAAGATGGGATTTAAAAAAGAATAGAAGATCAGTGGAGTAGACAAAGGGGAATGGAAGGAAGGAAGAGGAATGGCATAAGGAAAGACAGTGGAATGAACCTGACATAGCATTGTTATGTGGGTGTATCACAGTGAAACTCACCACCATGTACGTCCACAAGAAATAATTAAAAAATAACTATGGGTAAATGGCAGAAAGATGAGAAGAAGAGTGGGAAGGGATCAAGGAGTGGGGAGAGTGGAGGGGTAGGAGGGTTATTGGGGACTAATTAGAAAAAGATGTATTATGTGGTTTTATAATTATGTCAAAAGGGACTCTACTGTCATTTTTATCCTTAAAATTAAAAATAAAAACAAATTAATGTGCATATTTCTCTGTATTCTGGAATTCAGAATGTTCATATATCTACATAGAATTATTTTCGTTATACCCTGGAATTTCACATGGATTTTTACTTTTGAATACATCTCTTCCATTCATTGATTCCCTAACATAGACAACAGTACTGCATTTGTAAATGCTATATCAAAATGCTTTAAAATTACTTGTGTGCTATTTATTGTCTTAATGTTTTCCTATGTGATTCAATTGTAGTAATGCTATCACCTTATTCAATAATTGCATATTCATACAGATTTGACTTTGTGTTCTTTTTATAATCTTCCTCCTTTTCTCTTTGTGCTATTTCTCTTCTAAGTTCTCTTCATATTGAGTGAATGTGCTAATTCAATCACTCGCATTGTGTGATGACATAAAGTTACCTTCCCTATATTGAGCTTTGCTTTTGTCTAGTTTTTATTCTTTATTGCCTATAGGAAGGGTGGGCTACTTTCCTCAGCACAAACAGTTGCCCTTATGGCTGTTTATTTTCCTCATACTCAAATTAAACTCTTCCCATGGTATCTAAGAATATCCCCATATCCACCCTCAAGCTGTCATTTAATAATAATGTATTTCTTTTCTACCAATTTTCTGTTGCTTGAAAAACAAAATAAAAAAATGAGAAAGAGAGAAAACTTGGACGACGTAGTGTATGATATTCTTTCATGCAGACCTTGTTTCTGAGACACCAGAATTAACCCAAATTATTTGGCACATATATTTTTTCAGAGGCATATTCTTGGAGTTAAAATCATGTTGCTCCTTCATTCCATAATCTTGAAATTATCTCCATTGTGCATAAGCTTTCTTTTTCTGTTTCACTTATGTCTCTTTAGAGCCTTTCCTACTACCCCTTTGGGAAGTGTAAAAAAAAATCTAGATAACTGCTGAGATGTAAGTTTTATTAGTTTTCATGTATAAATGAGAATTATCAATATTATATTGACTAATTAGTATAGACTTTGAGATTCACAGTTAAATTTACTATTTTAGTCCAGACATGGTCTTCTGAATTTCAGTCAAATGACCCCACCCATATTTCAGAGTCATGCTGGTGTTACATCTGATTCTGTTCAGCCTAGACTGTATACCCTCCTCCTATGCAACAAAAACAACCACTGGCTTTTCATTTCTTTACCTAGCAGTCTAGCACAGTGTTCAGTAAGAACATCTTAGAGCAGGTCCTGCCTGTGTCTGGCCCCACCCACTGCATCAGTAGATTTGAAATCTCTCACTCTCTCTCATTTCAGTTCCTCTGTGGCCACCTCTTCTGACTACATGGTAGCTCAATGGGGTGACCAAAGAATGACTCAGAACAGGCGGGCACTAACTTTGTTCTACCATCTGCCTTTGAGTTCTTTCTTTGAATCCCATATATATATACCTTAAATTGTAGATTCCCAAAGATGAGGATTTACCTAATAAGATTCCCTTGTGAAAAGTCTACAGTCTAAACTTTTATACTAATTCAGGTGTTTAAAAACATCAAAATTCTAAATACATTCAGTTTAATACAAGCCAGAATGTAACAATATTTATTTATTGATTTATTTATTTCCTGAGCACAGTAAACCATCTAAGGAAGGAGTCTCCTCAACTTTAATGCTAAAGCACTCTTCAGGATTACAGTGGAAATCTATCCTCTACAGTTCACATGCCTGACCAAACCCCTAATGCTAATACCCAAGTGGTAGCAGAAAAAAAAAAAAAGGTTAATATTATTTTTTTGTGTTCTTCCAATTGCATTCTAAATTTTCTATCCCTGTACTAGCCCAGATAAGAATCACAATGCTGTTTGTTTCTTTTTACTAATCAAAATAGGTTCCTATTTCAGTAAACCCACTCCAAACCCCAGACCCCAAATGTGAAAATCACTCTATATTTTTTGTTCTCTCTACCCATTAAACATCTCTAGACATAAAAGAAAGAAAGAAAGAAAGAAAGAAAGAAAGAAAGAAAGAAAGAAGAAAGAAAGAAAGAAAGAAAGAAAGAAAGAAAGAAAGAAAGAAAGAAAGAAAGAAGAAATAAAGAAAGAAACTAATAATCTAGCAGCAGCTGCAGCAGTTTCCAACCAGGGCAGTTGGACATTTATGAGGAGAGAGTGTGCTTTCAAATATGTGAAAATGCAGCAGTTAGATATAATCTTTGCTCTGCTGACTAGGAAAAAAGAAAAAAGCTTTTTGTATGATTTTAGAGCTTGGCTATAATTATGCACATATAGATGTCAGACAGAATAACCCCTGTAAGTAACAATAAATGTCTCTGAATCATTTTATTAACCTTTTTTTTAATTTGCCATTTATTGGAAAAGTGACCTTTCCAAAGCTGGTTAATTCATTTAAGTTATCATAACTGAACAATACTTAGGAAAGAGAGCTGTTTTATTACTCTAAGATCATCCTGTTACCAATCAAACAATTCTCAGGAGAAATTGTGGAGGAATAAATGCTGTAACTGACAGTCCTCTCTCTAGTGCTGTTTGGATAGCACAAGGATTTTCTTACAGGCACCCTTATCCTAACATCATTTTTTTTCACAAAATCATAAAATCAGAAATTACTATGAAGATGATCTTATTTTCTCACTAAAGGAAATGAAATGATATCCAAATAATTTAACACAGTTCAGTGGGTTGATGTCCCAAGATCATGAAGGTGCTTTATAAGATATCATGACTGGAACCTCCAACATCTGATATATCATCTAGATTTCTTTCCACTGAATCCAATCACCTTCCTAAAACCCCAGATTAGAAAACTATTTCCTATTTTTATTGAATATTGGTGCAGAACACAGGCTATCTAACATTGAGAGTATGACTTAAAAATCTCATAACTCAATCTCCTTAGCAAAGGAGACAATAATCAAATTTACTACCCTTATCCTTAAAAATATAAGAAAAATCAAATTTAGTAATTTTTGCTAATTTCTCCTTATGCATCTTTGTATATCAACCCCTTTATTTTACCAAAAGACATGCATTTATTTCACAATTATATTAATTAAACAAGGCAGCACCCTCATTTCCTCTAGATACATACTTCAGCAAAATTATTTCTCCTTTCTGTCATGTATGTAGGGCATGAGTTATATTTTGGAACTTGATCTTATCATTATTAATTTTTTTTTACTTTTTATGCTTTGTCATATTGAGGTTTTCCTTGTTGTATCCATTTGATATTTATGTTACTCTCTACCATGATTTTTCCAAAATAATTCGAGAATTTTCAACAAACAATTGAGCAAAAACAAAGGTTTAAAGTACTATATATTAACCATGAGGTTATGAGGGTTTTTATCTTTCTTATAGCTAACTTAAGAAATTTTTACTCTTTATGTGTCTATTTTAAAATATTCCATTTATACTTTGATGATGAAATTTCAATTTATCTCCAATCCTTCTGCTTTAACTGTCTTTGCCTTGTTTAATTCAATGCTCAATTGATGCCTGATCTCTCAGTAGCTTTTTGCACTGTTGCTAAATCGTTTCCATCTTATATTTATGACAATTTATTTCAAGCTGATAACAACTTAAATTCAATTACGTGCAGAATTCTACATTTTCACTTCTTCCTCCTACACATGCAGAGTTTATGCGATTGATGTCACAAATTATATATTTCTATGTTGTGTTGCCATGAACATATTTTATAGTGTAGTTGTTTATACTCTTGTGTTTGAAGTTCTATACCATAATTAGGAGTGATTTGTATACTGCTGTTTCAGTATAATGGTGATGTATATTTGACTGTATATCTACACTTATCAGGAAGTTTTCTACTTAGATTTGCTTGTGTACTACTATTTAGCATTTTGAGTTTCGACTTGAATGTTCCCTTGGCATGTCATATGAGCATTCTAACATTGTGCTTTTCTGGAGACATCTTTATCACTCCATTTTGAAAGACAGTTTTGATGGATATAGTACTCATGGGAGACAGGATTTTTGTTTTTGTTTTTTTTTTTTTTTTGGTACAGGGATTATCCCACTTCCTTCTGATCTAAGAGGTACTTGCTGAGAAATTTTCTGAGAGACTTATAGGGGTTCCTTTATATATATGAAAAGTTGGTTTTCTATTCCTGCTTCCAAATTCTTCTTCTGTCTTTGACTTTTATCTGTAAAGTTCTTATCTATCTCTACAGCGTCTCAGTTCAACTTATTTGAAATCATCTGCTCTTCTTTAATCTGAATGCTCATTTCCTTTCCCAAGTTTGCAACTTGTTGGTCCCCTATGCTCTCTGTTTGTCTTTTCTCATCTTAAGCTTCCACAGTGCACATATTGTTCCCCCTCGACTTTTTTTGTTTTGTCAGTCTTCTATTCTTTCTCCCTTTTAGCTTTTCTAACTGGGCAATTTCAAAGAATCTGTCTTTCAGTTTTCAAATTATTTCTCCTTCTTGATCAAGTCTGCTCCTAAGACACTCTAATGAATCTTCAGAAATGTTATTGCATTTTTCAGGTCTAATTTTTTTGTTTTTAAATATTTTCTACACCTTTGTTGAAATTCTCATTTTGTTCATCATTTTCTCCAGCTCACCAAGCATTTTTGTAACTAATTTTAATTTTTTTTTTTGTAAAATAAGCCATACATATCTCTTTACTTAGAGTCAGTTTATGGAGATTTATTCTGTTCTTTTTTCCCCTTTACTTACTTGTGGCTTTGTGAGGAGGAGGGGGAAGAAACCACCATTTCTAGTTTTTCTGGTTCACTTCACTTCACACAGGGGAAAACTTCCAACAATCAGCCTGGCTAGAGATTCATGGGACTTCTCAACACTTTTCTTTGTTGGGCTTGTCTTACATGGACTCGTTAGGTACAGAGATTGGCCTGTTTTAATTTATTCCCTTTTATATATTCAGGATATCATAATATCTTGGCCCCTTGTTTACTGTTATCTATTTCACAGGTCTTCTGAAGCAGCAGCATGACACTCAAGGCCCTTTTTGTTCCTTGTGGTCACTTATTAGCTCCCATTATCATCCTGCATGGTCCAGAGAGAAATTGCTCCCTCAGGAAACAGCCCCAAAGAGCTAGAAATTTATATGCACGCTCCACTCTTCTATTTCTCCCTCAGGGAGAGGTGGCTGAGCTGTTCTGCCCTGTGTCTGCTGCAGCCCTGGCCCTCCGAAGAAGCACTGCGCTTCCCACGAAACACGCTTTTTAACTATAGGAAAAACTGTTAAAATCTTTAGAAATTACCAACATTTTCATGACATAATGATGTAACATAAAAATGGCTAAGAAATTGTGCACGAGTTAAATGCATAGAACAAGCAATCCTCATAAAACTTGTGTATATTCAAATACAATCTTCAATGCATATCTCAAAGTCAGATGTACATAACAAGTCATAGGCTATTTTTCTGTCTTTTTATTTTGTGGTGCTATTTCAGTATATATACTCTTAATTGACTTTCATATAATAATTATTTTAAGGAAGGCTATTAAAATTGAAGATAAATAAAAGAGAATGTTTAATACTCCCCTTTGGGAATTTTGATATATACTTGGAACTATGAGTAAAGTCATGCATTTTATCTGATGCGATGTCACCTGTTTGAGCTTCTGTCACAAGTTTCATAACTAGGTAAGGTTGTACTAAGGGAAACTAAAGACTCTCCGTGTATTTCTGGCATAAAGGTTCAATATATATTAGTATACTATTTTGAGAGATTGTGAGAGTGGGGATAAATGAAGCTGATTCCAGCTCAATATACTAAAGGCAGTAGATTTTAGAATCTTTCCTGGAAGCCACTAAAGGGGTTTTTGTTTATTTGTTCTTTTTAGTTATACATGACAGTAGAATGTATTTTGACATATCATACAGACATGGAATATAACTTCTCATTTTTTTTGGTGGTATGTGATGTGGCGTTTGATTGGTCTTTAATTCATTAAGCATAGGAGAGTTATGTTCAATTCATTCTACTCTTTCTCATGCCCGTCTCTCCTCCCTACCCGCATTCCCCACTGTCCTATCCAGTGAACCTACACTCCTCCCTTCTCCCTGCCTATTGTGAGTCAGCATCATATATGAGAGAGAACATTCATGCTTTGTTTTTTGGGAATTGGCTTATTGCACTTAGTACGATAGTTTCCAGTTCTATTCATTTACTGGCAAATGCCATAATTTCATTCTTTATAAAGGCTGAGTAATATTCCATTGTATATATGTACCACATTTATTTATCCATTCATCTATTGAAGGACACCTAGATTGATTCCATAGCTGAGGTAATTTGACTTGAGCTGCTATGAGCATTGAAGTCAATTAATTTTTTGAAGATTTTTGCATGGTTTCCAGTTTCACTCTAAGTCTGCAGTGCCAGACAGGCTGGTGGTTTCCTGAGGATAGGAGGAAAATAACAGAAAATTTTACATTTGCCTCCATGTCTAATAGCAACTGCTGGTGGAGCAGTTGCTATGGGTTTTGGTTTGGGATACTGATAACAATAACTGAAATTCCTGAAAGGCCATGGTTATGGTACTAAACTGACAGCAGGCAAGATCCAAAGAAACCATAATGCTGGTGCCATCTATATTCAGGCAATGCCGGGCAGTTGGGAAACCGAGCCTATATCAGGCATCCTCCATCAGCAGGACATAGGGGATTCCCATGAACCCCTACTTGTGTGGTGAGGAAGAGACCATGGCAAAGCAGAAACAGGTGGGATAAAGCCTTCTGAGTCATCATTTATACAACTTTGTGGTGCTCTCAGGAATTGAGTGGGTGCCTTTTGGTTTTTTAAATTTTAACTCTTGCACTTCAGGAATCTTGTTGAAGAAGTTGGTTTCTAAGCTGCAATTCTGGAGAGTCGGGCCTAATTTTTCTACTAGTAGGTGCAGAGTTCACGGTCTAACATCTAAGTCCTTGAACCACTTGGAGTTGAGTTCTGTGCAGCATGATAGATAGATATTCCATTTCATTTGATTAAGTTTTCCTTGCACTATTTGTTGAAGAGGCTATCTTTTCTCCAATGTATATTTTTGGTGCCTTTGTCTAGTGTAAGATAACCGTATTTATGTGGCTTTATTTATTGTTTTCTATTCTGTACCCTTGCTCTTCATGCCTGTTTTGGTGCCATTACCATGCTGTTTTTGTTACTATAGTTCTGTAGTATAATTTAAGGTCTTGTATTGTGATGCTTCTGCATCACTTTTCTTGCTAAGGATTACTTTGGCTATTCTGGGCCTTTTCAAATGGATTTTATGACTGCTTTTTTGATTTTTACAAAGAATGTCATTAGAATTTTTAATAAGAATTGCATTAAAATTACATAGTGCTTTTCTTAGTATAGCCATTTTGACAATATTAAGTCAATATTGAGTCCCATATGTTGAACCAGCCTTGCATACCTGGAGAAAAGAATCTGGTATTAAAAATCACTGAGACCAGTTTGTTGACTTCTGATGATAGGTTCATGATACACTGAACAAAGTGGTTGTCAAAGTTTGCCTTGAAATTTCTAGAATTTTTGAATTCCTCCAAGAATCTTCCAGCAACTATAACTATTGCACATGGATGAAAACGGTGATCTTAAGAGATGGTTTGGAAGATGCTCCAAATTTCTTATTTGTCAGTCTCAGGCTGAAGATGTGTATAAAGAACAACAGCATCTACCTCCTTTGCTTTCTGCATCTCACATGCTTTCCTCATTGGCACACTCTATCCTGGAGCCGGGTACATGAGCAGATTGTAGAAATTCATATTTCAGGCATTTGAAGGAAGTGATGGTGACTTTGAGTTGCTATCAGGCCATTCAGGACAGTGAGCACATGTTCTGTGTACCAGCTTTACTGCAATTACTCCAAATATTCCTTTATTACTAGCAAAGGGTACCTAACTATTATAGAAATTTTTTAAAATGTACAATTTACACTCTGAACATCATTACTTTTTTATATTGCTCAGAGACCTGTAGAAGTATATATAGTTTAATCTTGGCAACATTATTACCTTTGAAAAAGCATGTTAATGAGACTACCTGGAATATTTCCTACTGAAAACACTGTTGTTTAACCTCCCCAAAATTTCTCTTAAAGCTCTTTATTATCTTTCAAGTCTTTGTGAGAGCAATTTGGAATATTTTAAAATCTCAAAAATTATTAAATAATTTAGACCATTCTAACATGGTCTTCAATTAAGATACACTAAAATACACTTCTATTATTTCACTAAAGAGAGTACTAGTATTTATTTTGCAATACTGTGTAGTGTAAACTACACAAAACTTTTATAACAGTATTTCCAATTTAGAGACCAGAGGTAACACAGAGTGCAGAATATATTCGTAATTTTTTTTCAATTTTGGTAATGATAGTAGATAGATTTTTCATAAATATTAGAATGTGAAAAGAATATTGAATATGATGTAAAATCAGCTCTATTTTTTTTTTCATTCCTGGGACAAAATAGCCAAAACACAGGAATAAGGTGCATTATAAAGTGGTAGTAAATTTTTGCTATTTCAGTGTTTAGTAAACTGATATGAATTTTACTCCTTTTCCATGCATGATTGCATTTACTTTTTAGTGAGTAGCATTTAATTAGCAGAACAAGTGGTGTACTTTGGATAGTGTCCTGTTCCATTCTCTACTGCTAGTAGCATAACACCACAGACTGGGGCTGTTTTCCATGCAAGAGATTCATTTTGGCTCATGGTTCTGGAGGTCCTACCTCTGGTGACAGGTTTCATGCAGAAGGGGTCCCGAGTCATGGGATCACATGGCAAGAAATACAGGAGGACTGAATAAAAGTCTTCTGATCTCTCTTCACTTTTATAGAGCCACCAGCATTCAAGTATGGGGCCCTCCTCTGAGGACCTCATCTACTACTAATAACTACACAAAAAGCCCCCACCTTTAAACTCCATGGTAAAATTAGGTGTCCACATTCTTCATAACTCACAATGGAGGAGGGATGAATTTCAGCACATGAACGTTTGAAAGACACATTTAACCTTATCTGGACTGTAACAAAAAGCATTTATTTAAAGTTTTTTTAAAGTTCATTATCAAGATCACCATATCTCCTGTGCAGACATTGAGCAATGAAGTTGCTTTCTACTCACCAAGTAAATGTGTCCTTCTAGATATGGCAGCAACTATGTTCTTCTCTACTTCAACTTGGCAGTTCCTAGTCCTTTTACAGAAGAAAGATGTATTTCCAATTTTCCCAGGTAGAGACATTTGGCTGAGCCATAGCAAATGAAAACTTTCAAAGCCATGTCAGGCATGTGGCTTCCAGGCATGGCCTTTAAATGTCCTGCCCAAAGCTCCAATCAGTTCCTCTCATCCCTAAAAAAGTCCAGCCAGACTGCAATTTCACTGAGAAATATTCTCTGAACGATGAGGCTTTGTTATTTCAGTATTCATGTGCTGTGTCTGACAGCCGAGGGTATCCTGATCAGTTTAGGAAGTAAATAGGCCAAGAAAAATTCATAGCATTCCATATCAGAGTTGTAATTATTGATATCTGGAGACAATTTTTTTTTTGTGGTACCAGGGATGAGTCTAGATGAATTATACCACTGAGCTACATCTCCATTCCTTTTTTTTTTAAAAAAATCTTTTTGTGGTAGGGTCTCACCAAGTTAATGAGGCTGGCCTGGAACTTACGATACTCCTTTCTCAGCCTAAGTTGTGTAGGTTTACAGGCACAAACCAAGATTTTCTTCTTAATTGGTGTTACCCAGGCAATTTATATTTCCTGGAAAAATCTGCAAAAAAGAAGAGAGGAGGGTTCACTCATGCTATACGTAAGTTAATTAACAACCATTTCTCAGGGAGATGTCACATTCTCTTGGAAATTTTAAATTTTAAAAAGGCAGATCTATTTTTCAGGAAACCATTTCATTCTCAAAATGGTCTTACTAACTTTTTGAGAAATCAACCCCAGTAAACTTGGAGAAATATCATGTTTTCCAATAATATTTAGTATTTATTTATTTTTCTTGTACAGAAGAAAATAATATGTTGACCTTATTAACTGAAAATGGAAAATTAGTTGAAAGCATTTACTTGTCTACCAGAGACAAAATAGAAGGTATATCTCATTAAAAATACCATTTAATATATGGAGAATATATTTTATTACTAACAGAACACTTTTAAAATTTAATAATCCATTCTAACAGTAATATCAAAGCACCGTCACAACACAACTGCTTGCAAAGGCAAGCATTGTAGATACAAAATGTAGTGACACAGTTACAGTAGATTTCACATGGTTTTGTGGGAGGACAAAATCAATATAACAGTAATAATTTGTCTTTTTCTGCCTTTTAAGAAATCCACAATTTACACATCACTGTTATAATATGAAGTAGTACTTTTAGGGTTTCAAAACCAGAAACTACTAGGTTTGCATTTTACCTCAAGTATGTTTTAGAGGAAATAATCAACAACTTATTGTTACATAATGACAATGCTTATCTAACCTGCTAAAAGCAGAGTGTATGGTGTAAATAATAAAAATTGCTACCATCCACCATTCTTCCCCATATTCTGCAACATGCTTCCTTGCTGGTGGCTGCTGTCATAGACGTCTGTAGCTGCTTTCCTGCATGTCTGAGGGGTTCTCTGGTGTAGAAAGGCAGAGAGAGATGACACCAAATTTAGTCATAACAAAATGACAGCTGCCCTTTCCCAGGGCACTTCTTCAAGACTTTTCTATAATGAGAGCTCCTACCTGTGATTGGTTGCATAGAGCCAAGCTCTCTGCCGTGAACTCATCTAAAATCCTACAACCTGCTCTCAAATAATTAAAAAATAATCATATGGAACAGGGATAAATCCTATAATGGTCGTCTCTAAAGACTCTTACATAAGAATAAAATTATCCAGAGGACAAATATATTCAGTTTGTAGATCTTGCATATAAGACCTAAATACCCATATAAAATCTAATGTTAATAAGGGAATCAGAAATGTCCGTGTGCTAGTACTATATCTAGCCCCACATGAGTTACCTCTATTCAGTTTTTTTTTTTTTTGCTTCTAATTAATTTAGATAATTTGGAGTCAGAAAACCTTCAAATCAATAAAAGAAAATAAAGGAATAAAGCATCTCTCTCTCTCTCTCTCTCTCTCTCTCTCTCTCTCTCTCTCACTAGCTAGCCTTTGCAAGTGGTTGTATTGTGATGGTGTTTGAAATTAATGTTAAAATGAATTATTAAATTTTAGAAGTGCTCTATTAGTAAGAAAATATAATCTCCAGGGCATTTCTTCAAAACTTTTCTATCGTGAGAGCTCCCAACCTGCACTGACACACATATTTTGACAGTATGTTACCTAGTTTTTTTTTTTCCAAATTATGAGGTTAATTTTGCATATAATTCCTTCTTCAAGGTGTTACCCAATACCTCCAGGTCATGCCCATATACAAACTTACTAAGATCATATAATATTTTTTCATGGAATTTCAGATTTAAATGTTTAAAACACTGCCCCTGTGCTAATGCCTTAGAACACATTCTGATTTACCTTCCATATTTTACATTCAAAGAATGATTTTCTTCACTGGGTCACCACACACAAGAGGCAAATCTGATTTACATTTTATTTAAAAAGTGAACATGTTTAGAACAAGTCTTTCCTTTTTGACCATGGTTCTTTCCAAAGTAAATTTTTCTATTACTTTTAATCTGCCATACGCATCATTGGATTATGGAAAAGCTCTATATGGATTTTGTTAGGTTTTATTTGTTTTTCTTGGTGCTTATATAGCACTGGCTCATGGAAAATTTAAGAAAATTGCTTTATAAAGGTTCAAGAAGTTGATTAAAATTATTTTTTTTTCCTGATTTAGGTCAGACTCATGCTCATAATCTCTTCCATTTTTTTTTTTTAAGCCAGGTAAGAATCCATGTTTTCTTTTTTTAAATTTATTTATTTTTAATTTATTTATTTTTGCATTACAATTCTTAATACACCATTCTTGTATGTTGTTGTACCTTGGACCAAGAGTCCGCCTGGTAAAGTCTGTGCCTGGGATGGCGTTACTGTAAGGTGCTATGGAGTAGGAGGTGTATTGAAGGAAGGCATTGGGTAGTTTGTCCCTGAGGACTGTGGGACTCCAGACCCTTCTTTCTCTCTTTGCATCCTGGCCCTGGGGTCCACAGTTTGCTCCACAGCACACTGCCTGTCGCTGCCATCCAGTGTCCCTGTCAGAGACCCAAAGCGATGAGTCTGTCCCATCTTGGACTGAAACTTCTAGGACTATGAATCCAATAAACTTTTTCTCTCAAAAGCTAAGTATCACAGATATTTCATTATAATGACAAAACACTGATGAAGACACTGGTAATACCACATAGTAAACAGAACACTGGTTTAGAAAATCTATTTCCTTCACAATGATGTGTACTTCCCATTTCCCAAAACTGAACATGGATCCTCTCTCAGGCAACTCATGTGAAACAAGACTTATGACTATTTTCAAGGTAGATCTAAATAAAGCTAGAGATTTTAAAGTTAAATTAATTCTTACATTGTATCATCGATTTCTGAAGGCCTGAAAGAACATAGCATCCTCTTAAGAATCTTCCACAGACTGAATTCATCTGCTTATTTGTATCTACTAAACTTCCTTACTTTCATTATAAAGTTTTAAAAAATCTTTTATTAGTACTGTGTTTGTTTCCTTTTCCTCCAATTTTATTTGCAATTATATGGCATTTTTGTTAACTAGTTGATCAATGAACAAAACTGGAAACCATACCTGCTATTGTCTCTATGTCAAGACACATCCTGAGTTCCAGTCACCCAATTCATGAGCAGATGGAAACACAAATCCATGGCTGGTTAATACGACTATAGGGTAAAATGTGGATTTATTGACATCGTCATACATTGAAGTTAAGTTTATGAGCCCCCTCGATCACTTTGCTGTTTCTGGTTTTGTCTGTTTCCATGGAGTGTTTATGAAACATAGACTGTCTGACTCCAGGAACTTTGTAAAGGAGAGAATATTTTTCTAGAGAAATCCTGTAAATGTTCAGGCAGAGCAATCCACGTAAAGCAATTAAATGACTTCTATATATTATTTGGTTTCCTTCCCCTCTAGAAGAATAATCAAGCTTTTGAAATTAAAACATAGACATACACACATCAAAATGAAGTTCCAGGCAGTATATCATTAAACATAATATATTAAGAAATATTTGTTTTGCCTCTGATGTATTTTTCTCCTGAATCTTTGAAACAAACAGGAAAAGGTTATAATTAAAGCTGCATTTATTGGACACCAACATATGCTAATTCCGAATTTATTCCCAATGCATCCTAATTAAAATAGCTCTTTTATCTTCAAAGGGAGAAAAAATCAGAGAAAAGGAAAGAGTAATAAAATATTGAAAACATCATATTGGCATTCTATTGAATTATTTTTAATGCAAAGAGGAATAGTTAATGATAATGAATGTTTAAGAAGAAAGTATTAATTCTTTCTGAACTATTTTTTTTTCTTCATGCTTTATTTTCTGCTCTGTGAAACCCATTACTAGTTTGTAATTCTTGGATTATAACCCAGAAGGTTTTGGTGTGCTGTTATGTAAGTCTTTTCTGATGTCAACTTGAAAAACACAGAAGTTTGCTAGAACACATAGTTTGCTAAAAGGAAGACAATCTATGGCTAGATTCTCATCTATATTCACAAATGCATCATTGACAATGGAGACAATGTGTAGATAGGACCTAATGGTGGGTGATGTTCTGCAGTATCTAATTGAGCTAATAATAAGAAAGATGTATGTAAATTGAATATATAAGCTGGAGAATGTTGCTAAGGGTTTCAGAAGCAAATTGGCATCGTGCTGACTTTGACACTAGATGGATCAATAATGCCAGTGAAAACACTGTTATTTACAAAATTCCATTCTGGTTTGGGGAAAAACTGTTCTTTCTAAATTCAAGTGACATTTGTACAACTATATTTTTTTCCAATTATTTTTAATTTATAATTTTAAAAAATAAAACTTTCAGCTAATGAATTATAGTGAACTAGAAAACTAGATTGTGAGGAAGAGGCTTTGTATTCAATGCTAAACCATGTGCTCCAGGCTCTTGACTTTCTCTGAGTTTGAGTTATTTGTCTTCAGTGTCCATGTTGGCTTCACATTAAAAACTCCTTTGATCTACTGAAGGCTTAGCACACTTAATTGCATTTTTCTTATTCAGAGAATATTATCTACCAATCTCACTATGTATGGCATCCCAAATGACATTTTAGAAGATTTTTCCTTTCCCAATTACAATATCAACTAACTGATAATTTCCTCTATGGTCCCCTGTCATTGATGCAGGCAACACTATTCAACACTTACCCAGTGATTTTAATTTTTAATGAGGGTTACTGAGACATCCCATTATTAAACAAAATTACAATGTAATATGATGACAGTTTATCAATCCATACCTCTTTCTCTATTTTCATTTCCTTACCAGGGATCTGATGTCATTTCTCAATAGAAATCAACTCTGAATGGCAAGGTGATTACATAATGGCCTTGCTTTGGTGGTTTTGTTTTCTCAATTAATTGCTTTGAAATACTGCTAATGCATTCTGTATTTTCTCATTTGCAAATGCATTCTATTAACAGTATTTGATGATTGTGTATTCTCTAGGCATTGTGCCTATTGCTGTGGAAGAAATGAGGTGCAAAATCATTAAACTAAAGAGTCTCAGAAAGAGTGATTCCTTTTTCCAATATGTAAAATTCTAGGTGCTTTCATCAGACATGAAAAATTTAAGGAAGTTGATCTGTTTAAAGTAAGATGTTAAAACAAATAGCAATTGTAGGATAATTTGAAGTATAAGAAACTTCAAGTAGCTATGGACAGTTCTACATCTCAAAGGCTACGAGGAATAATACCCTGGGGAACAGATCAACATTTTTCCTCTTGATAGGTCCTTGGGAAGACATTCCTACAATATATGAGAGTACACCTCTATACTTCGGAGTTAAGTAGAGGTGTTTAATATATGGCTTCTATTTCTTCTTGTATTTTAAGAAGTCAGTAAATGTGGCCAAGTTACTATAAGGCATATTTTTTTTCAAATCTTAGTTATATGTATTGTAAATGTTCACAGCTACCTTTTGAGAGTTCAGTAATAGTCTCTGGCTAATGCAATATAATACACTCCATAAACTTTCCAATGACAACTAGGTGATGTGTTAAAACCTGGAACCAAATTTAAAACGTCTTGAAATTATGAAAAACAGACACACTCAAACAAAAACAACTTCGGAATAAAGAACAGCAAGGTGGTTCTTTTTTCTAGATGAGAAGATGATACCGGTAAAATTTGTGGTTTAAAAAAAAAACAAACAGAAAATAAGAACAGAATATCAGTTCTAAAAATAAACCGAATGTTAAATGTATTATTTATTAAGCATAAGTAGATGATATATAAATAAGGAAATATGAAGTGTGTTGAGATTAATGTTTTCAATTGTCAAGTATTTTTTAATAATATAACCAACTTGTTTTAAATATAGTGGTAGAATTATATGTCTACTTCTTATTTTTATTTAGTACAGATGTTTAAAGTTTCCTTTTCGTTGGTTAAAATTTGGCCAATTCAATAATTTTTCTGAAGGTGGGGTACAACTGGATTCAGAAGATAGAATGTCAATCATTGGCCAACACAGTGTAATGCTCAAGTTTTAACTTCTACTTTATGACATTTCAGATTTCCCTCTAAGTCTGGAGCATATGCATTGATATATGCCACACTAGGACTTTGATATGCCCCATTATTTTTGCTTTTATGCTTTTATTTAATTCTAGCTATATTAAATTTTATCAATATTTATTCCTATCTCATGGGTTTCTTTAACAGTTATGGGAAATTCCAAACATTTGTATCTTTTTAGTATCTTCTGTATTGATTTCTAATGAAATTTTACTGAGTTTAGAGAATAATATTCCTTATTATTATTTCAATTATTGGGCAACTCTTGAAACATATTTTTTTGTTTTATCCATTTTTATTATTTTTTATTATCAATTTTTGAAAATGTTCATATTCACCTAAAAAGAATGAATATTGTCTATTTTGGAAAAAGCGGGTATAGTTTTTAAGTTTCTTTCAGTTCGAATTTCTTCACCACAAAAGAAAGAGCTTTTCAGTGAGGGTTAAATATTATGCCATGAGATGCATAAATCTTCCCCTCCTTAGCCTAAGAATAACAAAGTATATTCTTTATTATGTTGGATTATTTAAATTCTGTGGGAAGAGGCCTAGTTCAAAGCAAAACATTATTTTATGATTAGAAATTAAAGTGTTCAGACATATTTTAAAAGACATTAAAGCACTTTTATAACATTTATCTTAAAGTGTTTAATTCAATATTATGGAATCATTTATCAGCACAATAAATAAGAACTAAGCAGGTAATGCATCTTTACCAGATTATATATACCTTGTGCCACTTTTCCTTTTTATATCTGAGCACGTCTTCTTATTAACAGTCAGTGTTGTAGATGAAATCATGGTGAAACTCAGTTCCATCTTCATTGATGGAAAACTTAAGTGTATGCCTGAGGATATCTGTGTGTGACATTTACTTTTCACCTTCATTAAATACAATGTTACTTCTAAGATAAGTTATTTATTTTTATTGACAATAATTGGCACTTACTATGGCCTTTCATATTAAAAGAAATAAGTTTTTCTTTAAAGCACATTACTTTTAGGAATGTTGTTTCAGAAACCTGGTGATTCTTTTCTCAGTTCATTTTGATAGAAGACTGATTTTGTTTACTATTCTTGACTAAATGTCAACAATTTGATATGCTTATAGATTCATTAAACAACAAATCCTGCTATAGACAAGCTCTATTCTGACTCTGCATTCCTTCTGGTGTCTCCTATAGTCGAAAGATTTGGTTTCTCATCTTAGGGAACCTCTACTTCACAATATCTTCCCTCAACTAAGACTGCTTCAGAAACCCCGGTGTAGGGACTTCATGATCATAATTCTTGTTTGTTTTCCAAACACATATTGCACTTACACAATGAATACAGAGAAATAATGGTGTTAGAATATTGATGGAATGCCAAATTTCATAATCAAAATTTACCTGGATTTTATCACTGTTGGAACATGTGTTTGATTACTGTAATCTAAGTATACAAACTAAAATAATATAAAAAGAAAAAGAGAAATCCCATCAAATTCTGCAGGTAGAAGGGCTTAGTAGAAAGAAGACCAAATTGGGTGTTATGAAACAAAAGTTTAGCTTTCTTTCAGGCCTTAAGTAACTTCAGAAATTGTTGAATTTAAGAACAGCTGGTGAATTTTTTAAAATCTATAAATGCATATGCATATATAAATTCAGTCATAATCATCCAAGTTGGAGATGTACCTATATCTATCTTTTCTAACTCATCTATTTATGTATTTATCCATCATGTTAAGCATTTTGCCCAAATTACATAAGGATATAATGAAGAATGGCTAGATCTTGTAACACCCAGTAAACACCTATTAATCTCTTTTGGTGCTCTTTCCTGTGTTATACCTTCACATCTAACATTAGAGGTATAATTTCTCATCATATTTTCAGCTGCATGAACACTGAGTTTACTTATTAAGCAAATGCAGTATTTGCTTACAAAATGCTTTTCATAGATGAAGTCAAGTAAGTACTACAGGCACAAACACAATGTTTAATTATTGATTTTATTAAACTTCCATTTAAGTTCTATGAACATGTTTCCCTGTCTTGGTAGAACAAATGAAATTTCCATGAAAGTATGCTGCTAACGAAATATGTTTTCTACCTTCCAATGAAATTCATATCCTACATTGCTAATTATTTGTTTCCATATGGATTTCAGAAGCTATTTATCCAAATTACATTCTTTGAATAAATTTTTGTAGATATGCATTTGCTATTATGCTTTTCAAATATTTTTGTCTGCATTTGTTACTGAAAAAAATACATTGTATATTAATTGGATATTTCCATTGTCTCTCTAAATTTCTGATTTGTTTTTAGTATCTCAGTTTTATTTACATTATTTATTTTATGTCTGAAAATCCTCTTTTAATAATTTGTACTATTACTACTTTTCTCACAGAGCTTTTTATTCAAAGACAATTTCATATTATCAGATATTTTCTCCTAATGTTTTCCTGGAGTGTATTTGAATTAAAGCTGAGTAATACCAAGATAAATATGTCAATGCTCCTCCTCTCAGTACATGAAAGTATTAACTGTTTATGGAAATATTGTCATTTAAATATCTTATTTTTATTTAATTTTTAAAATTTATATTCTTTATATTTTTACTTTTTATATGGAATTATTTCCATTTCTGGATATTATTTTTTCTTTTCCAGTTAATGGCCTGTCTGTTCTTACTCACTAAAACACTGTTTTAAGTATTTACTTCCTTGTTAAACTGTTGTGCATATCAAATTCAATAAGCACCAATTCAAATTCAGCTCACTGCCTTCATGTTCCCAAAGCTCAGCAGAGCCTTTCACTCTGTCAGGGATGTGGTAGATTCCAGCCCCAATCCACAGTGGAATACATAGGTCTCTGTGCTGCAAAAAGACCTCCATAGGTTCTGTTCCTCCGTTTGATAGGCATTGTTATGATTCAGATTTCCCACAAGGCCACCTTGAAAAACTGCTTTCTCAGTAGCAAGCTCTTATCAAACTTTCAGAGCTGGGTCAAAACCACAGATTACTAAGAAATTATGGAAGATAATGTGTGAGTATATACTTTAGTGCAGCATCTTGAAATTATAGCCATTTGTAATTTTTTGAACCTAACATTAAAAAACTTGCAATATCTTTTACGATTTATATTTAAAGAGTAAATATCTCTAGACATTATTCCATCTCTTTGACTCTTGCCATATGAAGAGAGAAGTTGTTTTTATAATTTTACCATTTCAAAATAAATTAAAAAGTTGTCACTAAAAGTGTTTTCTCTTTACCTGCAAGAGGCAGATAAGGAACAAAATAAAGCCTATTACCAATTAAATTCAAAGTCATTCTAATTTGTCTCCATCTCTCTCCATTTCATGGTAAAGTCAAATATTATCATTCAGTGGCCCACTAGAATGACCTTATACTTAGGTTTCTGCAAACAATTATCTTAAAACAAACAAAAACATCTGAGCATCAGCCATTCTTTCCTTAAGGCTCTACATTGATTTAGAATAAAGGCAAAAATAACTAGGTAAGGACTGTGGAATCCCACATGCACTGGCCCTGACTGGCACTGCAATCTCCCTTGAATCGCACTCTAGTCAGCCCTTCACATATGATCTTTTGCTAAAGTTCTTCCCTTCTGCCTGTAAAGATTCCTCCTCTTTCTTCATCAGTTACTTCTTGTATTTCAGTTTTACACAAAAGCCCCAGTAAAGCTGTCTCTGTATTTTAAGGCGCATTTTGTCATCTACTTTTGTTGAACCAGGTTCCATTGCTCTATTCCTCTGCTATCAATTTAAAATTAAACATGCAAACCATCATTTATTTCATCAGTTTTCATTTTCTCCTCCACAAAACATGGTTTGTGAAGAAAACATTGGATTGTGAATTGTGAACTTGAAATTGAATACCCTTAGTTATTGACACCATCTCCTCCAGGGACAACTCTTGCTTTCCTATTTGATTTTTGTGTCCTGAGAGTTTGGTTTGACTTTCTGCCTATTGGGAAATGGTATTGCTAGTACACACCTGTAGGTAGCCAACTATCATGTTGGGAGGTCCTAAGGACCGTTGGTTGTACCCCATCTTAGTGCATTGGTGCTGCTGTAACAAAACACTGTTGAAACTGAAATTTGAAATGAAATTAGATATCTGATTCACTATTTTCTTCTAGATTTCTTGACTTACAAATTTGAAGAATAAAATCCACAGACAAGAAGGCAAGAGTGAACAGAGTAGGATTTCTTTAAGTGAAAAGAATAGAGAACTACTATAATGCAAGAGAGGAACTTATAGCAGATTTTCCCACATGAATGTGCTAGTGTAGGGACTCTCAACAAAATCCATGCTAAACAGATATCAGAAAAGTGTTAAGGCTAATGGCTTGGTCCCCGACCTTCAGATTGGCTGTGTCCTTTAGCCCTTGAGTTTGAACTTCTATTTGGATTCACCCCCACCTTCCATTTTCCTGCAGCTCCAGGACAAAGGAGTTGGTTTTAAAATTTGGAATACTTCTACAGATTAGCCTCATGAAGTGGTCTTCAAATTTAAAGAAGAAACTTACTTGAGGACGATTATGCTGATTGCCTGATCATTTAGTATTCTTATTTGCTATAAAATAAGAAATTAAGAGAAATCATTTTTCAGAGTTATGAAGGCTGGGAAGTTCAAATGAAGGTGAGTGCAGACTTGATGTTGGATAAGTTTGCTTTCTGAGTCGGAAATGCTTCCTTCTAGCAATGTCCTTATATGGCAGAAGGGCTAACAAGCTGCCTTGAGCCGTTTTTATAAAGGCCCCTTTAGAAGAGTTGTTTTTATCTTCCCATCCATGAGAGCTACTTTGCCCTGATGTAATCACCCCCAGCTCTCACCTCTCTATACCCTTCCCTTGGGGGTGAGGATGGAACACATAAACATTGATAGGTCACAGACATTCAGACAAGAGCACATGCCATCTGTGGTTAATGACACATTGACCTACTGGCCAGTGCCTGCTCTTCAGGGAGGACTGGGTTGGGGATAGCCGGGAGTAGTGTGTAGGGGTGGTTGAAGCCTTTCTTTTGTCAATCTGTGGAAATGGATCAGAAACCCTTTTAGGAGATGGCTCTCATGTCCATGATTGAAGTATAAAAGACTTACTGATAAGGATTTTGAATCACTTGGAATAAACATATGTTTGTGTTTCATTTGTTTATGTTAAGGAGTGCAATAGTGGCTGAAATACTTACCTTTATCTGGGCTGAAACTCATTAATAAGATATTTGAAAAGATTTAAAAAAAATAAATGTGTGGTAGAAAATCATGTGGTAGGCAGTTGGTCTACATGGAAGTGATATGTGAGCCTGACAGGAATTTTAATGTGACTCTTGTCACCTCTTCTATTTGATCCTGATTTTCCCACAGTCACTGTTCAGTTGACTAAAACCTTTGTGAGCCCAGATGGCCTGACTCTGTGTCCTGCTCAGTCTATCCACTTCTTTCTTCCCATTATGTCTCCTCTTCCTTTCTCTTTTGGCCGCTTGGTCTTTCATTCTGTTCCCTTGAAACCTTTGATATGTTTCCCTGCAAGCCCCTCCTTGTCTGTCCCTTATTTCTCACCATTCCTGGCCCCTTCAAAATTCATAAAGTGTATTTATTAATTACTCTTATTTCCATGGCAATAAGTTATTTACATAAGTTTTTTTTCAAAGTTGTAAAATGTTAGCCGCTTTATTATTTTTTTTAAATTGCTTTTATTTTTTAAATACATGACAGCAGAATGCATCACAATTCTTATTACACATATAGAACACAATTTTTCATATCTCTTTGTATATAAAATATGCTCACACCAATTCATGTCTTCATACATGTAAAGCTGCTTTTTCCTTTTTTTTTTGATAGAATGCTAGAATTCAATCTATATTAAGAAAAATCTGGATTACAGAGGTAACTTTCATCCTCTTAAATCAATAACTTATCATTATTTTTTTGTTGTTGTTAGTCGTTCAAAACATTACATAGTTCTTGATATATCATATTTCACACTTTGATTCAAGTGGGTTATGAACTCCCATTTTTACCCCATATACAGATTGCTGAATCACATCATTTACACTTCCATTGATTTACACATTGCCATTCTAGTGTCTGTTGTATTCTGCTGCCTTTCCTATCCTCTACTATCCCTCCTCCCCTCCCCTCCACTCCCCTCTTCTCTCTCTACCCCCTCTACTGTAAATCATTTCATCCACTTGTATTATTCTTCCCTTACCCCTCACTTCCTCTTGTATGTAATTTTGTATAACCCTGAGGATCACCTTCCAGTTCCATGCAATTTCCCTTCTCTCTCACTTTCCCTCCCACCTCTCATCCCTGTTTAATGTTAATCTTCTTACATAAGTTTTTTAGAATGTTTTTAATAATTGAAATCATTTACCAAGTTTTGACTGAATGTCATATTTTAAAATAATGTATAAAGTGTGACGTGAGCAGACTGATTTAAGAAACTAAACATGATTTTCTGATGCTAATGCTCACAAAGCCCTCTTGGAAAAACTTGGTCCAATCTTTGGTTTATAGGATTCTCATCATAACAGTTCAGGTAGGACTTTCTGTAAGGCTCTGGGACTTTACCATAAATTGAGAACTTATATTAGAGGAGAATGTAGCCAAATCCATTGGCACTAAAGGTACAGCCTAGTGACAAGCTTCCAACTTGACTTTCTAGCCTCAAGGTGGTTTTAGAAATCTAATCTGATGTTCCTCTCTACAGTTTTAGCAAAGCAGACTTAAGGAGGTTTTATGACCAATCACTATTCTTGCTGCACTTAGGTAAATAAGCAGAACAATCTATCAAGACCTGTCTCATTTTGCAAGCAAATTAGTCTTACTTTCAATATCTTTGAGTGGGCATGAGGGTGACTATAGAGAGAAAAATTCTTTCCATGGAAAAACCACCACCTTCTCTGTGGATTCTGAAACTCTATCCCTTCTCATAGTTGCTGCAGTTGTGGTGTCTACCTCCACACTGGACTGGACTCTTCTCATTTCTAGCTTTCAGTAATACATGGATGAAATTCTCTACATCAATGCTTCAAAGTTTTCTCTCACACTCTTTCTTGACTTGGCACCACTGATACCTCTGATTGTCCAGATCCTTAATGGGAATGTCTACAACAGTGAAAGTGAAGCAGGATAGCTGGAAATATATAAACTTCAAAAACATCACCAAAATTGATGATAGACAATCTTTTTGCTGAATGTTATTCCTGCCTCTCTTCCTGTCATGAGTATCCAGTCTGAGCTACTCCTACCCCAAAATAGAGATTATCATTGATTGAACACGTAGCAATGTGTTTTCATTGATTCAACAGGTAGCAAAGAAGATTTTTTGACCTTCACTAAAGCAAGGATGAGTACCCATGTTAGAGAGGTCCTCCCTGTACATGGAGGAAAAAACATCCTTTTCTTCAAAAATGGCAGGAAGCTGGGAGAATGTTGCCTCACAACCCAGAAGCCCTGGGTTCAATCCAGAGCACCAGGAAAAATAAATAAATAAATAAATAAGGCACGCCAGAAAGAAACTAAACTAACAGACTTTACTACCCTAAACTATTACTCCTTACATCCTGTCATGTTTTCCCATGACTCTCCACTCTTATCATAGTATAAGAGGTTTAATTGTTTGTTCAGAGCTTTCTTTCCTTATAAAGGCTCCCATGTCACATTAACCTTGTATTAAATGAATTCCTATGTTATTACCTTGTTTATCTGTTTTGTTATGGGGTCCCGGCCAAGAACCTACGAAAGAAGAAAGAAAATATGGGGTCTCAGACAAAAACCTATGAAGGAAAATATATTCTTTGTTCTTACACACTCATCCTGGGGAGCATTTTGTATAAGTGTTACCTATAATGATTTAAAAGGCAGACCAAATGCTTACCAAGCTGACAATTCTAGGAATAGTGATGAATATTGACAGAGAGATGGGAGGAAAAAATGGAATAACTGAGGTTTTAATTCAATAAGAGTTTTTCAGCTTAGGTTGAAACTTTGGGATATAAAGAGGTAAAGAGCATGTGGAAAACTCAATAAAATGCACATATACTCTTGAAGTGCAGATAGGCAAAAGGAAAAACACCCACAAAAAAGAAAATGGCTTATTTGGGACTTAGCTCTTAATGGAATTTTCATTGAACACAGCAGTGTAAAGAATGAGTATTACCTTGGCCACAATTCCTAACAACAATCAAAGAATATGGAGAAGGCAATGTTGTGAGAGAGAGTGAAAAATACAACAATGAGACAGAGGTCAACACAATTAACTAAATTTGCAGAGTGTTTTAGACAGCTTTTTCGCTGTCACGGCTAAAAGACTGGTCAAGAAAAATTTCAGAGGACAAAAATTTTAGTTGGGGTTCATGGTTTTAGAGGTCTCATTCCATGGTCAACTGACTCCATTGCTCTGCACCCAAGTTGAGGCAGAATATCATGGTGGAAAGGCATGGTGGAGAAAAACAGCTCAGGACATGGCAATCCCCAAACAGAGAGAGAGTTCTGCTTACTAGGGACAAAATATAAACCCAAAGGCACACCCTCAGTGGCCTACCTTCTCCAGCTGCACCTGTCTGCCTACAGTTACCATGCATATTAGCCCATACCAGTGGAGTAATTCACCAATTAGGTTAAGGATCTCATTATCCAATAATTTCACCTCTGAACATTCTTGCGTTTTCTCCCATGTGAACTATTTTGAGGACACCTCAAATCATATCTCAACCACAACAGAGAAAAGGAGAATAAGTATATAGCATGCATTTTAGAAATGTGAAAGTAAATGATAGAATAATGAGGCAAAAAATGATTAGTTATTGCAATCAATTGATAGGAATGAACATGTAGAGAGTAAAATGAAGGAAAATTTTTCTATTGTCTTGCATTATTTTACCAATTAACTTTTGGTACATAAAATATGTAAATATATTGTTTTCCTATTAATACAATAAAATAAAGTACTTATATTAAATTAAAATAATAGATTTAAAGAATGTCTCTGTGACTTTAAGAATTGAGTCTATTTACTGAAACAAGAATTAATTTTTTCATAATACCCAAAAGCATGTTTTCAACATCTAGGAATGTCAATGCTTATGGGAATGGTTTCTACCTTCAAATACATTTGGGAAACTACTACATTTCCCTCCTTGAGAGACATAACTCATTTTAATATATTTAAATGGTTTGGGAAGTCCATGGCAATAAAAAGTACTCCAATTTCATTTGACCCATTTTCTTCCTACAATCACATTTAAATGTAGAACATTTTATTTTCCTTTAGCTTCAATATTATTTTTGTCAAACAGTGCTTCATGGAACATGGTACTAGAAAACCTTTTTTTTTTTTTGCATTCTTCTTAAACCAATTCATAATATGTTCCATGTAATTTCAAATAATATATAAAAACGTCAGAGGCTTGAAAATGAAAGATTTTTTTCTAAGATTCTGAAACCTTATTATATAGCTCTGATTGCCTAGGGATGAAAATAGACTAGTGCTGTATACAAGGAATGCTGAAAAAAGTCTACCTTTCTTTATCCATAGACTATAAACTCAGGAGCCAGGGAGAATAGACTTGGGGTGTCCACTATTTAAGTAACAACCCTCATGCTGGTAAAAACTGAAATTTCAGATCTGAAGTGAAATAAGTAAATAAAATTATTGCTGCATCTCGTCAGGGTTACCAAGGAAAGGAAAAAATAGTACCAAACTACTAATCTAGCAAATAATTAGAATAACATATATGTAGAGCGGTGCTTCTTTATCTTCTGGGAATATGCAGTGACCAGTAGAGAGGCAGCATGTATGTAGTAGGAGTTCACTCAGAAAGAATGATAGCCACACCAGGTTTTAGTATACTACTTATGTAGTGTTTGATTCTCAAATTTGACCCCTTAATATTTTTGAACAATGGTTGTGTGTAACTGTAACCATGAAAACTAAAACACTCATTAGGGGCTGTATTGTAAATAATGATTTTAGAAATATATTCTACATTTCAAGGCTGGAACATGAAAATTGTACCATTCCCTGAAAACATGTGATAATGTTTTTAAAGTCCTTCTAATACCAGGTTGTTGTCATTTTGCTTTTTGTCCTATTTTAACTACTTTATTGAGGCATAATTTATAGACCACATAACACAACTATTTATTCAGTACAATTTTTAAACACTATCACTATATTCTCAGAAGCATGCCACCATTACCATCTAATTTTAGAACATTTTTCTAATTCCAGAAACAAATTTCATACCCAAAGGAAAACAATATCCTGCTTCCAGTTTCAATGCAATTGTCTACTGTGGGCATTTCAATATATGGGATTATGTGAGAGTCCTTTTTCCACTTGCATAATCTCTTCAAGATTTTTTATGTTGTAGAATGTGAGTTTTTTCCATTTTTATCTATTGTCAAAAATATCTCATTGTATGGTTATGCCACATTTTAAAAATGTATTTTCCATTCTGAACATTTGGAATATTTTCATTATTTTGGTTATTAGGAGAATGCTGCTATAAATATTGGGGTCTTTTTAAAATTTTTCTTGTATATAAATTTAGAAATAAGATTCTTGGGTCATATGGTAACTCAATGTTTGACATTTTGAGGAACTATGAAATTACTTTCCAAAGTTCATCTTTGCCATTTTTCATTGTTACCAAGAGCCAATAGTATGTGGGTATACATCTTTTTTTAATATTTATTTTTTAGTTATAGGTGTACACAATATCTTTATTTTATTTTTATGTGGTGTTGAGGATCAAACCCATTGCCTCACGCACACTAGGCAAGTGCTTCACCCCTGAGTAACAATCCCAGCCCTCACATTTCTTTACATACTTCCAAACACTTGTTAATGTTTGTATATTTTATTAGAGGAATATTGATGATTGTAAATTCATATCTCATTATAATATTGATCTGAATTTCCCTAGTGACTAATCATATTAAGCATTTTGTTTATGTGCTGATTAGTCATTTGTATATTTTCTTTGAAAAGCATGACTATTGAGAATTTTTCTCCTTTGAAAATTGAATTGTCTCTATCACTGAGTTATAAATGTTCTTTATACATTTTGGTTAGCAACATTTTGTGAGATACACAATATGCAAATATTTCTTCCAAGTCCAGGAGGTAATTTTTAGGTTATAGCTATCCTAATGATTCTAACTTTAATGTCCATTTCTCTAACAACTAATAATATTCAATATTTTTCTGTACTTATCTGCCATTTATAGATCTTATTCATAAAAACATATTTTTAAATACTGTGATCATTTTTATTATTGAATTTTGATAAATGGTTATACATTAATAGTAGACACAAGTTTCATGTCAGATATGTGATTTATAAATATGTTCTCCCATTCTTTTAACAGTCTTTTCAACTTCTGGATGGCATTATATGAAGCTCTAAATTTTTAACTTTGATCAAATGCAATGTATCATTCTATTTTTTGCTTTTCTCTTTTTGTGTGTTTAAAATCATATCTGAGAAACTATTGCCTCATCAAGGTCATAAATATTCATACTGTGATTTATTCCTGTTTTCTTCTGAGCTGTGGTCCATTTGAGTTAGTTTTGTGTGCATCCCAGTTTATGTTAGAAACTCCTTCTTTCATATGTCGATGTCCATTTTCCTTGTATCATTTATAGAAATGATTATTTTTTACTTATTTGTCTTATAATTACAATAGCGATCTTTTATTCATGCTTTTAAAGGTTATATTTCCTCTCATTTCATTTTCAACTTTTTTGACTTTAAAATGTATCTTTTGAATGCCCATACAAGTTTATCAGTATTTTTCATTTTTCCTTTAACCTCTGGCTTTCCTTTGTCATTGGCCTGCTTAATTCATTTGCAAATAAAGTTACTGATAAGGTAGAGATTTTTGCCTTTTTTTCATTTCGTGTCCTTTGTGAAACTTTATTTTTGATAACTGCTCTTTTTTCATGTAAGTGGGTATTTTCCATTGTGTTATTTTAATTCCATTATTTCTTTAAATATTTATTTGTGGTTATTTTATTAGGAGTTGTTTTGGGTTTTATAGCCAGCATTTTTACAGACAACAACCTAGCTAGTCCTAAATTTCAAGAGTGTACAGAAAAATTCTCTCTAATGCTTGCATTTTTCCTACTTCTTTTGTACTCTTATTTTTAGTTATCTTTATACTTTACAAGTCTATCAACATAGTTTTATAATTACTGCTTTATACAGTTACATTTTAAATCAGAAGAAAATAGTCATAAACAAAAATGCATTTACAATGTATTTTATATTTACCTATGTAATTATCTTCACCCATGCCTCATAACATTAGGCACAATTTGAGTGTACATATTCTATCTTCTCATTTTAACCCTTCTATTAGTGTTAGTGTTTTCTGTAAAGCAGAACTACTGCCAATGAATTCTCTAAATTGTTGCTTATTTTAGAATGTCTTAATTTGTCATTCAGTTTGGAGAAGGTTTTATTTATTTATTTATTCAGGATTTTTCTTTCAACTTAAATAAAAACATGACTGGTACGATGTCCTTCACATTTTCAATGTGGGCTACGCATCAGAATCACTTGTGGAGCTTTAACACTGCCAGGGAATCAGGCTGCATTCCAGACCATTTGAATTGTAGGCTCCAGGACTGGCATCCCCCGTACCCCACCAAGTTCTCAGGTAACTCTAAGGAAAGCCAGGGCTAAGAACCACTGGCTTATCTTACAAAGATGAAGACTGGAGGAGGTTCTTTTGCTACACGTCGAATTATTTTTTACCAGTATTTCTTTAAATATACTTCATATATAATCCTATTATGTTCAGGACCCATAGTTGCTAGTGAGAAGCCATTGGCAAATCCTATTGAGAATTCCCTCCGTGTTGTAGGTCGATTTTCTCTTGGTGTCTAGATTTTTCTCTTTGTCTTTGATGCATAACAACTTAACTGTGACATAGCTATGTGTTGGACTCCTTGAATTGATTGTACTTGTAGTTTGTTGAGCTTTGTAATGTGTACGTTAACAATTTTGGACAATTTTAGGAAGTTGAGGCCTCAGTGGTGCACTAAGAATCTCTGATGCTCTGTTTTTTGGGTTTTTTTTAATATTTTTTTTTTCTTCTAACCCCACAAATTGTCCAATATCTTCTGGTTATTTTGTGACCAGAGAATATCTTTTCAGATCTATTTGATAAAACCCCAGGGTGAAACCTTTAATTCTTTCAGCATAATCTTTAGCATTTTTCTTTATTTGTTCTTTTAGTTATACATGACAGCAATTTTACTCAGACTTTTGTTGCTGATTGAGTAGTCTTATCTACTAAATCCAATATCAGGGCTCCTTTAAGGAGTGTGTGTGTGTGTGTGTGTGTGTGTGTGTGTGTTGCAAGCTTCAAAATTTTTAGTTAACTTTAGCATTTCAGTCATGATCAGTTGTTGAAAACGGAACGCTTCATATTGTATTTTGAAACAATTCTAAATTTGACATGACAAACCCAAATGTTGTTGTGGCTGTTGGTTTTTTATAGCTATAGTTTTATTTTTATTTATTGTTGCTTACTTTTAAGAGATTTTTTTCTGGATTTATTCTCTGGATTCTCTTTGTACTTTATGGGTTCATTCTTGGAGTCGTGCCTGGATCAGTGTAATTTAGTGATCAGCCAATAATTGGTCTGTTAAGTGCCTTGCTTATGTCTCTCCCACTTTGCAAGAAAGCCAGCCTTCAGAGTTCAGGTAGTTTACAAAGCAGCCTTGGTTAGGGCTTCAAGTGCAGCCAGGTGGAGAAGGATCTTCTTTTGCAGGTTTTTTCCTAGGTATGCACATAGTCTGGCACACATACTCGGCCTTTCAGATTTGTGAGAATGTCAGGGCTTAGAAAGATTCCCTATAGTCAGCACTTCCTCCTAAATTCAAAGGCAGACTCTTGTTTTTCCAAACTGATATCAGAGCCTTGCCTTATGCATCTGTGTTGTGACCTGGAGATGTTTGTTGTTTCATTAGTGTACCAATGTCATTGATGCACTGAAGTAGGGTTCCTTCACACTCCTGCCGCTGATCTGAGCTCTGCAGTGAATCCATTAACCACAGCTCCCTGAAAAAAAAAAAATGTTCTTGTGAAGATAGAAGTTGGCATAAGATAATGGCTATGGAATCTGCATTTAGTGGAGCTTCTAAGAAATCATTCACCTGTTATTCACCTGTTATCTTTGAACCTGTCTGCTTTTTATAGCTAGATATCACTGTGTTGGACAGGAAAGAGGGACAAAAATGCCCCCAAAAAAGTAGCCATGGACCATTGTGCATTACTGAAGTTTAGTTGTTTCTGTTGCATAGCTTTTAATTTTCATTTTGTTTTGTGGTTACATTGATTTCACAATTTTTGGTATGTTTAGTTTTAGTTGCTGTGTCTATATTTTAGTTTTTTGGGTGTGTGTGTAAGAGCAATCCATAAAGTACTCACTTCACTATTCTGGAAGTTATTTTGTTTTCTAAACAAAATAATTTTTTAAATTTCAGATATGATTTATTGCTTTAGAATTTTATTGATATAGTCAATCACTTCATAACACCGTTTTAATCCTTTCTGTTGTTTAATCCAGTCAGTCATATAAAAATAAATAAATGAATAATACATTCCCAGAAAAATAAAAGACTAAAGTACGGGATATGGAGAATATGTATTAACAAAATAATATGCATTCCAGTTACACAATTTTGTAAAAATGCTTGCAGTCTTACTATTTGTTTGCAAGAGAAAAGAGTTGCAGTCTTATTATAAAATGAGCAGTATTTTGAACAGGTTCCCTATGGTGTTCTCTTAAAGCTCTGGGATTTTTTAAAAGGTCAGCAACCAACTGGCTTGTCATTTGATATATAGGTGACTTGAAATAAATCAAAACAAGGAATGGGAAAATATTTTTAAATGAGAATTGTATAGTGGACATCCAACAGAGAAGCCTTTATATACTTTAGATCTCTGAAAATATAAGGGGAGGGAAATGTTTTGAAAAACATCTGTAGGGTGCTGAAAGATAATACAGTACGAAAATATAATTTGTAAAATATTACACAAAAGGTTTATGTAGTATTCATAATGTGGATCTTTATCTTATGACCAATTATCCAAGGCCTAGGGTGTTTCTCAGAAAGGAAAATGTCCATATAATAGGACCCCCTGTTGTGTTGTCTGAGAAGCGAATTCTGCTAGGATCATGAAATGAAAGTAAAGCAACTTTCACTTGGAACCGTGAAAAAATTAACTTCCTAGATTAGTTCTGACTTTTTCCTTCTATCTGTTTACCATGGATATGAAGATTTAAAAAAAAAAAAAAACTTAGTGGGCTGCTTTAAGAATATATTATTTTATCAATGTTAAGGGTGAGATATATGCCTATAAGCGGGTCATTCATTCCTTCAATTAAAAAACAAAGAAAATGTAGTGTGGTCATAATGCACCAGATGCTTCAGAGACAAGAACGGAAATATTCACTTATACTAAATCAGGTGCCCTATTTAGAGAACTTTCAATTAGTTTTGCAAAAGACTGCTTTTTAAAGGATATAAATATTGCAAATACACTATTCTAACAATAAAGTTTAATCACTACTTCAAGTCCCCAAATAAATAGAGCTTAAAAGTCAAAAGATTGAACACATTTATCTGGTCTTTTGGATCACTTGTCTTTCCCTACAAATTCTAGGTAATTTATCTGAGGTATACTCTATAACACAGTGATACTGATTAGCAGAGCCCTACAAAAACAATCAGGCTCTATTCCTACAATTTAATATTTTAAAATTGCAGAAGACAAATCATCTTTACGTTGGCTCTATGAGTTGACTTGAAAAAAAAAAACAAAATTCAAACTTCAGTGGCATTGTTACCCATATGGAATAAGGGTATGTTTACCAGGACAAAAAAAAAAAAAAAGATAATAAAATACACAGAAGACAGGATAAGAAGTGAAAGATCAATTCTGCAACCATTCAAATGTCCCGACTAAATGAAAATGACTCCATATTCAACTTTTAATGGTTTAGTTCTGTCAAGCCACTCAATTCTCATTTATTTTGCTTAATTTAATCCAATATGAATCTTGTCAGTTAAAAGGGAAAAGTTTCTAATTAGTACAAATATTTTATGATTTTCTCATGTGTTAATCTCATGACTTATTTCAATTTGCATCAGGTAGGTATGAAGAAAGACACATTGTTTTAATATTATACTTCACATTTCATCATAATGCACTAGCTATACCAACATCAAGCGCTGCTTAAGTCAAACTTATGTTGTTATATAAATACATGGAAAATTATTATTTGACATTTCTTTGAAGATGATTTCTTAAACTGTGGTGCTTATGCAAGAATGTAATTAATATAAATTTTACCTATTTTCTAAATTACTTGATGACATAAAAATTCTGTGCAAAGAAACATAATGTTTTTAGGCAATATGGTTTTTCTTCATGAAACTTGACAATCATAACAATTGGGTAAGGGACAAGTCTGGAAAGAATTTGTCTTAAAAATAGTATTATAATTTACAGTATTGCATTTCTACATGCCAAGATGATCTATAAGTTATTATTCCATTTTTAGCTCAGAGCCATCAACATGTAATCGAGAACTGGACAGAAAGACTGGATATTTTGTAAAACTGTGAACTCACCAACATTCCAGTTTGGCCATTCAAGAGAGAATTTTAGAAAGACAATATTCTTGCAAATGAGTATTTATTAAAAAACTGAGAACTGGAAAATTTAATTTTAAAAAACTGGGAGAACAGTTAATTCTGTTATTAGTGCCACATTCCTGAATTCTACCTTCAATTCTTTGCAGACCCTAAAAAAATGGACAGATCCTGGGGCTGGGGTTGTGGCTCAGTGCCTAGCATATGTGACACACTGGGTTCCATCCTCAGCACCACATAAAGACTAAATAAAGGTACTGTGTTCACCTACAAATATATATATATATATATATATTATATATAATATTATATGTAATATATATATATATATATTATAATATTTTAAAAATGGGACTCATCCTTATTATCTACAAGTTTACTACAATTTATTAGCAACTACCCAAATAAATCTCCTCATATAATTCCTGTTGAGGTAGGAGTAATCTGTGCTGCTTCTGTCTTTCATTTCTACTACATGAGAAAATGTTAACTTTAGTTTGAGCATTCTTCATACAGCCAATCGGGTTTTACCATGAATATATTATATGAATACAACATGATATGAAAAGATATAAGGAGGTCTATGCAAAAAATTAGAACTAACTTTTCTGAATTTCAAATGAACTGCCAATAATTCTCAAAAGCAGTTATTTGACATGGAATAGGCCAATTCATTGTGAGGTTCCATTTCTCCACTTGCAGTCCAACACTTACATGCTTTTTCAGATGACAGCCATGTGTTTAGCTGTATCTCATAGTGGCTTTAACATGTATTTCCCTGAGATGCCAGAAAATGCCAAATAATAGTCTCAATTGCAGATTTTCTATCTCTTCTTCAAAAAATATGTTCAGAGGGAGGCCAAGCAAGTATGATATGTTATGCATAATGGCTCTGCTTTAGCTACTCATCAGGGGCCCTGGTGGCTAGTAACAAATCTCTATCTATCCTCCCTAAGGTAGGGCCTTTATTCTTGGGACCAAAAGACTACTGGAGTTGAAGCCGTGGTATCTACCATACACGCCACAGTTGGAAGCAGTCATGAAGGAGATTGCAGAAAGCCCATCCACTTACATGGGAGCAATTGAACTTTAAACATGGACCCAACACAGCTGTGGGAGAGCCTAGAGAGAGAAGTATACTTGGCAGTGATTTTTTCAAGATAAATGTTTTTTTCACTGAAGGAGGATAGGAGAACCAGCATTTGAAAAGAACAGCACTTGTGCAATAGGACTGTTCTCTTCCTTTATTCAGAAAAGAGAACCAAGCTTGAAAGTCTTAAGATTTTGTACAGTTTTACACCAATGAGGAGCATGGTTTTCTTTGGACGTTAGGATTATGTGATTACACAGACATTTTCTTATTTCTGCAATATGTAATCTCCTATTTTAGGAAAATTCTGGATAAATTGTGACCTTAGCTTATAGTTTATATTTTTTTCTCCTTTTCCTTTCAGCTCACTTTATTTTTAATCACATAGTTTCTACTGTCATTCACAAATGAACACTTTCACACTGTGCTTTTTTCTCTTATAAATGCTGGTACCCAGGATGCTTTTCCTATTCAGTGTATTCACATTCATCCATCTGCAGGAATTGTGCTGTTTAGATTCCCCCAAGGGGGGAAATATATTCTCTCCATTGTGTGCTCTACTTTGTGGAGCATTTATAATTTTTATAGTCATTATTATTTTATACGTCTATTTCCACTATTATTCTCTTCAATTCTAGGGCATAGAAAAGCATTTGTCACAGAGAAGTTGTTAGGAGTTGAATTGTGTCCCTTTAATATTTAACTAATATTTTAATGTTAAAGCCCTACATCCCACAACAACCTCACAATATTGATCTGGTTGGTGACAGGGCCTTGAAAGAGATGATTAAGTTAATGAGGCAGTTAGAGTGAATCTAAATTCAAGTTCCCTCCACAGAACACTATAAACTGTCCTTACAGAAGAGGAAATCTGGAAACAGAAAGTGAGACACCAGGGGTGTTTCTGCACCGAAGAAAGACCATATGAGCATGTAGCCAGAGTGGGACCATCTGCAAATCTAGGAGAGAGGCCTCTGGAGAAACCAAATGGGCTGACAGCTCCATCTTAAAATTCTAGTCTTCAAATCAGAAATAAATTTCTGCTGATGAAGCATATTGTTCAAACGATCCTAGGAACCTAATACAGAAGACTTTTTGTAAATATTTACTCCATTAAAATTTTTTACGCTATGCATCTCTTTGTATTTTTGCTCACTGGTGTGTTTTGGTTACATTGTTTTTAAACTAATAAAAAATCTTGCTTGAAGGGCTAGAGTTTTGGCTCAGTGGTAGAGCACATGTGAGGCCATGATTTCCATTCTCAGCACCACATACAAATAAATAAATAAAATAAAGGTCCATCAACATCTAATATTTTTTGAATCTCACTTGAGAAGAAAGTTTATCTATTAAAAAATAAGCTTACTACCATAAGTATATGTAACAGGAAGAAGCAACCAGAATAACTTTCATAAACACAAAACTTGTCTTGATCAGAATGACATCCAGGAATCTGGGATATATACATGTTAGTCATATGCATTTTTACCTGCTGTGATTAAAAGACCAATTATTGAGAACAATTATAGAGTGGGAAAAGCTTTGTTGCGGGTCTCATGATTTCAGAGGTTTCAATTCTATAGCAGGCTCCATTCCTCAGGGCACAAGGGGAGGCAGAACATCATGGCAGAAGATCCTGGCAGAGGGAAGTAGCTCACATGATGGTCAGAAAGGAGAGAGAGAGAGAGAGAGACACTCCACTTGCCAGATTCAAAATGTGCATAGCAATGCCACATCCCTAGTGACCCACCTCCTCCTGCAACACCCGCTCACCCTCAGTTTCCACTCAGTTTGTCTCTGTCAAGTGATTAATCCACTGATTGGGTTAAGGCTCTCGTAACTCAATCAATTCTCCTCTAAACCCTCTTTCTTTGTCTCATATGTGAGCTTTGAGGGACACTCCACATTGAAACCATAACAATATGTTCCTTTAAAAATTATTCTATTGATTAAAATATACACATTAATTAACTGCTGCCTGGTCAAAGCAGTGTTGAATATACTAATCTCTTCCTACCCCATAATTAGATGTTATTGCCTGACTGTTACATTTTAAAACTTCAAGTCAACGAAGCTGCGCAGATCTAGCTAAGAAATTTCCAGGGCCCAGGATAGCATGAATATTCAGGTTCCATGTACAACATGTAGGATGTCAGCAATGGGTCATCTGAGTGGAAACCCTGTGAAGCTGGCATTGCAGCTTCAGGGTTAGGGACAGCGACAGAAATCATCTGTGGTTTATCATCAGTGAAAGGCCCATTGCTTTTTTCTGGCAGTCCCTAGCCTGATGTTGACAGGCACTAATTATCTTGAAAGTACCTTTTCTCAGCCCTGTGTAATGTACAGCTTATCTCTAAATAGACTAGAACAAGTTCTCTTTCACAAAGGAATAATCCAGGGACTTAAAGGATCTTCAAATTGCTCATATTTCTCTCTTGCATAGGCAATGTATTGTGAATGTGTATACAAAGCACTAACATCAACATCAACAACCATGTGTTATATAAATACACAACAAATTAGGTGGCACACAGAAAGCCACAATTGACATGAATTCTTAATTCCTTATAGAATGAATTATGTTCTACATTTTTATCTGCTATTGGAATATTCAACAACTTGTTAATTTCAAGTTAGAAAAACATTATGCTAATTTGCATTTTTCATGTAGGAAAAAAAAAGTTTTGAAGTATCTCTGCCAAGTAGAATGCTATGTGTTCCCCAAGTTGTAGGGTTCTGTGCGACACACTGCCAATCACTCAGAAGCTGCTGTAGGATTCAAAACCTTCACAAAGTGCTCAACCAACAAAATCCTTGTTGCTATGATTATAAAAAAAGAAACAACTTTATAGTACAAAAGAATCAGAAGAAAGAAAGAGGTATTGACTTTTCATAAATAAATTATGTGGCAGTGCTACTAAAGTTCTCTGAAAGCTGCTAGCTAATAGCTGTTAGAGCTTTTTACCTAACTGCCATGCAATCACAAGACCCTCAAGCACAGGTACTGATGTAAAGTGGTGTTTTTTGTTGTTGTTGCTGTTGTCTTTATTTTTAAATTATATGTAGCACTATACCTAAAATTAATATTTAAAAGAATATTGTGTTGCACATATATAAATACTTAAAGTACTATAATTAGAATGCATACAGTCTCCTCTTGTATGCTAAGAAAGAATCACCATACTGGAATCAAATTAGCTTAAGAATACAAGAATTGATTATTTCAGTTTAGATATGTCTAGAGATGAGACAGACCTCGAATCTAGCATTGAGGTCTGAATTTGGTTTCCCTGGCCCTTGCCTTCTTCTGCAGTTACTTTGACATAACTGTAGAAGTCCAAGGCTTTCTACCAAGAACAGCAACAGCACAGAGCCGTTCCTTTACCTTGGGTATGTCCAATTTGGAGCAAGGAAACTTCCTGGAAGCTTCCAGCACAGTTCCTAATGGAACAGATAAATATGTTGTCCCAAATCAATCAATGGAAAGATAAAGCTAGTTCTTTGTATTGGGATAACTATCAGTACACTTATGCTACAGTTTGTATCCAAAATCATACTAATGCATCAATTAATATATTTTTGTTTGTTTGTTTGTTTTGTTTTGTTTTGTTTTTTTGCCATCGATCCTGATTGTTTCAGCTCTGCTTGTGCCATCTCCAGGCTGGGAATAAGGCTGGTGGAACAGCTTCTAGCTGACAAATGCGAGTGAACAGACAATGAAAGGGGACCTACTCTGCCTCTTAAGTCAGAAGTGCAAACTTTTCTCCCAAGTTCATTGTCTAAGGCACATCACATGATCAGGACCCATATCAATACAGCAGAGAATGATTCTTCCTCAAAGAAAGAGCCTATGAAAAGGGGCTCCCAATGGGAAAGGACAATTAATACTTGACAGGAGTGCCATCTGCCACAGGAAGTCTATACCAAGCCTGTTGTTCCTCACCTTGGGTGTGCCTTTATCAGTTGCTGTTGCTATTTCAGTGCAATCTGGAGTACTATCAGAAGGGAGGACAAGAGGGATACTTATAAGCTATTAGGATAATCTCACAATTCAAGTATTTTGGTGAAAACACAGATGAAACAGATTTTTTTTAATCTTTTGTCAAGAATGAAAAGTGGGTCTATTTAAATCCACCTATTTTTCAATTAAGGTTTACACGTTTTCTCTAGTTCATCGTCTGTAAGTAGAATGCTAGTTTTTTTTTTTTTGTTTTTGTTTAAAGTAGCAATACTATGCAAACCTAAGAATTTTCTTGTGGATATCAGTTTTGTATAACTTGTTAACATAGGAAAAAACTTTTTTAAAAAAGTGGACTTTTTTATCAAAGTCGTATATTTTTATTGTATTTTATAAATACATAAAATTTTGTGTTTTATATTCATCACTACTGAGACAGCCCTCTTTAGTATGAAATTATTTTATTTAACCTCTTTTCCTTCATCATTAAATTATTCATCTTTATGAATATGTGTACCATCCAGATAGAAAAAGAAGTAAGATCTTCTTTGATGACATGGCTTTCATCTAGAAAACCATAAAGCATGTGCATAAAAATGAATGTGAACAAGCATTGAAACTGGCCAGGTGTTCATATAATACAGAAATGCACAGTGTGCCTGGACAGAGCTGGCTTAGGCACTGGAATTTAACTTTAAGCCAAGTTTATTGTTTAGAATAGTTTCAGGCCAGTTGTCTCATGTCCCAATAAGCATCAAAACATGTTTTCTTGAGAACTGTTTCAGTGTCCTGTAGTTTTTCTGTTCATTAGAATTAGCCAGGTATAGGATAGATACAACAACAACAACAGCAACAACAACAACAAAAGAGGGATAATTGAAGAACAGGAGTTTTCCCCAACTGATGCCTCTCGATCATGTCAGCTGTAGTCAACTTACAATCTCCAGGTACGAAACAGAGTTGGGCTGCATCATAACTCATCTAAGCAATTTCTACCCAATTTTCTGGGGAAGAGTTTCTTTCAAGTCTGGTATAAGGTAACAAACTCCAAGAAGTCTCATCTATATTATTTTTTTCCAAAAACCTTGTATTTAATTATATTGATCATTATAAATTGTAAACTACATAAGCATGGTGATTATAGGAGTCAACAAATTCTGTTTTATAGGTCATCCCTCTTGCTGGGAAAATTCATAGTAATTAAGACATTTCACTAAGTCTCATAAAAAATTGGACTGGTAAATATGATGATAATGAAAATAAGTTTTCTTGCTTGTTCTCTCTCTCTTCTTCTAAATTTGTTTTCTTTTTCTCTGCATATTTTCTTCCTTGAAAAAATTAACTGTCTTTAGATTTTCTAACGTAAGCAGTCCAATGTTGGCTTGTGATCCAACATTGAGTTTTTCAGTCTAGAATCTATAGGTTTCAAATATATTTTTATTCATCAGCTTCATATTTTCATATAATAATTCATAACCCAGATTGAGCTAGGTGTCTGTCTTCTAAACAATGGTGGTTGGGGAGGTGAGGAGGCACTTAGGTAGTCTCCTCTCTCTACAGAATAAGGGTGACATAGCTCTAAGGAGAATTTTGGATGTGCAGTAGGAGGAAATTATCACAATAATTGGTTATTCATTCTACCTTAATAGACTTAGGCTGATGTTAAGGATGAAAATGAAAGGAAATGAATTATTGTACATTCATTGTACATATGGTGTTTAATGAATTTTATAAGAAAATAAAACAGTAGGCAAAGTGAGGAGGTGAAGCCACTTTTAACCTACACTGTAGCAACATCACCAATATGGGTTTCTCATAAATGGTAGAGTTATTTTGTTCTTGTTTTCTTTATTGATTTTAAGTGACACTATTATAATTCAGATTAAATGAAAAGTAGAAGTTGCTAATATCTTTCCTTATATATATGATTAATGATATTATGCAACCATTACCTAGAACACCAAAATTCAGAATAAGGCAGAGAAAATAAAAACAAGTTTTTAAATTATTTCACTATTTAGTAAATAAGAAAGAAAAAAGCAGGGAGAGATGACTAGGAAGTTATATATATATATATATATATATATATATATATATATATATATATATATAAACATGGTTCTTTTTGAAGTAGGAAATTGAGAAGAAGGGGGAATTGTAAAAAAAAGTAGAAACAGAAGAAACACTGATGGTGGAAGTAAAGAATATCATCAAAAACTTAACTTGAAAAATAGTAACTCTTTTTTCCTCTTTTCTTTTCTACTCCCCCCTTTCTTTGTCTTCCTTTTCCTTTCCTTTCCTTCATTTTTTACTTCCTGGTCCAAAGGCATCTTTCTTCATTAAAAATAAATCCTCAATTGCAGTGAAGAGAAGGTGGTTGTAAATGCTGGGGAAATGGGAGATCAGAACTTTCACAGGTGGGCTTTGGAGGCATTTGCCTCTACTGCTTCTAAAAAGATAGAAAGGCACATGCATTTCTGAAGTAGACAAGTGAGAGATAAATAACCCTCTGGTCATTGGGAACTTTGGAACACACAGTCCCAAGCTAGGGAAGGTCACTGGTGAGATCCTTGAGGACACTGGCATGAGGAAGACAAGGATCCACAGACAGGGTGGCGGAGTTTGATTTTCTGTTTCCTGCATTAAAATGTGTTTCTTAAGATTAGGGACAACCTTCTGTTACATGAATTGGTATAACATTCATTTTCCAAAACACTGCTGCGATTTAGTTTAGAGTCCCATATTTACTCTAGTAATTATTTATATTTTAAAACTTTGGTATTTTCCATAAGCTTTCTTTGACAAAATTAATTTGCTATCATTAGGAAAACAAGACAAAGAGAATTAGCCATGTGCACTAAGATAGTGTTTGCTGTCTATGAAATTCAAAGTTAAATACACACACACCTCAAATAGAAACACTTTCAATCCACTAACTGCATCATGTCGGAAGCTCAGATGATAATTGAATTTCATGGGCTTTAACTTTCTCTTGGATGATGAATATTTCATACTCAGAAATAATAATTATAAAGTAAATTAAATAATTACCTAAGCTGAGCACAAATTGATTTAATTCCCTTTTGGTTTAAATGAACATGCCAGTATACATACAAGCCTTTATAAAGAGAAAATTGCTGCTGTGAAAAAGGAATTTTTAATAGAATATTATTGTGATTCAAAACAAGGAAATTATTGGAATAATTTTGAGAAAAAAATTTGACTCAATTTCTATGATATTCCCAAACTTGGAATCTATGTTGAAAAAATTTTTAAGGTAATAATTTGCCCGTGTTTTTAAAGCTTTTCCTATTGATTTTTGTAAAAGTGTACAATCATTAGAAAGAAGTGTAAGACAGAAAATAGACTAAGATTTAAACATTTTGAAAGAGGACAAAATTATGTTTTTAAGATGACTTCCTAAGGCACCTTTTCATTTTCTTCATATTCTAAGCTTCATTTCTACATTGAAATGCCTCCTGAACATGTATCTGTTACTATGCTCTTAGAAACTAGTGTTGCAATATTACCTGCACAAAGTCCTAGGCATTTTGTTCTTTTTTATAGGCTTACTAAAATGGTGCCTTCAAGATAGTAATTTGCATCCATGCTTTTTCTTTATCATAATCTGTTTCTTCTTCCAACACTTATTAGTACCTAAACAAGTATATTAAACTAGGTGCTCCTTATCTTATGGCTAGCAATGGATATTACCATCATCTGCAATAGACAATGTTAGTAGACCAGGAAATAATCTCTGGAGTGTTTCTCTTTCTTGATTGAATTTAGGATAAGTAGGCAGTCTTCGTCATGGATTCACAGGAGTATGTTTATACATTTGGGATTTCCTGAAATTCTGACTTTAAGTAATAAATAACAAGAGTTAAAGTTATATGATTATATTTTTACTTCAAGATTGTAAAACAGGTATTTTTTAAGGATTAGCAATCCTTAAAAATCCTCATTGTCTAACTCTAGAATGAGAGCATATATTAAAACAATAATTTTTAAAAAGTGTTAGCAGAATGAAGTACAAACATATATGCATGTTCATGATTTTACACACACACACACACACACACACACACACACACACACACACGTAATTACCCAGAACAGTATCTTGACATATAACCAAATGGGTGCTAAAGTTCATCAAAATATCTAACAAAATGTTCATAGGATGTTTGTAATATTCAAAATTGGGAAGAATAAAATGTCCAGTATCATTAAAATGTGTTGTAAAATAAACATATAATAAAATAATACATGCCAGTGAATATATGAACACTTTTCCATATTAATACATTTTATGTATTAATTCAGATTAGAATACTCCTTATGGTTAAGATATTCCAGTGCTTACCAGATTACGCTATAGAGTCACAGCAGTGTTAATCAAAATCCTAGCAAGATATTTTATGGATATCAGCAAAGTAATTCTAAAATTTACATGGAAAGGTAAAACAATACAATTTAAAAAGATCCAACATGATACTGAAGAAAAGAACAAAGTTGGAAGCCAGGCAATACTTAATTTTAAACCCTTCCACAAAATTATAGTGATGAAAAAAGTATTGAGGTTATGTTGCCTAGAGATGATGTTTCAATTCATGAACAGAAGCACTTATTAGTGAAGTAAGTTTGGGAAGCTTGAGGTTAAGCAAGGGTGCATAAGTTGCCTGTGTAGTAGAATATTTCCTTGCATTTAATATGGATACAAACTTTATAAATTCTCAATTTAGCTTATTGCACACAGCAAATTTATTTATTTTAACTTTATTTAACCACCAACTCCTCTGTATGTCATGGGATGCTCTGTGGAATCCACCTGAGAAGTAACAATACAAGGCACATCACCCTTACAGGAGAAGTAAAAGCCTATTGAACACTCATCCATTTTTTTTCCTTTTAAAACTCCCAGAAATAGCATTTAGCACATTGCTTAAATTCCCTGTTATGAATACTCCAATTGTTATCCAATTGTGCACCCTTTCTTGGATGTCATTTCATAATGATTTTCTAAAGCATATCTAGTAATTTAATGCCTCTGTATATTAACAAGTTATAAAATAATTTTTTCAGTATTACAAAATCTCAATCTGTCCAAAAATGTTGATTTATAAAAAAAATGTGATCTGTCATTAAATGCCTTAGAATTTATTCTAGCCAAGGTTGTACAGAATACAATGTCTCCATTATTTAAATGTTTAGCTGTGTTAGCCTGTCATCCTGGAATAGATGAACATTAGACCTTTGCCTTTTAAACCTTCATAACAAAAATGACTTTAATGCCATATTCTTTCCTCTAAAAAGGTAAAACTTGCACCATCGTAATATATCTTTTCTGCAGTTATTTTGTTTGGCAGGAAATGAGCTCACATTTCCCTGTGCTGAAAAAAAGCAATTTGTGCATCATATACAGTTTGAGAAAAGCAGCACCATATTTCAAAAGATAAATCATATGACATTGTTATGCTGAATGAATAAGAAAGCATGGATTGAGAATAGATTAGATGATTGCATTATAAAGACATCAAAGTAAACCCATCTGAAGGGTGTGCTGTGAATGGACTAAAATTTGAAGATATTTCATTGCTACCTAAGTCTATGGGAATCTAATGAAGAAATGCTGATTTCTATTATAGACTTTCTTGAAGACTGAGAATTAATGTGGGACCCATTCTAGAAGATCTATTATATTTTTTGTCCTCTTTGTAGATGGAATAATGTGATCAACTAAACAATTCAACCAGGAGGATCTCTTTTAAAATCTTCTCACCTTATCTATTAAGTGATTAAATAGGAAAAAAAAATCACTATTATTAGGTATTATGTTAGTTTCCTGCTGTAATAAATTAACACAAACTGGTTGACTTAGAACAAAAGAAAGTGTATTTTCTCACATTTCTGAAGGCCAGAATCTGAAATCAAGGTGTCAGCTGGGGCGAGCTCACTCTGCAGGTGCTGGGAGGTCCCTGTCCCAGGCACCTCTCCCAGCTCTGACAGCCCCATGGCCTAGAGCAGCACAGCTCTAACCTTTGTATGAAGTTTTCCTTGTAGGTAGGTGTCTGTCCCTGTGCCCAAATGTTCCACATTGTAAAAGGAACCTTGTTATGTTATTATATGTTATATTATGTTCCATTACAACTCTCACCAATGACTTCATCTTTAACTGCACAGTATCTGTTAAGACCTCTGTCCAAATAACATCACACTCTGGGATCTCTCAGTTGGTACTCCAATATATGTTTTTTTTTATTATTTTTTGGGAAGGGGGCATAATTCAAGCAACTCTAACAAATATTGTTTTCAACTTCTAGTTATAACAGTGAAAGTAGCCCAGAATTGCATGCAATAATAATTAAGTTTGTTCTAGTTTTTCATTGAAAATTTGAAGAAATCACCAAAGACTATAACACATTTTTTTAAAATGAGCTCTCTAATACTTCTATTATTCAGAAATTTTTAGGATGGTTGCTCACTGGCTTCTGAAAGTACAGTAAACACTGCTTGAAGGAAGTTAAAAGATGAAGACACCTTCAGCATCTTTTTATTAGAAATGAATAGTCCATCTCAGATCTCCCCCACAACCCCCACCAACTGGTTTCCCAGCATAATTCCTCTGGAGTCCAATGACCAGGGGCTGAAGATAATGCAAAATGATTAGGAAGCATGAGTTATCCTCTCCTTTTGAGCAAACTGATTTCTTTTTAAAATATCAAGTTTCTGCTAGAAAGAAAGAATGAATGATGTCCCCACTCAGTCTTAAACTCAGAGTATTCATCATGCCTACAGTGAAATAGTTGTAACCATGAGAATTTGATGGAATCTAGAAAAATTGGTAATCCTTTTTTTTTTGGTGCTTGCATCTGTAAATTTATCATAAATGGGATTTAAGAAGAAAATGAAAAAAAAAGTATATATTGAGAATTTGAGAGGGTCATCATTATATATGAATAGATCATATTTTGATAGAGCAATTAATTTATCTCTGTTAATTTATCAAGACATATTTTAAGTTATATTGACTTTTACAAAATGTTCACAGGCAAGAAGCACCATATTTTTTCATAAGCATATTGTTATAATAAATTGAATTTTGTTTTCTCTTAATGCATTGAAGCACAACTCATTTCTTTTAAATATACAGGAAATACACTTGTTTACATATTATACAAAGAAACAAAATCTTCTCAGCAAAAATAATTTTGATTTAATTTTTAATAGGACTAATGAAAATTTTTATCAGTCTTTTTTACTACTCTTGAATAAGAATAGGGGAGATTTTCTATTTTAAAAGTTTGTTCATATGATTTAATGCAGAACAAAATTATTGCATTAACATTTCTGTATATCATACCAGTTTTTTCCATTTTAGTGTGTTTTTGTGCACTGGGTGATAAAATATATTTATGCTAACTTTTTGTCAGGATAGAAGTGAAGAAAAAAAAACATGCTGGTAAACTTGAAACAAAACAAAACAGAAATGTCAGATGACTTTATGCCAAATAGCAAATAGAAAAGAATCCCTTCAGAGTAGACAGAAGTAAAAATAAATGGCATTAAAGTTAAACACTATAGCTGGAAAGAGAACTTAATGAAAACAGTGAATCAAAAATAAGTTGTCTTGAGGGTAGTAAAATGTCTGAGATAACTTAAGGCTTGTAACTTTGGCTTATATTATTTCACATACATCATATAAATGGTACTTCCTGTTCTAAGAAGAACAGTAAGTAATACTTACAAAAAAATAATATTTTTCAACAAAGACAATGTCTGGCTACAATCAAACATAACATATCTCAATGGTTCAGCAATTCAATAAAATTGATTGCAAATAATTTGAAGCAAGTTGTACCAGACAGAATAATTCACAACTAGAAAGAATTTTCACAAAATGCTTCTACAACCATAAATTTAACAAAGTACTATAAAATATTCACCAAAATTTTAACTATAAAAATAATAAATTTGAAGTAAACTCTTTTATGACATTTGACACATCATCAATCTTCCATAATTTTTTTTTATTTACAAAAATGCAATGTTCTATTCAAACAGCTAAAACCGACATCATTATTTGAGCTGAAAGAAATGTACCCCTGTACAACATGGAAGTTTTTCCTCCAAATATGACACTTACTCTTAACATTCATTTTCTTTTTGAGTAAAGAAATAGATGATATTCATAGAAGATTATAAACCAACTTTGCTCAAAAGAGACATGTATTAAATAATTCTGAAGTAAAAAATATGGATAGTTAGCTTATTGATAGTTTAATGAAAACTTACAACTTAAGTATCATAAAAATGCATTTTGCAAAAAAGCATCTTTTATTCTGTTTTGAATGACTCATTCACGCCAAGATGTTACTATTTAAATTCAGTGGAATTTTCATTGTGTTGCTTATTCAGACTTACTCCAGTCTAGCTTAGAACTCCAAATTTTAGATCCAGTTCAGAGTTTGCTTGCTCCTGTTTTCACAGCCCCACCATTGTTGGAATAGAGAAAGGGACCCTTACCTGTGTCTGAGACACCAACTCAATGCAGATCCTCTGGTGTGGGTCAGAAAGGAGTAAAAGGAAATGTCAAGATCCTCTTATACTGAAAAGTATTCTGAAGGTTCTCACAAACTCAAAAGTGAAGTCAACTTAAAATTCTGGACTACCCATTCCACAAAGCAGCCTCAAATTTCAAAAAGGGGATGTCCTTGTGATCAATCTTTTTTTAGGAATTTACCTGAAAATTTACCTGAAAATACTCCCTGATCAATTCCTATGTATAGAACCATGTTTGATATGATGAGTATGGGACACTACATCTACATTTCACAGTTTTATAGCCATCTAATTGTTACGCTATGTTACTTTTAATACCATCTAACATTGGTTCTCACACAGTGATATGATGCTTAAAATCACTACCTGGAACATTTAGGAATACTTTTTCAATTCATTTCATGGATAATTCCACGTTATATATTTCTTTGTCACTGCTTCATATTTCCTACTCTTCTTAAGGACTTCATTTAGTACATCCTTCCCTTGTCCCTTGGGTAGTTGGTGTGGGGGAAGAACTTTGCCAGGAGTCCCTCTTCCAACATATCCTCTGATGTATGGCAGAAAGGGGTCAAAGGAAGGCACAGATCTTCTTATGTAGCCCGTCATATGTCAACTGCTTCTCAACCATAATACACCAGAGATTTTACAAATATTTCATTTTCTTCAAAAAAGTTTTGAGACTCTGGTGAGGTACCACAGTGACGGAACACTTGGCTAGGGTGTGTGAGGACTAGAGTTCAAGGCCTAAGACCAGAAAACAAAACAAAGCAAACAAACAAAAGAAATAATATACAAAACCAATCTCTAAATTCTTTTCTCTTGAAAATTTTTGGAGATTCTTAACTCAGAAAGGTCTCTAGATAGTAGGTTTATCCATAAACTATTTCTCATTGTTGCTATTTTGAGCTCATTCCTTTACACATGGTTGGCCAGAACTAAAATATTTAGAAATAATTTCTTGAGATACCTAAAACATAGGTTTACTCTTTTTTTTTTTCATTTTTATTGGTGCATTATAATGTTGCATAATGGAGGTGTTCATTATTACATATTTGTACATGCATGCGATATAACAATAGATTTTGGTCAATATCATTCACCAGTATTTCCCATTTTTCCTGTTCTTCCTGGAATCCCTCTGATTTTTATGAAATCCCTTTCCCTTTCTTTTTCATTTTGTCTATAGTTTCCACATATGAGAGGAAACATAAGACCCTTGACCTTCTACATTTGACTTATTTCACTTAACATGATGATCTCTACTTCCATAGATTTTCCTGCAAAGATATAATTTCATTCTTCATCATTGGTGAGTAAAACTCCCTTGTGTATATATACCATGCTTTTTAAAATTCATTTATCCATTGATGAACATCTAGGTTGGTTCCATAGTTTGGCTGTTGTGAATTGTATTGCAATAAACATTGGTAGGCATATATCACTACTGTATTGATTTTATTAACAGAATAATTTTTGTTGTAAAGTATTTAAATAATATTTTAGAGCTAAATTTTGATACAAGCAATTCATAATAGGAAGGAGTTCCAGAATATGGGACAGATAGACCTTAATTCAAATTCTGATTATGGAAATTTTATAATTCATGGTCAAAATAAAACCATTCTAAACATCACATATTACAACTTTAAAAGTGAATACTATCTTATACAGTGGGTATGACAAATTAATTTAGATTTTACACATGATCTGACAAAAACTTAACCACTAAAAGAGACATGTTATGAAGTTAAAGTCTTTAAAATTATTATTGAAATTTGTTAGTTAAGAAAGCTTGAGAATTTTAAGAAAATTAAAAAAAAAACTTTCATAAGATTCTAATATAAGTGAGAGTTCAACATCAGAGTTTGTACTCAGAAAGTAAGATTTATCAACTGTAGTAAGCAAAATTATTATCCCCTTAAATTACTATAAAAATGTTTTTTTTTTAATTAAAGTAGGGATTTTTTTCAAGCAAATAATCAATTATACAAATACGATTTTTCAAAATTGACTGCTTTCTCAATCGGTTTATAATAACATAACTTAGGTATCTATGTATAAGGGTCACATTCCAAGTCTAATTCAAGGAAAACATCTGCAAAATTCAACCCTTTAGATTTCCTTGACAGGTATCAGAAATGATGCTAAGCATTTTATGTGTTGGCTCCATGGGTTTTGCAGTTAGAATGCCAGGGCTTAAATATACTCTAGGGAGTCCAGCTAAATGGTAGACCTTATTATTACTTTTTGTTCACTGGCAGATTGCAGTTTTTTCATCAGGTGAGGTTCAAAATTATGATGATTTACACAAACTGTATTTTTTTTAAAAAAGGCAATCTCAACATATCATTTAGTTTTATTAAATATCAACACATTGTTAAAAAGGCAGATATCCCAATAGCTTTAATAAAAATCAACTTAATTTCAGTTTGTTTGAATAAAGCTTCTAGAATAAATGAGCAATTAAATTATTTAAGTAGGAGGAGGACACCAACAAGCTGTAGACCCCAGGCACTGTTTTACTTAAATGTTTTAGTATTCATGTAAATATGTATTATTATTTAGAATATTAGCATCTGAACTAACTAATGACTTTTAATTGAAACCAAGTTTCCAATTTAATGTGAAGTTTCCCCATATGAATATACCCTAGACTCTATTCCCCTTCACCAAATGTGAAATAATTGTCTCATTATAACAATTCACAGAAAAATTTTAAGGTTCTAGCACATAAAGTATGTCATTTCAGTGTGACAATATCATAATTATATAAAGAAAATATTTAAAAATCTCTTCTTGCAACTTGAGCTCTAAAGATTAATAAACAGAGTGTTTCATAGTAACATAGTATTAGAATATTACATCACCTCCTAACTTGATACTTAGTTGTATTTGTATAAAGAACACACAAGTCTTCCATAGTATATGATTTCTCAAATGAAAATAATTGAACTAAATATGATTACTTGATATCACTAGTTTTCTAGATTTTTTTGCTCAAAATAGCTTTTACTATAACTTTACAAAAGTTATATTAATTGAATTAATTCAAATAATAGTTTCCAATTAAATTAACAGAGGCAGCAAACACCAGATCTGTTTTTTAATTTATGTCATATAAATGTGTCTATAAATGTTAATTTATACTTTAGACAAAAGAAAGTATCAATAAACAAGAGATATATTAATAAATAGCAATTACTTCTCATTTTAAAAGCATGAAAGCATTTGTACCTGGGTAAAACTGTATTTCAATATGTAATATTGAAATAATATAATAATACATTATTATATTAATAATAATATATAGTAATAATAATATATAATAATAATATATAGTAATAATAATATATAGTAATAATTTCATTTCTGTGACATGGTGCATAAATTTTTGGAAAATCTTGATCTTAGAACACATGAACTGATGCAATTGAAAAATTTTAAATGTTAGATGAAACATCAAGACTTGTTAAAAATAGCTTTACATTCTATTTATTCATTTAATTTTTAGTACTATCAGTAAATACAAATGCACTAAACAACAAATGTGGTTATTGCAGACAATGTAATGAATGTTTATAGTCACTATCTGCTTATCCAAATTCACTGCTGTGTAAGTTTGTGAATAAAAAAATCTGTTGAGGTACTAAAGTACCTTCCTTCATGATATCTCTTTTCATCTTGATATTTATTAGCATATTCCAAGTACTTGATGCTCATAAATATTAACAAAAAATTTTTACACTTTTGAAATTCTTACAGTGAAATGCATTGACCTAGACACACTTCTCAAGATATTCCTTTTGTATAATTTAACATAGAATTTAACATAGATGAGGTTAAAATATACCTCTTGTAAAACAATTTTGCTGAAAAATATTAACTATATGAATTTAATATACAAAAACTGATTTTAAAATAGGACAAATAATTTCTTACCTATTTTTCATAATTCACTGGTAACATCCTGGTGGTCCCGGGAGCCATGAGTTCATCACCTCCCTGCGATCATGTCTGCATTGCACTCTGTCCAACAGCAGCTCCGGTATGTATTCAGGAAGGGGTTTTCATCTGAGGAAGAGATGGTGAGTCTTAGCTAGAAAGGGATTCTATTTCTACAATCCCTAATCTGTTAACCAACACACCTATTATGAACTTTTAAAGGAAGAGGGATAAGTTGTTAAAAATGTAGTATTTTTATTCCATAATAAAAATTTACATGACTACATTTTTTATAAAATTGTTTACTCCATATAATTTATATTTTGTGAGTGGAAATTATTGCATATTAATCCTTTTACATGTTTCCTATACTGATGTGACAGAGAATAAGAAATCCCCACAACCATTCTTCATCTTGTTGATTACTTTGTAATATTCACTCTTTTCATAGTCTCCTTAAAGAATTTAAATTTACTAATTCCAAATCTTTATTGATCACTTTATATTTAAACTGAAGTTAATATTTTTCTCTAACATTTGACAAAGACTATTGCTTTCAAAATAAGTTGTAACAAAAAAATGGTTATTGAATACCTGTATTGGATTTTTGGTAAGCATTTAAAAATATAATAGAATCTAAAAGAATCTATTATCCATGAAAGGATAATTTTAAGCTATGTTGGAGTTGATTTGACTAAAAAGAAAAAAATAAAGTGCATTGGTTTTGATAAGGGTATATGAATATTTATTGTCACTTCAGATAGCACAATATGTATGTAGGCAAACATGCATATCTATGCACACATATACACAAATATGTGCACATACCACATTCATTCATATATTTGTGTATTTTTGTTGGGGTGTGTTTGTGTAAGGGCAGAGATAACACAAATTTTGTTTTCTTTCAATAGGTAGCAATAATTTTGTTTAAAAAGTGGTTGTTGAAGTCATCCACCAAGAAAAATAGAATATCTTGACCACCAGACAAGAGAAACTATGACTAGTAGAGAGATAACTGTATATCTACTTTAAACATAATATGCAAGAGATCAAAATGGATTTTACAATTAATTAAAGTGGTTTTAAAAAAAGAAACAGGTGAGAAAAAAGAAAGATGCAGCAAGGAAGAAATTGGATGTTTAAAAAAAATGAGCAGAAAACTGTTTATGATCTTGAGTCATCTTATGTGGCATGGTGCTGAAGTGCCTCTAACCTCTCCCAGCCGTCTCTCTTTGATTTTTTTTTTTTTTTACCTGTGGAACTTCATTGCAGAGGGACGTTTTCCCCCTGATCTGACTGGGGAAATGTCTTCCAAAGGAGATTCTTCTAGTTTAACACCTTCTAACCCTTGGGAACTCATCAATAACCAAGAAATGTTAATCACTGAAGAAGAGAACAGGTAAAAGCTGCCATCCTGTCCAGGCAGACTTTGCATCTATCCTTCTGAAGGCAATTCCTAGAAACCCCCTGGGATATACTTGCACTATAAGACAACTTCTGCTCCCAGAGCAGTTCTGCCTCTTGTCTCCCCAGGGCAACATTGTCACAGACATTGCTTATGCTTTGCATCCAGTAACTTCCCCTACAGCCATTTCATTTCTCATGTCTTTACATGGCTTACACTCTTATTCCCCTTTCCTCTATGAAGAAACTTATATACTTAAATTTCTGAAGCCTGTTTGTCTACCCAGTAGTCATTCCCCCTCTGATGAGTCTGTGCTTATGCACCTTAAGGAATTTTATGCATTTTTCTCCTGTTAATCTGTTATGAACTTATTCTTCAGATTGGAATTTACAGAGGATGAGGGAAATTCCCCTTGTCTCTGAAAAAGGAAAGTAGGTGTGGATTTTTCAAATATAAGAAGGAGCCCTCTATACATTTATCTCTGAGCTCTTAAATTATCTTCTTTACACTTTGCATTGTGAATGCAGATAGCATCCTGGACATGTCCATGCATACATCAAAAGCACCTGTGAGGAAGATGTTTTATTCCTAGGTTCATGGCCTATTCCCTCTTTTATTACCTATGAGGATGAGATATATACTCTATATTCATTTTAAAAAGTCCCTTTCACTATCATTGCCTTTGTCATTTATAAGTGTCAAAGATCAGATGCTTATGAGATTTATTTTGTAAAACTAGGCACAGAGTTCTGTGTAATTAATTTTTTAATGATGTATTTAAAAAAAAACAACCATACAAAGACTTGGTTTTTCTTTTATCTGTATGACAAGGATAATCATTTCTAACCAATTCTCTGCACAGGATTTTTGAGAAGTCCCTTCAGATTTTTTTTAATGTAAAAGCTATATATGCATAATCAGTTCATAATGGAACATGCCCTTAATTATTGTTGTAATTTTATAGTCTGGAGGATCCCTTCTCTACTTGCCTACCCCATCAATAAGGCAGAATATGGAATAAAGAAAAAATTGAACAATACTCCCAGGAGGAATGTTGAGAACCACTTGCAGCTAAGAAGAGATCAGAGAAGTAGAGTTGTTTAGGAATTAAATTCCATCAATATTCCTGTGCACAATTTTGATCAAGTTTGCTGCTTTATAAAGGGTAATGTCAAAGCCAAGGTACTGGTGTGATTCATATTTATTCTGCATTTCTAGTTGGATTCTAGTTTTGTAAATCATGTATTGGTTTGTTTTCCCTCAAGGAAAGCTAATTTTTATTCCTTAGAAAGGCGTGTTTGCCTTTTTAGGCAATTACAAAGAAAGATCTATCAAAAGTTAAGAGGATCTAAGAGTCATTCGCATCGCCTCCTTTATCTTCATGATGATACTTCAATCACTGTCTCCATCAGTCTAGAGTGACCAAACATAAGACCAGAAGATGGTCTCTTATAGTTTCTAGCCAACACCCAAGAAGTGAAGTCTAAAGAACAGAGAGTGGGAGAGGTCCTGGTCAGAGGAGGAGGAAGGACATCCAGGACCTGCTGACAAATACCAAGCCCAGAACGCAGCCTTCCTTCTGGCTCTCTGCACTGCCTCTTCCTCCTGACAAAGGCCCTCCTTGTGCCTGAGCTCCCTAAGATGGGTTTGAGGGGGATGATAACTCTCTTCTCATCTTCTCAGGGTGTCAGGCTTGAATAAATCTGTTTTCTTTCCCACCAGCTTTCATTTCCTGAGTATTGGCTTGTGAGCAGAAAGCCAAATTGTTGTAACAACTCTTTAGGTATTACTACATTTCATCTTCAACAGAAAGAATTCTTCTGTCCATTATAAAATACTCAGTCTGTCAATGTAAAGAGCTATGCAAATGAGACTTCTCAAAAACTAAGGAAGTTAGAAAATCGTATATTGATGTTATAGTATTTTAAATAATTAAAGATCTCTAGGACATCACTTATATTTAAGAACAAGTCTCTTGTCCATATAAAATACAGAGTATAAGAACTATACTAATATATGAGAATAGTACATTGACCTAATAATATATTACCAGGTTTCTAATAGAACTCTTCAAGGGATTTTTTTTTTTTTGTGATAACGAACTAACTTAAGAAGATTCAAGTGCATTGAAAGTCATGTTTATATTTATTTCCACCAGGTAGTTTAAAAGAATTTTCTTAATAACTTAAAACTCTATAAGCAATATTGCAAATATCAAGTAACTGAACAAATAATTGAGAAAGTACAGAAAAGTAAGAAATATGCCAATCCTTGAGGGCAGGGGAAAGATTGTTTTAAAAGAGAAAATTAGTGCTCTATCTGGTGTGTGAGGGTCAAAGATTTGCTCTCAAGATGTAGGCTCTCTATTCACCTTATCGATTGATTTTTTTTCCTGAGAAGAAACTTTTTAGTTTGAGTCCATCCCATTTATTGATTCTTAATTTTAATTCTTGTGCCAAAGGAGTCTTATTAAGGAATCTGGGGATAGATGAATGGATTAAAAAATGTGGCATAGATACACAATGAAATATTACTCAGCAATAAAAGAGAGTAAAATCATGGCAGGTAAATGGATGGAGTTAGTGAAGAAAATGCTAAGTGAAGTTAGCCAGTCCCCAAACTCCAAATGCTGGATGTTTTCTCTGATATAAGGAGGCTGACTTATAGTGGAATAGGGATGGGGACCATGGGAAGAATAGACAAACTCTAGATTGGGCAGAGGGGTGGGAGGGAAAGGTAGGGGGTATGGGGTTAAAAATGTGATGGTGGAATGTGATGGACATTATTATCCAAAGTACATGTAAGAAGACACAAATTGGTGTGAATATACTTTGTATACAACCAGAGATATGAAAAATTGTGCTCTATATGTGTAATAAGAATTGTAATGCACTCTGTTGTCATACATAAATTAAAAAAAATCATTTAAAAAAAGAGAAAATTAGACCCTCCCCCACAATATTTTCAACCCAACTCATAACAGAAGCCATGATGGGCAGTTGTGTAGAAGACTGACAGGGATTATAGACCTGGCAGGGAGAGACTGGATGCTTGAAGTAGATCAGCCTTGTTTAGACCAGGAATCGCTGTTTTATTCAGTGCATACTTTATGCAAAAACTTTTCTAAAGCCCAATGTGGTGCTGCATGCCTCTAGTCCCAGCAACTCAGAAAGCTGAGAATGGGATGGAAAGACATGGGCCAAAAGTAAGACCCTGCCTCAAACAGATAACAAATAAATAAACACTTGTGTTTTCTAAATACTTGTATTAAATTATGAAATTCACTGCATCTTCATATGTAACTACTATTATTGTTTTCATTATAAAATTTATGGAACTGAGGAATAGAGAGGTAAAATAATTTGTCTATTGATAGAAACTCTGAGCTAAATATATTAAAGGAAATCACGTAAATTAAATTAATTAAAATATGATTGTCTTCTAATTTACCTTGGTTGTTTATAAATATAATCTTTATTCCTGAATAATTGCAATAAAAAATAAATGAAAAAACTCATAAATATATGATTATAATTTTCATGATTCATGTGATATATGCTAAGAATATTTAATTTTATTTGAAAGTTCTTTGTTATAAAGAACAGGTTTTTTTTTTCTGGATTCTAAGGTTATAGAGAATTTTATCCCATATTGGAGTGATATAAATTAATACTATATTTTAGATTCTTTGTTAAATCTGTGTATCAATCCAAGGAGTTTATAAAGATAAGATCTTTTCATGGACAGTGGGAGGGAGGCAACCTAACAATAACATAAGACTCATTTGACCTATTTTAAAACTCCAGCAGATTATTGAGACACCCACTCCATCCCCAGTGCTGTAAATGTGATCACTCTGAGTTTTTTTTTTTTTCCAAACCAAATATTCTGTGATTTATATACTATTCTGGGGCTTCTTGACTTCAGGGTGTGATTGCAAGTTAATGCATCATATGATAGAAACTTGCCATAATGTAGTGATTATAAATCTTTTCGATTTCTGTTCATAAATAAAGATTTATGAGCAAGATTTACATTTTTCTTTTCTTTCATGTATAAATTAGCCTTAGGATTTTATGAATAATTCAAATGAAAAATATCATCTTTCAAAGATATGGTAAATAGGAAAGTTGTGTGCAACTTTGCGCAAGTGGGTCTCTGTGTACCAAAATAAAACAGATTCTAACATATACAAATTAGGAAGCCTTAATTTAATGTTATCTGAATTTCTGGATATTTGTTTTCAGTTTTGTAGGGTACACCTTGTGGTCTTTTAAACAATCCTATAAATTAGTAAAACATGTGAAATAAGCTCAATTTTAAACTATTGAAATAATGATTCATGTGATGCATATCTTTTCACAGGTATTTTACAATTTAAAAAGTTTAAGTACATTTTTAAAATGATATTTTCATTTTAAATATCACTGCATTGTTTGAGTTATAGATTCACAATGCTTCCAATTCTTCTGAAATAGAATATTTAGGATTGCCAAGATTTGAGAATTTATCCCATCACTTTAATATTCTCCTTAAAATGTGTTTGACTTGAAAGTTAGATTAGATCTGGAATAACTTTAAGACATTTATCTAATGTAATAAAGTCCCTATCTTTGTCAAACACATTAATATACTTTCCAAAATTCTCACTACATATATCAAATGTTTTAATCCATGAATTCAGACATTTTAGCAGAAGATTAAAAATATTAAAGCATATTCCCCATTGCAATTTAATATTTGATTTGTCTAATAAATATCAATAAATACCAATAAATCTTTTAAAGGAAATAAAACTTTTTAAAGGAAATTTTACAAAATGTTAAAAATAGTACGATTTAGGAAAATTCTATTACAACCAATTTTTGAAAGAGCATACCATGTAGACAATGAGCCAGGATTTTTTTTGTCCTTCAGAAATCTTTAATTGGGGTACTTAGAAAATTTTCAAGCTCCCTTTCTTCATCTGTAAAGGGTAAATAACAATGATATGCATCTTATTGTGCTGATGGGAGAACAAAGTGAGACATGAAATTGTTTAAGAGGATGGCCCCAAATAATTACCAATTTATTAAATATTAAAAACATATGCTTTGATAGTATTCTCCTTTTTCTGAAAAAAATTTCCAAGGTACACTTAATAACTCTTGGCAAAAAAATAAATAATTCAATTTACATCCCTGAACATGTTCTATTGCTATTAATAATAGTTATAATTAGAATAATAATTGCATGATGGTGATATTTGACGTTTCTTAAACAATTGCTGTGGAAAAGTCATATTACCTGCCACATTGCTCTGAATAGTTATTTGACATTTGCAGCAGGTTGTATTAGCATCCATATTTCATGTGAGAGGAAGAGAATTTTTTAAATAATACAGCAAAAGACAGAGGAATTAGAATGGGAAACTGTGGAAGAACTTCCCTTGCAACCGGTTTTAACAACTATACTAAATTGCTTTTGCTCATTAGTGATACAGGTGACACAGAAAAACACATTCACAGAAGTGCAGAAATGGAAGTAATTATACAACAGATTGAGAAAGAGCAGAACATTTGTCGTTTGTATCTTTCACAATTACCTGCAGGACTCATTCCCTTTTCTCTCAAACTTTCAGCTCCCATCCTTAGCAGACACCTGTGAGTCTGGTAGATCTTGATATGCAGATTTGGCTAATTTCTAATTTGTGTGGTATAGAGAAGAATAGTATGGCTGATGTCAAAGTGCCGAAAGTTAAAACTTGAAAAACTTGCAAAATTCCAGAAAACATAATTCCAGGGATTTAATACAAATCAATGATAAATTGTTCCTGCATTGCTGTCCTTTACTTTCCACTAAAACTGTTATATGATAATGACTTTAAAAAGATGTTATCTTCACACCTTGTAGTAGTCTATAATGTATATTCCATGAAATGATCAAAAGAGAGACTTATTGGCCCTATGGAGTAAAGGTAAGCATTTCTGAGATTAAAGGTAGAGACTTGCCCTGTTTTTTGGCCACTCTATACTTAGAATCTAGAAAATGACATAGCATATAGTGAACAATTGATAAGCATTTCTTCAATTAAAAAAAAAGAAGAAATGGTCAATTGTTTTAAAATTATTACATAAAAATTATAATATATCCTAATTTTCTCCTCAAATGTCTACCTGAAGTTACAGTGCCCTCATTATTTCATTCAAGGTCATATGAGTCTCAATATTTATACTTACTAACATAATTCATTACAAAAACATTAAGGCAGATTCCATTTTCAAGGTTTATAAGTAGAATCCTGAAAAGTCACAATTTAATATAGTCAATCAATATTAAACAATTCTGCATCCCTTTGACAATGCACAATAATTATTCTAATAACACATTTTAGTTTTATTTAAAACATGCAGGTATGTTTATATGTTGCAAAAACTACTCAAGACACATTAGTAAATTAGAATATCTGATAAATTGGTCATGACATACATTAATGTATTGACTCATCATTTTAGTTGTGACAAGATTTATTATTAGACACGTTTGTTTACAGTTAAAATATATAAGTTTGTTAATTTAAATTTATACAGAAGATCATAAGAAACTATTTTAGAGATTATATATACTCAATAAGCTAAAAAATCTTGAAGATATTGACAAATTGTTAAAGATATATGACCAACCCAAGTTGAACCATGAGGATATAGAAAACCTAAACAGATCAATATTAAGTAATAAAATTGAAGCAGCTATCAAAAGACTTTCTACAAGAAAAATCCAGGACCAGACAGATTCTCAGCTGAATTCTACCAGACCTTACAACTTCTTACCAATCCTCCTCAAATTATTCCATGAAATAGAAAAGGAAGGATTACTGCCAAATTCATTTTACAAAACCAGTATCACCCTGCTACCAAAAGCAAAGATGCATAATGGAAAGAACAGTTCAGGCTGATATCCTTTATGAACATAGATGCAGAAAATATTAATAAAAAATTCACAAACTGCATGTAAAAGCATATTAAAAAGATAGTACACCATGATCAAGAGGGTTTCATTCCTGGGATGCAAGTTTGGTTCAATATATGGAAATCAATAAATGTAGTTCAATGCATAAATAAATTTAAGGACACGAATCATTTCAATATATGCAGAGAAAGCATTGAAAGCACAGGACCCTTTCATGTTTAAGACACTAGAGAAACTAGGTATAGATGGAACTTATCTCAAAATTGTGAAGCTATATACAACAAAATCAAGGCCAAATCACACTAAATGGAGAAAAACTGAAAGGATCTCCTCTAAAACAGGATAATGACAAGGATGCCCATTCTTACTAATCCTAGTAAACATAGTCCTCGAAACTCCAGTCAGAGGAATCAGGCAGGAGAAGGAAATTGAAGGATATGAATAGGAAAAGGAGAGCTCGAAGTATCTCTATTTCCTGATGTCATGATCCTATATTTAGAAGACCGAAAAACTCTATTGAAGACTTGTAGAGCCCATAAACAATTTTAGTATGGTAGCAGGACACAAAGTGAACACAAACAGATCAATGACTTTCTTATACTCCAAAAATGAATCTGCTGAATAAGAAATTAGGAAAACTATCACATTCATAATAACCTAAAACAAAACAAAACAGGGGCTGGGGATGTGGCTCAAGCGGTAGCGCGCTCACCTGGCATGCGTGCGGCCCGGGTTCGATCCTCAGCACCACATACCAACAAAGATGTTGTGTCCGCCGAGAACTAAAAATAAATATTAAAAATTCTCTCTCTCTCTCTCTCTCCTCTCTCAATCTCTCTTTAAAAAAAAAAAAAAAGGAAAAAAAAAAACACCTAGGGAATTAATCCAATGAAAGATGTGAAAGATGTTGACAATGAAAACTATAGAACATTGAAGAAAGAAGTTGAAGAAGACCTTAGCAGAGGAAATGATCTCTCATCTCCTTGAACTGGCAGAGTCAATATTATTACAATGGCAATAACACCAAAAGCATTATACAGAGGCAATACAGTCCCCATCCAATTATCAACAAGTTTCTACACTGAAGGAGAAAAAGCAATTCTAAAATTCATTTGGAAATACAAGAGACCTAAAAGTGCCAAAGCAATGATTCACTGAGTGATCCTGGAGGCATCACAATACCAGACCTCAAAATATAGTACAGCGCTACAGTAACAAACACAGCATGGTACTGGCATAAACACAGATATGAAAACCAATGGAATAGAACGGAAGACACAGAGACAATTCCACATGGATACTATTATTAGGGCTAGGATTATGGTTGGTGGCCAAAACTTTGCTGTGGAAAAGATAGGCTTTTTAACAAATGGTGCTGGAAAAACAGGAAATCTATATGTAGAAGAAGGAAACTTCACCTCTATGTCTCACCATGCACAAAAGTCCACTCAAATTCCATAAAAACCTCAGAATTAGACTGAAACACTGCCACGGCTAGGAGAAAATATAGGACAAATATTCTAATACATTGGCATAGAAACCAACTTCTCTAATCAGACTCCAAAAGCACAAGAAATAAAACCAAAAATCGATAAATGGGATGGCATCAAATTAAAGAGTTTCAGTGCAGTAAGGAAATAATTAAGAATGTGAAGAGAAAGCCCACAGATTGGGAGAAGATCTTTGCCACTTGCTCCTCATGTAGAGCATTAGTATCCAGAATATATAATAACTCAAAAAAAAAATTAACACAAAAACCCCCAAATAAACCAGTTAATAAATAAGCTAAAGAACTAAACAGATATTTTTTAAAAGAAATATAATTGGCCAACAAGTTTATGAAAAAAATGTTCAACATCTCTAGAAACCATTCAAATCAAAATTAAAATTACATAATATCATTTTAATGCTGGTTTCATTTTTTATTATATAGGTATTTTTGATTTATAGGTAATTTTAGATACCAAATCATGCATACGTTACTGCATTAATAAATAGATGATATTTGAGAAGTTCTCTTCTTTGAAATGCTATCAAATCTAATATACATTGTGCTCTTTTAATGATGATTAGTAGTGTTACATATGTACACCCAACATAAGTCAGTGCATGGAAAAATGTATACTCTATTGGAATCTTAGTTCATGCAAATAATATATATGTTATAAGGCATATTAGTCAAAGATGTGACCATTGATGTCTATGATTTAAATTATTTCATTTAATTTCTTATTTGTAAAGTGTTGCTAGGATACAAGATTATGAGACATTTCAAAATTATTTTCATTGAAAGCAATACCGCAATTAAATTAGATGAATTAAAATTTGTATTTACATGTGGCTTTCTGGTAAGCCTATACTAAATGTTACTGTAAAATGTGAAGGAAATTAAGATCAAGGATACTTGGCAATGTTGTTTAGTCATTTCTATGTCTGCCTATTTTTTAATGTGCACATCAAAGTGGAGTGGAATTGACAGTGGGACTCATAAAAGCAGCAGAAATCTTGTCAACATACATGAGATAATGCTAGCCTGTATGTGAGGGATACCACCCATAAATGCAAGCCAACTGACCCAGATTCTATATTTGATATTCTTCGTGGTCAAAAGCCTGACTTGCTAAAATCCTTAAACATTCATTTTCAGTGAACAACAGTTTCACCATATAGGAAAAATGTAATGAAAAAAAAAGGATTGTTAATTTTATTCATGAAAGATTTCACAATGACATGTCAAACTCAGTCTTAAACTATTCACATGTGGGGATTAATGTAAATTGAATCTAATAATTTTGAAATGGATATAGGAATATTAAACTATTAAATGCAATTGATCTTCTATAGATGATAGCATGGAAAAACAATTTCTTGATGACAACTAAACAAAATGTGGATTTTGCTAATTTCCATATCATTCAGTAGAAGATTTGTTCTTTTTCTACATTTTGCAAAGTCCATGATCAGTTTGTTAAATGAACTCTTTGTCCTCCATAGGCCAGGAAATCTGCATTGAATTCCTACAAATTGTTTTTTATATTTAAAAGTTAAATCACTACACACTTTTGGAGATAACATGTGTAGAAAAGATAGGTTCTAAGGTAGCTTCAGTTATAGTAGATTTAATAATAATAATAATAATAACTAAAAATATTTCCAAATCAACATTTTAGCAACATGAATACTATATAAACAAGAAGCCAAATATATGAATAATTTAATAAATTGATTTAATTTATATCATATATTAATGGATCTCCACCTGTCTTAAGCAAAAGATTTACCATGGTTCCTGGCTCAAAATGAAGATAACTAGACTGCTGCATGATTTCATTCTTACTATCTGTGAAGTGACACTTTTAACAAGTGCCCCAGGAGACTAAGATGCAGGTGGCCCACAGGACATCCTTTGGAAAACACTGCTTTTCTCCATTGAAGTCAGTCATGTAGAGAAAGATTGTCATGGTTGAGTGACCAAATCATGTTAAGGGAAATTTCCTAGGAGATTTGATATTTATTTCAGTAGGAAGACCATTGCATGTTAAGTACTTCACCATAGAGAGGGAGAAAATGAGAATAGTATGTAAAATCTCAATGTAAATGAACATCAGGGCTTAGGAGTTTGTTTTAATAGATGCAAATTTGCATCAATAAAAGTCTAAAAAAGATGACCACCTCATTCACATTCTGCATAGCCAGGAAGAGACTATAACTTTAATTATTTCTAAAATATTTTTGAAAGCATTTTTTTACACACATGAGAGCTAATAATTTTGTAAGTTAAATCAGTAACTTAAATAAAAAGACTGTATAATACAAAACTCAATGACAGCCTATAATGTAAGTAAATACTTATATTGGATTTTAGATGAATAGAATTTTAAAGATATATATGTATATATTTTAAATTCTTATAAGTGAGGCACTGTGTTATTTTAAAAAGCTGCAAATATTCTGTTATTTTATCATGTAGGCAAAAATCAGGCACTCTCATAAAAAATCATAGAGCTTATTCTGGAAATGCTGGCTAAATATAGCCACTGTAGAGCAAGCAGTGTAATTCAAGGTCTCCAAGATTCTGCATGGATGAATACCATTGCTAAGGTACATAATAGCTGTTCCTACAGTCATAGCAAATTTAGCTACTAGATAAAAGATATAAATTCAGGTCAATGCCTTAGTATAAAAAATGTTATTAGCAAGCTACCAATCTTTCCCTTCCCCACTTGAGATAGGCATTTCACTCCTTCAATAAATTTATATTTTCTTGAGGGTAGAATTTGTAAATGTTCATTCAGTACTATAATACAGTATATAGTTCCTCAAATTTCCAAGTCAATACAATAAAGACGAATGAAAAGCATATTCCTGAGCCAAATAATTTAGAATCACGCTTTTAATTTCTACATTTTGAGCTCCTTTGAGTTACAGTGTTTTAAATTAACATTTCACTCAGGATATCTCTTAAAGCAGGATAGGATCAATTATTTTTTAAAGTTTCTATGCACTGTGCAGTTCCATTTGAATACGAACTTGTTTGATTTTTTTAAATGAAAAGATTCCCCAGGGCAAGGGTTTACCTGCTTCCACACTTTTCTATCATGTTGACATGACCTGGGCCCAAGGACACTGCTCTTACTGACCAGATGCCTAGGTGACCTCAAAGTCCTTCAAAATAGTCCCTAGTTTCTCCACTACCAGAACTGCATATAATTAATGTCTAGGAGACACACTACAATAAGATGGGAGCAGGGAGGAACTTACCTATTCAGAAAACATTGATTTAATTTGGTGATTTGGGAATGTGAAAATTGATAGCAGTGATCCCATTTTGTGACTCAGGCTCCTGGTGTGAGTGGGACCACCCTGTGAACTGTTCTTCTGCCAAAAGAAAGTTATTTTCTCAAAGAAACAACCTGAGGATTGAATAAACTTTCTAGGACAGTGTCATGATCTGAGCTCATGTGCTTGAACAATAGCTATAGAAATAAATCCATATGCTAATAAAAATCTTAACATATAACCATTTAACTGATTTAAACTTTTTTTTTCTTCTGTGTTTGTAGTGCTGGGGATTGAATCCAGGACCTCACTCATGCTAGGCAAATGTTCTGCTATGAGATACATCCCCAACCATATTTTATTTGTTTGTTTATTTTGTTAAGACAGGTCTTGCTAACTTGCCCAGCCTGGCCTTGCCCTTGAGATTCACCTGTCTCAGTATCCTGAATAGATGGGATAACAAGCATATGCCACCATGCCAGGCCCTATTTTTACTCTCAGAGGTACCCTCTAAACACATCCTTAAAATTACATGTTCTTGTTTCTGCTGGAATCTGTGATTCCAAACTGCAGTTCTCCAAATAATCACTGTTTCACATGACAGATTAGCTGAGACATTTTGAATGACAACCATGACTTGTTCTATGTGAATTTGCTTATTCTGAGGTGGCGAATGTAAATGAGGATTGCTATAAGATTGTATACTCTAAACAAATCTTACAGGTTCTACCAAGTGTGTAGGCCATGAGAACGTACTACTCACATCTCTTCCAACAGGCAAGTTCATTGATCATGGGCCCCACCTGCTGCTGTTTGCACAGAGGGTAGGACCAAGCTTCCACACACTGCCTGCTGCCAGTTCTTCACTCTCACACCTTTATTCTGAATTCCCATCTCACTTTGAATACTCCACTCCTTCAATTGTTTAATACTTGGAACCCATTGAAAACTATTGATCCCAAACTTAAAAAAAATTCATCATATTTTCTTTGTCACTCTTATTCAGTGGAAATTCTGTTGTTTTATTTAGACCAACCCTGTATTTAACTCTTCATTCTCCCTGGAAATTAGTCATATTTACCTTGTGGAAATAGTCAAGAAAACAATAATGAGGAAACCTGCTGATATTTTATGTTCAGGTTGGTACAAGGTAAAAAATAAAACTATGTTACCCATACTATCTAAATTTATAAAATTAATATCTGCATGTATTATCCTAAATACTTTGAAATAATATTAGTAAAGAATAATGCTCCAATGAATACCTCACAATTTATTTCTGTGTGGGTATAAATCATAGATTTATTCATCAAATTATTCTTATAAAAGTTGAAAAGAATACAAACTAGTCACTACAAGAAATATCCTTCAGAAAGCTTTTCCTTGTAATTAAAAATTATTAATATAGGTTGTCACCAATATTGTAGAGTCAAGTAAAGGATAAGAACCATTTTAAGTAGACTGAGAAAATTTAATCAGAGAAAGGCAGAAAATATTTATCAAATAATAGAAAGAGATAACTAAACAGAGGCCCAAGTTTGAAGAATGAGAGAGTATTCAATAGAGAGAAAACGATTATAAATCTGTTGACAATGGTGAGTACTTCCAAAGTTTAATTTTGCAATAAGAGAACATTAATTACCATAGAGTTTTCTTTTAAAAAGCTAAAATTGTATTGATTGAAACAATAATAAAACAATTACAAACATAGATTATTTTTCAAGACAGTTGGTCATAAGGAGAATGAATATTATACTTGTGGAGGATCATGCAGGATGCAGAGCATTTATGATTGGCAGAGGGATGTTGGTTCAATAGCCTAAGTGGGAGATTTAATGAAGAGCAAGGGATTAAAGTGTTACTGAGTTACTCTGCTTAATTCCCTGGAAACCACATGATGATCTCAGTAATTTGATGTTGCTAGGGATTGAACTGTTAAGACAACAAGTATCTGTTTATCCCTGGACAATCCTCTTTCAATCCAGTGCATTTCCACATTGCCATAGTTAGTTTTTCTTCTGGGAATATATGTGATTGATACATTGTCACAGCGTTTCTACATGTTGCCACCACAAGATCCCTGTCTGCCATTACAAAAGATGATTTATAAAATTACTACAAGGGAACAAAATAGAAGTGGCTAATGTACTTCAACAGTTTTGTGCTTCATTCCCTGGAGTGGGGGATGTATGTACTTGGTTTTAAATCATGACTCAGTGGGGGAAAGGCAACGTGGAGCAAGTCCTAAAAGAGAAAGTTCAATCAAATATCAGAGATATTGAAGGAAGAGCACTTCAAATGGGAGAACAAGTTTAAAGTTCCCAAGAAAGAGACAAATGTCACAATCACAGAACCAAAAGACACAGTTCTAGGGAGAGTGGATGGGGTAGGAAGTGACAACTGGGGACCAGATCCCGTGGGAACTTTTGCATCTTGAGCAGCACAGGATATGTGCTTCAGATCAAATAGTGGACCCTTAAGGGCTCTTAGGAGGCTAGTGTAGTGTTTGTTTGTTTGTTTGTTTTAACTCCTCTGGGCTTTGTGAATAACGAGTTTGGAGGAGTGTGCTATATCATGTTCTAGGGCTGGGGTGACAAATACAACAATTTCTCACAGTTCAGCAGGCTGGAAGTTCAAAATCACTGCATCGACAGGTTGGTTCTTTCTGGAGGCTGAGAGAGGAACTGCCCCATGTCTCTTTCTCAGTTTCTGTGGGTCACCTGTAATCCTTGAAGTCCCTTGGCTTTGAGACCCCTCACTCCAATATCTCTTGACCTCCATACTGTGTTTTCCTTTGTGGCTCTCTGTATTCTCTTCTCTTCTTTTAAGGATGTCAATCATTGGATTATGGTCTTTCTTAAACCCAAGAAAATTTAATATTGAGACTCTTAACTGGTTACATATGTAAAAACCCTATTTCCAAATAAGCTCCCGCTCTGAGGTTCTGGGTGGGTGCATGTTGGAAGGACAGTATTCAATATGCTACAAAAAAAGGGGGGGTAGAGAAAAAAAGACTAGGTGAGAGGTAGTTTAGACATTCCCAAGTAAAACTGTGATGATATTTTGGATGACAGTGTTGACAGCTGACAGCTGATATGTGGCCAGCTTCAGGACATGGAGAGTGAATAGAGCTTGTAGGAACAGTGGGAAAAGTCAAGAGCAGATGCCTCTTGAGGCCCACCTACCAGAAAAATTAGAGTGAAATTTACTGAGGGGGGAAAGCTAAGAAAAAAATTAGATTTGCAGAGATAGAAATTAACCCTTCTAATTTGTGCATATTAAGTTCCGATCTGTATTGCAAATCCAAGTTGACATATTAAGTTAGAAGTTGGGTATTAGCAAGGCTGCTGTCGTATTGATTATCAGAAAGAAAAAAGTGGAAATCAAAATTCCAGTAATGTATTCATTTCATTCATAGGATGGTGACAGAAGAGACTTTTTTCCTCCTTTTTATATACTTACAAAATTATCACACCATGATACCTTACTTTTTAGAATTTTCTAAAAGTATATTCATCTTCATTGCCATTCAAAATGGTTACTTTCATACTCTACCCCAAGGCAAGTCTCCTTACTTTTGGATGAAACCACCAAGCCACTTTGTGTCAAGAGAAGATCAAAGTAGAAATAATGAAAATGAGGCCAATACTTGGTCTCCTCTCTTTGTGCCATGTCACGTACCACAAGTGTGGTTTTCTGGAAGTCATTTAGACTTTCAGAAGAATCCCTACCTCATATTAAGATGAGGATATTCAGAACACCTAATTCTAAGAGAAACTGTATAAGATCACCAGCACAAAGTAGTCATTGACAGATGTTTGTTCCTGTCAAAACATTTTATTTCCCTCCTTCCTTCCTCCTTCCTTCCTTATTTTTTCTTTGTTTCTTCTTTTTCGGACTTGGGAATCAAACCAAGTGCCTTACATATGCTTGGCAAACACCCTACCCCTAAGCTACATCTCTTGCTCTCCTGTAATATTTACCATCAATATTTTTATCAAGTTTATAGATTTTATTCACACTTTTTCCATCTAAAAGAAATAATGTTAAATAAATTCACAGTCAGGTCGGGAAAAGGAAGAAAGCAACATATCACACAGTATTAGGAATAGTCTAAAATAGTTTTCTGATCAAGGGGTCAGAAGCAAACTAAAAGAAGCTAACTTATTTTGTTACTCAGTTTAACAGCATTGTCTGTATGGAGACAAAGAAGGATGCTGTGATTGGATCCTTAGCATGCTATCCTGCATTTGATCAATAATGCTGCTGTTTGTTTGTCAATTTAGCATTTTTATGTCATAACTTCCTTGAATAATTAAATAGTGAGATATGCTAACATTTCATTAATACACATCCTAATAGCATCTCTCCATTTCAGTTGTCAAACAACTTCTTTGCCTATATACGACTTTTCAATGTTCACCACCTTCAGAAAGTTTTCTGCAATTATGCTCACCCACAATCACAACCACTAGACACATAAATCTTAAGCTTTTTAAAAAATAACCTAACGCATGCATATGCTACTATCATGAAAGAAAAAAACATCACTGGAGAAAAGAAAATTTTTAAAAAATCAAACAAATAATTGAATAAGAAAATTTTTAAAAAAACACTCTTGTTTGATAAGAGAAAGTCAAATTTTCCTTCTGATTGGCCAAGCAAAGGTAAGAGAGTAAGCTTGGGGAAAAAAAAAAAGAAGAAGAAGAAGAAGGCTTGAGAAACCTACATTTATTGAGCAACCACTAAATGCCAAGCATTTTATAGAGGGCATTTCATTTTATCATTGAAACAAAGAAGTAAGGGTATCATTTTCCACATTTCAAAGCTGTCAAGTCTGAGTTTTAGTGAGATTAAGCAGATTAAGGTGTTAAGGTTTAAGTAGTGGATACGAGAGCCAAACCAAAATTGTTTGACCTTGGTAAATCTAAAGTACAATCTATTATATTAAATTGCAAAGTGGTTATAGAAGAAATAACATGGAACTAATGTAGGACTTACAGTTAGCATATACTCCCCTAGTGTTGCTGATTTATTGTGGAGATCAACACATGAATAAGTAGTCAGGGAAAATAGATCTTAGCAACACATCACTGAAAACAAATTATTGATCAGATTTTAATGCACTTAATGTTCATTCTTGTTTGTTGATTTTTTTTTTCTACAGGAACTTTGCATCACTTAGAAAACCACTCCTCTGCTCATCTCCATTTTGTAAAGTTTTTCTGTCTTATGTCCTGTCTTGGATTAGTGATAGAATTTATGACTATGATAAATTTATATAGTTACAAACTATGATAAATTTATATACTTACAAACTTAGATATTGCTATACTAACATACCATAGATTATAGCATAAATAAACTCTGACAGTGTCACATGATAACTAACACAGTTTTCTGTGAAAAACTACAGTGTTTTGAGTTGGCTATTTAGGTAATAATAGTGTATAAAATAATACCAAAATGTAATTTATATTATTAGAGTTTCACTTATTTATTTAAAATGAACTTTATTCCATAAATATAAAAGAGCTACTAAGAAGTTACAAGTTTAGAGTCAATAGAAAAATACACAAACATGATGGTCCAAGGTGAAGTTTTCTTTACAGCTCAAATCAGAATTCCTGAGGTAACTGAATCCCATCTGGGTTCCAAGGAGTAAAATAAAATGGTGAACTATCCATTTAAAACCATGCAACATTGCCAAATATTCTAAAGTATTTCAGAGAAAAAAATAAAATATAAAACAATGAAAACAAAAATCCAGCTTGCTTACACAGGGAAAAACAGACTGACTTCAGATTTCTCATCTGAAGATATGGTAACATTTTATTAATACACATCCTAATTGCATTTCTCATCTGAAAAGCAATAGAACAGTAGTATCAAGTCTGAAGTGAAAGGTACAATATACACCAAACCTACTACACTGAGAAGGAATTAAACATATTGAAACATGTTCAATTTAGATATATTAAATGTAAAGCATTTAATCTATAAACATTTACAATTGGAAAAGATATATATATATATATATATATATATATATATATATATATATATATATACAATTTCAAGAAAATAAAGACTAACTAAAAGGGAAGAATAAAGAATAACATGGGAGTAAGAAAACAGTTTAGATGATTAGTATACATTTGAAGCAAAGAATTATTAAGACCTTGATTCTTATTCTTTATTTTTTTGTAGACCTTCTTTGAGAAGAAGTATTTCAATTAATTGGAATATTTCATAAATTTGCAACTGCATTAAATAATAATCACATTATAATTATATTATGTTTTAATTCAAATTAAGAATTAAACTATAAAAACTACTTAAATATGGATACCTAACATAAAGTCAATTCATTAAATTTGACAATTTAAAACTGTAACAGAAATGACATTCCAGATGGTGTTGATTAAAGATGCCTGGTGTACTTTCCTCCACAAAAAGGGAAAACTGTGTTACCACTTTGTAGTGTCTGTAGGAGACTATAAAGGGCAGTAGGGATTTGGCAGATATACTATGGAGCTGAGATCCAGGACCTATGGTCCCACATCTCTTATGTCATAGAGGGTTTTCACAGTACTGGATTGGTAGTCCATAGGCCCCACCAATGCCACAGACACTTGGACTATTTGCTGGTTAGAGTCCTATAGAACTCACAGGCCCTGAGTCAAGTTTGGTGAGCTTCTTCTGAATCTGTGCCATGGAATTACTCCAGAACAAACAGCTAGCCCACACCTTCACCCATGTTACTGCTGCGTAATACCATCTTGAGACCCTGCCTACCCACAGTCCCAAAAAGCAATGGTCATGTCTGCCCACCTTCTGTCAGCTCTGCCTCTACTCAAGTAGTCCTGTAGTTACTGAATGATTCACCCTAAGCCTTTAAGTCCACCAATGCTCTTGAAAACCAATAGGAGGCCTTTTCTATCCACCCAAGTCTCTGGGAAGCAGCCTGGTCGCCTCCCTATTCTTTGTCCTCATAAAGACACCAGTGTAGCCTTCCACACATTAATAGGTACTCTGTCTAGAGTCCCTGGTGTGGCCCAGCAACACTACTGTCCTCAGATACTTACAGACCCCCAACCTCAATGCCCAGCACTGTGACTCATCCTTTCAGTGCCCACAGTGGTGGCCACAGTCCCACACGACCTGCTGCAAAGTGTGCCAAAGCCACTGGTGACACAGAGCTGCATCCAAGCTGCCAAAGAAATGCCACAAATCCCCATAGCTAGGCCACTGAGACCTGGACAGACATTGCCATTGTTGATGGCAGCTGGAGAAGCTCCACCGAGTGTATGCTACCTAGAGTTAAAGGCATCACCTTTAACCAGCACCCTTGGGTGCATTGCCAGGAAAAAGGCTTAATGAGCAAAGTCACTCTAAACAATAGTAGAGGAAACTGATCTAACTGATGAGTAAATATCACCAGAGAAACCCAAAGAACATGAAAAAACAAAGTGACATGAAGCTTTAAAAAAAAAAATGCTTGCTAGTGACAGACTCTCCCAAAACAGAAAACTGACAGATTACCTGAAAAATAATTCAAAGTTATGATTCGAAGGATACTGAATGAAATAGAAGATAATACAGATGATTCCATAAAGTTAGGAAAACAATTCATAAAATGAACAAGAAATTCAGTGAAAAGTTGGATATCACTAAAAACAAAAACAAAAACAAAACAAAACAAAACAAAAAAACAACTTGGAGAACTTAGAAACTCATTAAGTGAAATAGCTAACACAGTTAATGTCCTCAAGAAAATTAAATGATACATGTTTGAGTTGTATATCCTAATTACCTTGGTTTGTTCATCATACATTATCAATGTGCATTGAAATATCACACTGTATCCCCTAAAAAAGTACAATTGAGAGAAATAAAATAGTTTTCAGAAAACTAACTAACTAACACGCATTTTATGTGTTTCTCTTTTCTTTTTACATCAGAGTGTGTATAAGATAAGGGTCATTTATACCTGGAATGAGATAACTCTATGCTTCTCTCCAATGACAACTGGAAATCTAGTACAGACCCCTGGTCACAATAAGAATGACAAGGCTGAGTGAAAACTTAAAATGTTCCATAGAAAGCTTGAAATTTCTTGGGAGATAAGTTGGACAAACTTGTCTCTGTTGTTTAAGGATATTTAAGCTGATGGTTTATACCGATTTGAAGGAATTTCAAGTCCTTGTTTTAGCTATGTCACCAGTGACATATAATACAGCCAGTACTAGTTTTGCTCAGACTTCCCTTTAATAAAGATACCTCTCACGTGTCATGATGGTCCATAATCCAAAGACAGAGATGTGCTGTAGAATCTGGAAGTTTGAAGGGGTTGGAAGGATGAGAAAGTCTACTTTGAGAGATTTTACTAACTAAGCATTTTCTTTTGTCTGTTGCACTATGTTTTCACTTTATTAGCGGTTCATGTAAGCATATCTGAATTTTTTAAATCCTTGCACTTTTGTCATTATGAAGTTGATACCTTTGGGAACTATAAGGAAAATAATTGGAATAAACATTAAATCTATAATTTTAATTATGATTTTGGCTCGGTTCAGTGGGGAAAAGGATGAGGAAGGTGGAATTATTGCTGCCAGATGTCTTTCAGATCATATCTGGTGTGAGGTTGCTTTTATGCTTAGGATATGAGGTGTCAATTCGGGAATGTTCCCGGGTGAAATACAGGTTGGCCATGACTGGAGGGGTGGGTCACTGGGGGCTTGGATTGGAAGAATTAATCTTCTCTGCAGCTCTCCATTTCCTAGCTGTCATAGGATGAGCATTGCCCTCTTCCGTGCCCTTCTGCCATGATGCTCTGACTCACATTTGTCTCAGAGCAATGGAATCAAGTGGCCATGAACTGAAGCTCTAAGACTACAAGCCAGAAGAAAAGTTTCCTCCTCAAAGTTCTTCTTGTCCATCATTTTGGTCACAGTGATGAAAACCTAACTAACACAATTGCTAAACTGCTTTGGTCACAGCTGAGAGAAAAAGCTCTAAAATAAGATACAGAATTGGAAGATGCAGGGAGGGAGACTCTTGCTAATGATCTCCAAAGGAAACACAAAACTGAGGCAAGTAAGACAATAATAAGGTACTTTGGCAGCTTAGTTTGACTCTGATGAAACTAAAAGTCACTAAGCAGCCCAAATCTGCTGGATCTGGATTATATTTTGTGATTCATCTATGTATGTCAGGATTATAACAAATTTGGGGGATACCTGTTTTGATTTTAATGATGTTCCTGTCCTATAAATAATTAATAGAATGATAAAATATGCATCAGGAGGACACTACCAATAGACTGTAAAAATAGAAAGCATAAACATATTCAGCAAACAGATAATCATCCCATCCAGGCTCGGTAGGGCACACCTGTAATCCCAGCGGCTCAGGAGGCTGAGGCAGGAGGAGAGAAAATTCCAAGCCAGCCTCAGCAATTTAGCAAGGCCTTAAGCAACTTGGTGAGACCCTGTCACAAGATAAAAAATAAAAACGCCTGAGGATCTGGCTTAGTGTAAGCACACCTGGGTTAAATCCCTGGTACTTAATAAATAAATAAATAATTGATAATTATTCCAGTTATGAGTTGATACAAACATCATGCCTAAGCAAAACTGATGTGTATTTTCATGTAGTGGAAGAAGAGAGTTTCTATTATTCTTACATTACAACTTGTCAAGTGGAAGCCCATGTTTGGTTTTTCTCAAGACTTTTGGATAATAGCATCTTTTAGATAAACCTTCCATCTGGATAAAAGTGAAGGGTTGTATGCTCCCCTTAGATGTTAAACTAGATGTTAAAGTGAATATTGAGACTGCTGAAATGTTGAGAATGCAAACAGCTATCTTTGGTTTTATATTGACACTCAAGTACTTATAAACTCTTTGCCTTTGACCCAAATGAATATTGATGATGTGGTAAAGTCTTATTCCTGCTTCTTTGGCTCATTTATGATTCTTGTTAGAATAAAACAAGTTGATGTGAGAATGGCTACCATGAACCTCAAGAAACCTGAAATGAAACCTGAAATGAAATTGCATGGCTGGAAAAAGTTGAGAATTATTGAAATATAAGCAAATAAAAAGAATAAAACCACTATACAGGAGAAACTCGGGGCAATTTTATGGTAAAATATTTATATATTCAATTAAAAATAGCATAAGAAATACGGAGGAGCTTTTGAAATTTTAAGGGCTTACTGTAAAAAACTATGTGTTCTGGCTACCACCAAATTCCTAATACTATGGAAAGATAAGAACAGAGTCATTCAATTATTTTAGCCTTGATGAATGAAAAAAATAAAAATAAATAGATTCTAATGATTACACAACTGAAGAGTCTGCCATCCCTCAGAATTAATACTGATTAACACAGTGTGAAGTAACACAGGGGACTGTGACTCTGGATCGCAGGACAGCCAGAATCTCTTGGCAAAACTCCCATCTGGGGAAATAAGACTGTATTCTTTGATGTGGGTAAAACAGCCTGTTGGTGGTGAAAAATTATAATTACTGCACTCAGATGCACCATATATTGTCACATCTAAATCTGCAAGCAAAAAATGTATTGCAAGTATATCTAGATTAGGGGTATGTGATATGCAATTTTTGAAGAAATGTAAGAGTTATATGATAGCACCTGATTTATTAACAAAAATTATCTACACTTTCTTAAACCAACAAACTAGAATGTATGATTTAAGCAGACTTAAAATATGAAAAAGGAATAGACTTCATTAATTTGTAAGAATATCTGGTAGACTTTTTGATAAATTATATTCTGCCAATACATATTCTTTTGTGCGGAAATATGGAAACATTTTTATGGGTGACAACTTTTTCTAAAAATAAATCAAATAGCAATGATTACAAAACAGCTATTTTTAAAACATTCTTTTCATAGGATGGGGTTCTATAATGAATGTTATTTCTCACTCAGTGGATTAAAATGCCAACCTTACCTGAAGAAACTGATTTTGTAATAACTTTTAATTGAAAATACCTGCTAGGTAGAATAATCTTAACAATACTTATAAAATGGAGAAATGTCAGATATTTTCTAGGTTTCTTTCTTTCTTGCTTGCTCTCAGTGTGTGTGTGTGTGTGTGTGTGTGTGTGTGTGTGTGTGTGTTCTTACCAAGTTTCTGAGATAGGCCTCAAATTTGGAATCCTCTTGCCTCAGCTTCCAGAATGGTTAGGAGTATGGTTATTCACTACCACATGATCATATGCTATGTATGATATGACATATTTAACTTGAAAAGTCTTTAATACTTCACGATTTTGGGCCCATGGATCACACCAATATAAAAGAAGTTTTATTATCTTTTATTATTTTTAATAATAAATGTCAACAGAACATGAGAGCTTGTGAAATACTAGAAACTATTCTAAGTACTGTAGACGTATAAACTTATTTAGTTTTGACATGTGCAGTTGAAATTAGTGCTGGTATCTTCACTTTTTTTTGAAAGATGAGACAATAACATATGATTATGTAAACTTTCCCAACCTTAGGCAAGATCCTATTAGAAAGCCAATTGTTTTTCACACAGGAGGTTCTCTCAAAATTTGTGTCTCTGATAATGGAGAAACTGATTGCCATTTAAGGTAATATGATTTATATAATCATTTACCTAGGCAAAAGTTAATTACATTGAAATTAACTGGAAGGAATAGGCAAGTAAGGGAACCAAAATTAATCTCTATATATGAAGGAATTTAAAACTTCCATCATTTATGGTGACCTCTATGAAAGTATTAATGTCTATTTTAAATATCATTAAAATAGGGTTTTTCTTTTATCTTTCAATATAACTTTATGTATTTGTTTATTGAGTGTCATTTGAGCATGATATTCTTTGAAACACTAGGGGTATAGCAGAGAACAAAATGTACAAAATGTCATATGGAACTCATATGACAGAGGACAAAGAAAAATAAGCAAATAATACAATATATAATAAAATTATAATGTGTGTTGTAAGATATTGAGATTAAAGGGAAAAAATGTATATGCAGAACAGAGTAAGAGGAATCAGCTGGTGCTACTAGGTTGGATCATGCTGCTATAAATAGTCTAAGAATTTTCATAAAGCAGGTAATATTTAGACAAAGACCTGAAGGAGATGAAAGAGTTGTTCACATGTTATCTGTGAGAGTAATTTTCTAGGCAGAGCGAAAACCTGGAAAGCTGAAATACAGGTGTGATGATTAGTGTGGATCATCAACTTGACTGGATTGAAAGATGCCTCAGACTGAGAGATTTGTGCATCTTTGTTCCCTCTTTTTCTGAGATTGCATCTTCTTGGACTGAACAGTTACTGGTTTCTTCCATTCTTGAGTGTGCAGATGGATGTTGTTGACTATTCAGAATCAGTTCCTTTGTATCAAGCTAATAAGTCTGTTTTTTTTTTAATACACACCCACACCCACACACACCCACACACAGCTCATTGGGTCTGTTCCTCTAGAGAACCCTAATTAATACAAGAGGTCTAAGTGAGGGAAACTTCTGAACACATTCACAAATAACAAAGATGCCATCCTTTGGTTAGCCTGAGCAGACTTGTACTTTTATCCTTTAAAAAAAAATGAGTCAGCTGCAGATATTTAGAAGAAGTCTGAACATAATTTTGATTTTTATTTTTTAAGGAACATTCTCAGTTGCTCTGTGGATAATGGAAGGTAGACAGGCAAAAGAACTCTGTAAAAGACAATTACATTAATCCAGATAGGAGTGGGGTTTAGTCAGCTTTTCCAATGCTGTCACCAGAAGATCTGGCAAAAACAATAAGAGGAGGGAAATTTTATTTGGGGGCTCTTGGTTTCAGAAGTTTCAGTCCATAGATGGTTGGCTCCATTCCTTGGTGCCCAGAGTGAGGTAGAACATTATGGCAGAAGAGTGTGAAAGAGGAAAGCTGCTCAGCGCTTGGCACCAGGAAGAGGAGAGATTGACTGAATGAGAGAAAGAGAGAGGGGCGTGGAGAGGGAGAGGGAGAATATTCCCTTTACCAAAGACAAATTATAAACCTCAAGGCATATCACCAGACACCTACCTCTTCCAGCCACAACCTACCTGCCTGCAGTTACTACCCAGTTAATTCCTATTAGCAGATAAATGCATTGATTACGTTAAGGTCCTCTTAACCCAGTCACTTCACCTTGAAACCCTCTTTCATTAGCTCACATAATGAACTTTTGGGGGGATCTCTCACATCTGAACCCAAAGAGAGAGGGCTTAGAGCTGAGTGTAACATTTGAATTCTAAATATATTTTAGATTTAGATATATATTTTTGGATAGGGTCTACAAAACAAATGATGTCAAGGTTTTGTTATCAGGGGTGGTAAGGACTGAGCTATTAACATAATCAGACCCATTGTACTGTCCATAGATACATTTAAAAAATATATTTCAAGCAGCATAATTGCAATTTCAGAATATGGGCATTTAAGAACATAAACGATAGTGAAAATTTCCTCCCAAAACACTACACCAACAATATATGCATGTACGCACTTTGCTACATTTAATTTGCTACTGGTAACATCTTCAACATGGAAGAAGACTAAAACAGGTGGTCAGTCCAGGGGATTAAGGATTAAACAAACCACAGGTTACCTAGGATAACTACTTGGAAGGTGTTTCATTGTGCTAACATTTATAGGTATTTTAAAAATCTCTGTTTTTTTTCTAATTCAGCAATATGACCTCATCTTTCATTATTCTTGTAGATTAACTCAATGCATTCTTATCTGATGATAAAATTATTCTATTTTTTTCCTAATTCAATATGGATTGGTTCCTTTTCATATATTTTCTCCTATTTCAATAGGAAATTTGTGAGAGCATTAAATCCTGTGACCTAATCTTTTAAATGAAATTAGTGTTTTTATGATTCCCACTACTTTTTTGGGGGCATACTTTTTTCCTCATTGTGATATATAATTCAAAATATATTGTCATTAAATATTATAATTATAGCAATGTTTTTACATCATATTTTTCTTTTAGACTCATTTATCATGAAAAAATATTTGTGTTGTATTTTCTCTTATTCTGTTGGTTGCTTACTTTCACTTTATTACTTGAAAGAATTTTAAAAAGACACAAGTGTGTGTCTTTTTAAAGGCAGAATTTTGAATTGTTTGTTATTGTTTTGTTATTATTTGATTTACTAAATAATAATACTTTACCTAAGTAATCTATGTTTGCTATGATGGGTATTTTAGTTTTTAAACCAAATCAAAAATATTTTTACGTTATTGCAATTTAAGTAGAACTAATATTTTTATTTCACATCTTACATAGGAGATCACACATGTTATAATGTTTTAGTTTTCACAGGCTTGACAGATTTAGTATTACAACTTTCCCAATAAGGTGGGAGAATGCTATAGTCCTGGGATGTCTGCAGGAAGATCATTAAATATAGAAAAGGTACTTTAATGTCATACCACTAGAAACAAAGTAGTCAATTTTTATATATTTAAGCATAAAGCAACAGCAATTTTAATGATCATTTTTATATTGACTCATTTAAATCATCTAATAGCCCTATGAAAATCATAGCACTGAATCTCAATATTACAGATAAAGAATGGAGAGGATAGGCCATAATCCAAGAGGATTGAACAAGAAGAAGTAAAGGCCAGGATTAGAACCAGTACCCTGCAGGACACCATCAGTTGATTCTGCCTCTTAATGAAGGTTGACAAGGATGTGGCTCAGGAAATGGTGTACTTCCTCTGAAGTACTATGGACTACCTTCAAGGATTAACACTGTGACTAAACAGTGTGACTGATATATGGGCATCTCAGAAGGTCCAATTATTTCAGTCTGTGATCTTGTTGTGTTTAATGATTAAGATTTTCAAACATCTGACATCAGTACAGATGAGTTATTAAACATATATTCACTTATTCTTTAGAAGACCTTCCCTTAGCACTTGGGCTTTTGCAAAATATTTGAAACTTTTTGCTAACTCTTATCTATAATATTGAAATGGTTTTCTTAAATAGGGAGTTATGATCTTTGAGGCATTTGTTGTAACTATACTATTAATCTGCTATGTATTGTTTTGTAGATGTGAAAAAATATTTAACCAAAGAATGGTTTAGGTGAAATTTATTTTCTCAGGTGTAGTGTTGTTTATCTTTCTCATGACACAAACTTCACATTTCATTATATTGAGTTTTTGTGTTATAAATTGAACAATCCTCATTGTGGGTCTGGTAAACAGTCTGATATAAGGCAAAATGATTATTGTATAAATTAGAATTGAAATGAGAGGGTAGGATGATTTGTACATAAAACACTAATGATATTCAATTATTCACTCACAACAGGCCTGCTTTGTCTTCCCATGTATCCATTCATCACTGAGAATCATCTGTATCAGCACACTACAGACTTTCAGCACTAAAGTAATTTATGATGCTTAGAATCACTTGCATTGGCAGACTATTTTTACAAGTTTTAAACAGATGGTTTTATATCAGGGATTTTTATAAAGACAGAGAACAAATAGAAATAAGTTCTTCATGGCCAAATTGTCTTTCATTGTATGAATCTCTGCCAACTCAAACATATTGAGTGTATTTATCCCTAAAATTTTATTTCACAACTTATAAATGTATAAATGCCAGTTTCAAAGACTGTAATTGTATCACATTTTTAAAAGTTGATTTTTTTACTACAACCTATTTGTTAACATATTTTTGAATAAATTTTCAAGATAATTGCTATTGTTAAAAATAGGTTGCTAGAATTTCCCTTGGCAGCATCACTATGAAAGGATTACTCTTCAATGACAGAGTTGTAGGTTTATCTAGGAAAATGGGTTATTCTGAAGTTGTGCCTTCAATTCTGTGCTGAGCATCTAGCATCTAGGTATGATCAGTAGCTATATTAGACTTGTGAAATGTTGTGTAAAATGGAAAGATTTGTGTACCTTTGAAAGAACAAAGATATTATGACACATTATATAATCAAGCCTGGAAAAAATTAACATGATGATGAGGTTATAGTTAAGCTGACAGCCTCACAAAGCCATAATCATTTTCATTTTTATACCACAAGGATGTAATATATTAGTGTATTACGTTAAATTTCAGGTTTTTTGACCCATGATTCCTAACAAACTATAAGTATAGAGAAAAGGTGTGATTTCCTGGCCAGAAAATGTTGTATCTGGTTTTTTTGTTTTTTTTCATTGTTAAAACAAGCATTGACAGGATGTTTCAAAACATATAAAAATGCTATTCACATATAAAGATAGTTGAGGCTTTTAAAATAAACTTTCTTTATGAGTTATACAAAGTTTCCTTTCATAAAGAAAGAAAATTTATCATAAAATAAAAACTAAACCTTTTTTGGGATGTTGATTTTAAATTTAAGCTCATGAATAAAAAAGTATATAAATTTTTTTGGTTTCTATCATCTATGCAGTATTATAAGTTGTATCTACCTTGATTGGCAAAAATGTAAAAGGTTTCACACAGAGAAACACTCTAGAGCATCTATGCAGGTTTCATGCATAATTGATTTGTACTGATATGCATCAGGAACCAGTGGATACATTTGTATGTTTTACTCTAACAGGTTCAATGTAGTTTTTGAATTATAATGGTTAGCTCCATAAATTCAAAATCCAGAAAACAAATTTAATGCTTAGAAGAAAATAAAGTTAATTTTGACCATCTTAGTAGGCACTGGTGCAGGGTGTGTTACTGAGGTACAGGTGAAATTACCGTGAAGATTGTTTTGGGTGTGGAAGGAATAATAAAGTGAAGAAATGTAAATATATTTGTAATGGTAATATACTTGATTAAAATCAAAGTACCAAACTGAACAGCATTTCCACATCCACAGAAGGATCTCAGGAGATGCTTCACTGTGTGCATGAAAGACAGTGGCAGTATCAAGAGACCCAGCAAGCCCTCCAGATGAGACAGGCTGCCTTTACACAGGATGACAGTTCATACCAACCACATTGTTACATCATCTCTCATCCAGTGTACTCAGAATTAATTTGTTTTATTTAACATCATAATTTATTTATTTTATTTTTAACATCATAATTAATTTGTTTTATTTATCATCATAATTTTAAGGTGTTTCTCATTTGTTTTAGTAATTTATTTAGTAATTATATAAATAAAAATTCATTTATAATAAATATATACATATGATCTATCTTCATTTAGATTAAAAATAAAGATATAATATACATATGCATAATATATAATAGATACTATATATTCTATCATATAAAGTATACAAATTTGTATTAAATATATATTATGGGTAGGTATTCATAATGCATATAGATAGATTCAAGGTCTAAATATTTTAATTTAATAGTTTTTTTCTCTTTAAACATCACTTTTATATTATCTATGCATAACAGAATAAAATATGGAATAACACAAACATAAACCAACCAAAACAGTATGTCATTAACCCACTTAATAAGCAAGGACCATCATGTCATATATAAAAATGTACAAACGAGACCCCCTAAAATACCAAGAAAATGAGAGCCCTACCTTCTGAATATGTGTCCAGGAAAGATTCTCATTTGGTTGGAAAAAATATATTGCATAATTATATACACGTTGGCTTTAAATATATGCAGATTTTCAAGATTGTTTATTCAAAGAAAAGAATATGGCTAGCTTATAAAGATTCAAAATTAAAGCATTCCAATATGTGGATATTTAAGTTGCTGAAGGAATATGCTATCTATATATTTAAATATTTATTACTCAAATGTGAGATGTTTTCTAAAGTAGCTATATATGGACTAAGAAAATTACATAGGAAATTCTTTTTTTCTCCCCATAGGATATTCTGTAGAAGCCACTTATACTTAGGAAATTCTAACTTTGAATTGAATATTGGAGCAAAAGACATTACATATATAAATAATTACATATCTAAAACATCTTATTTTTACCTTGTAGGAGAATCACCTTTTTAAAACATGGCAAATAAGTAAAATCTGGTGGTTTTGCCTTTATTTATTTTTATTTTTTTTAAAGAGAGAGGAGAGAGAGAGAGAGAATTTTAATATTTATTTATTTATTTTTTTAGTTTTTGGCGGACACAACATCTTTGTTTGTATGTGGTGCTGAGGATCGAACCCGGGCTGCATGCATGCCAGGCATACCGCTTGAGCCACATCCCCAGCCCCATGGTTTTGCCTTTAGTACATTAGATTTTTAGAGTTCATTTACAGGAAACAGGTTGAAAATCAAATTAAGTTATCAAAACTATAAGATGCTTACTAAGAAGGTAATAAAAAAAATCTGTAATTCGTGTTGAAATTTGGAAAATCTAAGAATTGCTGCAGAGTATATCCCAAAGAAAACACCTTATATGCTATTATTACTGCTATATTATAAATAAAAAATTTGTTTATTGTAGGAAATCCATGTAGATTAAAGTATAAGGAAATTAGGAGCTTTAAAATAAAATACAAACATTAAATGATAAAAATCTGTTAAGAATTCAAATTTAAATTTGGGAGAAAACTAGTAGTATGCTATATCTAAATTAGAAATATTTAATGCTATTGGTTCAAAACCAATATAAATGATTTTATAGAGTAAGCACACCAGATTATGTTTATGTCATGAAAGTCTCAATGTCATTGTGTTTATTTTGAAAACATGAGGTAAAACACATAAAATATGATTGTTTAATATAATGGTATATTAAAGATCAACACATTTTGATGTTTAAAATTCTTCCCAGATAATTCTATGAGTGGGGCATCTCTTCTCTTAGAGCAGTTAACTCACAAGTTTGCACTAAGTCCATGACATGGACGTTATAAAAACATGGGTGCAAAAATACTATCTGACATACCCATATCTCATGTGACAAGTCTTCCATCTTCCATCCTGCTGTTTTTTTGTTCCTTTTCCTAAATCAAGCAATGCAAAGAACACTAAGTAGGATGACTTTTAAACACAAAGGGAACTGCATGGAGTAGAGCTTTAACCAGCACAGCATTTCATCCAAGAGGACTGCTTCAAGACTTCATTTAAAATTATCAGGGGCACATTATCTGGGTACACAACAAGAAGCAATTATTGGTTTAATTAGCCGGCATTCACCACATCACCCTCTTTCTCTTTGTTCGATTGCCAGGCAATTTTCTACAATCATTAAGCAGGGGACTATAATTCCACAATGACCTAATCCGCAGCTCCTTCCTATCACACTGGAATATTTTAAAGTTATTTATGACAGTCCTCAATAAGAACTAAGTCCACTGGGCAGAAAACACTTCAGGCTTAACAAATCAATATGCATTGACATATTCGTGATTATATTTAATAACTGACTATGCTTTTTTTTATTTTGGATGGATATTCGCCATGAAATTAAAAATATTTTATTCAAAGTGAATATAGAAAACCACTCTAATTTTTTTTTAAAACTCTTCTAAAGATTTATGTTTTACAAGGATTCCTGTGTAAGAGTAAAAATGTGCCACTAAACTTTAAAAAAGGGAAAGAACTTCAAAATCTAACCTAATGGAAACCAAAAATATAAGAGTATGCTTTAAAATATTTGTGTCAGTTCAACTTCTGTAGGCAGTTAAGCAATTTTTTTTCCTCACAATGTTAACCATTAAGTTAGTTAAATTCCTAAAATTTTATTAATGATAACTTCCTAGCTGGCACAATAAGGGCAAGTTAAAAGAGAGAGAACTGTTTTTCCTGTGAGGCTTACACGTATCTGTGTGGAACAAGAGTATCCAGTAGAGATTCTAAAGGCACTAAAACTTGTGTTATAAATTAAACAATTTACGAAGCAGGATTGGGCCATGATTTGTTTTGTGTAGGTAATTTCTGGCATGATGAGGAGTCTGTTCTTTCTTCTGTCCCATAATTCTTATCCCATTCTGCCACATGGGCCATGAATGTGTTTTGGAATGCTAACATAGAGACAAATATTGAAGTGCAACTTCTGTGTGGAATGCCCTGGGGTTGTATCAACCTTGCAACATCCATCAGCGTTCAGAGGCCAAACATCCCCATTCACGACCAATCCATTATCCCCAAAGATTCTTTTCTCAACTGCCTCAAACTACAGAGCATATTTCTTTCCAGTCCTTATTATTACTTAGTCCACTCTTCACTGCCATATTTGTGAACCTCAGTTCAGGACAAATGAGAATGCTCTCATTTCAGTGGTTTCTCCTGTACTGCCTGTCTGCCCCATTCCCCATGCAGAGATATTTATAAATATTTAAATTTTATTCATTATTGATGGACTTTTATTCATTTATTTGTTTATATGTGGTGCTGAGAATTGAACTCAGGGCCTCACTTATGCTAGGCAAGTGCGCTAACACTGAGCCACAACTCCAGCCCCAAGCAGAGACATCTTTTGAGGGCCTTTTGTAGCTATGCAAACTTCCAACCTAGTTACAAGGCACTTACTACAAACAAAAATACATGGGTGTTATATGTAAAAGTTTTATAAGACATAACGGGCAATATACTTAAATATTTATGTGATATTTACTCTGGGGATTTTTCTAAACCTGTTCATTCATTCATGTCTGCTCAACTATTATTTAAGTAAAAAAAAAATAGATCTATACATTAGATTTCAGGTCTATTGTCTAAATGGAATATGTTTAATCATTTCTCCTAAATCATAAATATTTGAATTATTTTCAAAATTGCACTGAATATATCTGTGCCTAATTTTTAGAAAAAAAGTTTTAATTATTAGTAGCATCTTAATGCTTAGAAATGGTCTTATAGTTGAACATTTTCAACATTTTGTGATTTTTTTGCTTTAAATTCAAATTTATGATGTTAATAGATTACAATTTGGACTTTATTGGTTTTTAGTTATGGCACTGATTAAAATTAACCAATTTTTGAAAAACTAGAAGAATGAATTTTCTGCTTGCTTAGTACTACATAATATATGTGATCAGGATTCATAATCATGGACCCTATATATAATCTGTATTCACATATTTTTGTTCTTATTTAATTTCAGCCCATAAAATATATTCATTTTAAGAAATATTCTAAAAATATGGTGATATTGATACTCCTTTCATTTTATTTTATGTTTTCTACTAGAAATGTTTTTGATCAATTATTTCCCTTTTTGTTTATTATTTTCTCTTTTGTTTATTTTTTCTCCTTTCTTCTTTGTTCTTCCCTTTAGGAAAGAATGAATTGTCCCTCTTCTTGCTTTATTTATTCAATAATTATATACTTAATATGTGGTCTTCTACTTGTTATCCTTAATTTTTTATTACTCATATTTGAAACAATAGATTGGCACCTAGTGTTAATAATTGTCACGAGAACTAAACATATGTCAATTGTATTTTAACTTCTAGAGTGACCAAGTAGACTCATCTTTATCATGTACTAGACGCAAGAAAATCATGTGTTGGCTTTTGTGCCAACATCGAAGTGTTTCTTCTTTTAAGTAGGGATATTAAGGTCCTATAGGATATAATGAAATTAAATGAAGTAATTTGGCCTAGTAATATGCTTGGCACATATTTTGTTCTCAATAATAAGTAGTTTCCATTTTCCCCACTCTCAACCAAAATCTGAGTATTACTCATAATAATTTGCACAAAAAATAAGATTATGCATTTGTCACTCAAATACGTGTCAGATTCAAATTATTTTTTCTTAGTCACATGTATCTTTCCTGGCATTGAACCAATCTGAATTTTCCTGATGCAGTCATCTTCTCATGTTCCAGGTTTGGTAGCAACATGCTTCCAGTGATACTCAGAACCTGCACAATGGTTTACTCCAGCCTGACATCCAGATGCCCTGGGTACCTCTTTCTGTAGGCTCTCTGGCCTCCAGACCCCATCTTACCACTCATGCAGCAGGCTCTATGTGCTAGAGAAGTAATAGTCCCCCCAACACCCACATAAACATACACAGACCCAATGAGATTTAAAGAATAAAGTACCCAGGCTTCTTGCTCCTTAGGTGGGATAATTCTGACATGGGTGTTCTCAGGTAAGACTGTACTTCAATAATCCACACTGACAGTTGGGTTAATCCACCTGCTCTCTTCTCCATTCCTTTGTCTCACTTTCCAAATAAACTACTCACACAGATTTTTTTTCTCTTGAGGTCTGTTTCTAGGGGATACTATTTTCTCAGTCCAGACCAGTGATTGCCATGTATAACCTAGAATTAAAATTCCAGTTGCTGTCACACATTTCTACTATGCAGTTAATTCAGTATTGAGACTTGATTTCAAGCTTGTTTAACTCCCCCTCCAACCTGTCACCTGTCCTGCTTCTTTTCAAAGAATTTGATCCTGCAGGGAAACAGCATAAAAAAGAGAATCTGATTTCATGATGTTAGGCTCATTAAGACAAATTATGCAGGACCTGTCTGTGGTTGCAGCTTGACTTAGAGCGGATCAGATGGTCTGGATACAGCACCTGAGTCATTTTTGTTGTTCTTCAACAGCATTTCACCATAGAGGTATATCCACAGACCTTTCCATTTACCGATGTATGTATGTATGTATGTATGTATTCATTTTTTTATTTTCTAGACAGAGTCTCACTAGATTCCTGAGGCAGGCCTTGAACTTGCAATCCTCCTGACTCAGCTTCCTGTGTACCTGGGATGACAGGCATGCACCACCATGTCTGGCTGTAGCAGGTTCTTTATTGTTTTATACTCCAGTGTGGCAACTGGGTCTGTCTTGGTCTCTCTTCTGCAGTACACTAATATGTGATCCACCCCTTTGCTTTCTTATGTTCTACTACCTTTGGGAGCCAGGAATGGTGAAACATGCTTATAACCCTAGCGACTTGGGAGGCTGAGGCAGAAGGATCACAAGTTTGAGGCCAGCCACAGAAAATTACCAAGGTTTAAGCAATTTAGAGACACCCTGTCTCAAAACTTTTAAACTCAACTGCAAAGGATACATGGATTCTAACTACTTCCAAATTCTATTCAAAGAGAATTGTGTGTGTGTGTGTGTGTGTGTGTGTTTGTGTGTGTGTGTGAGAGAGAGAGAGAGAGAGAGAGAGAGAGAGAGAGAGAGAGAGAGAGAGGAGGATGCTTCTTATTTTGCTCTCTCTGTATATATTTCCTGCCCATTTCTGTACTTTTGTGGACCATCATACAAAATCAGCAGAAAATCAACCCCTTCCAGCAGTAGAATATTTGTAAAAGTAAGATTTGTTAATAAATTATAATACAAGTTAAAGAGCATTTTTATTCTGATATTTCTTGAAAAACCTAGTGATTTTTTACAACCCTTGAAATTATTTTGATAAGAAAAGAAATACCATATATATAATTTAAGATTATATATGGTATACATATTCTTTTTATGCAAAGGCAAGAAATGATATATACATATGTACACATACATAGATATATGTATATAAGTGTGTGTGTATATATATATATACACACACACACACGTGCATATACACAGTCTTCTGTATGAAGTAAGCAACAAATGCTTGAAAGTTAACATATCAGTAAAGTATAAATAATATCAATGAAATCCACTGATTATAGGAGAGAGCAGAGTGGAGTCAGGACAAGGGGTTCATTTGTGCAGTCAGTGTGGTTTTTAGATGGTGCACACCATGCTCTACAAGACCCTGAGCTGCCCCTCTCCCACCTCCCTCCAACCTCTGCTTGGACAGCACATTCCAGTCACTGTGCTCAGGAACAGGATTCCTTCTTGGTTTTCACAAACTACTCCCTGTACATATTTGAATTTGCTCTTACTTCTGTCTATAACTCTCTTTCAAGATGCATGAACACATTCTCTAGGCCCTTTCTTCATGGGTTAAAATCCTGCTTACATAGTGCCCTTCACCAGTCAATATCATCTCATAGTATTTATTGCACAGCACTCATAATAATCAAATGGTACACATTTCTGTGCTTGTTTATTGTGTTTCTGTTCTCATGAGATTATAAATTCCACTTGCTAAATTTATAGTGTCTAGAAGAGTACTTGACACATAGTGGAGTTCCATAAATATTTGATAAGGAGAAGGAATAATAAATACAGAGGACTTAAGCTAAAAGTGTTGTTAGATTTACTTGTGGCCCTTATTAGATTTGTTCATTAGAATCTTTCATAGTTATCTTTTCACTTGTTGTGATACTATAAAAAGAGACAAAAGATTAAAGTTTGAACAGATGAATTTCTTAAAGAACAGCAGAATAAAAGCAACATAATTTTTGAATTTTTAATAAAATTAAAATAGGAATTCATGAGATCCGTATTGAAAAAAAAATTACAATTTAAAATCTTATTTCGTGTTAATTGACGATGATCATTAAAATCCCAGTATTTTGTAATGATCTTGAAATGCACTGCCAGCAAATACACATCTGTATTTCTCAAAACTTCTTTATAACTAATATTTATTTTGTAGAGTTATTGATTTTTCTAGTCCTGTAAACTTTGTTGTTAAACCTTGAGAAAATAATTTTGGTTAATTTTCTGGGTTATTAAAATAAAACTAATTTGTAGAAATTAAGCCAACTCTAGCTTTAAGTATTTTGTGCTACTACTTTAAAAATAACTGAATATAGTGAATTTTACTTGGACAGCTTAAGTGTGAAGAAATTTAGAAGCATCTGAATTCATCAGGATAGAAGTGAATTTTCTTCTTTTTACTCCAATTCTGTGTAATGCTCACTGGTGGAAAAAAACACATTGAATTTCTTTGGTTTTTATTCATTTTTGTCATGTATTAGAAAGGAACAGTTATCTATCACCACATATAGAACCAAACAGACACATTTCTGGGTGTAAAAAATATAAATAAAATGATTTAATGGAAATAGGTATTCTCATTTTCATTCAGTCTTTTATTCAACAGATGCTTGTTGTACAATTCTTTTTAAGATCTAAGACACAGCAATGAACAAACCAGACCAAAAAATATCTGATGGACCAAACAGGGGACATTAAACAAATAGACAATTTAGATAGTGATAAATATTGAGGAGAAATTGTAAAGCAAGGAAAAGATGACTTGTTAGAGGAGGGGGATGGAATCTTGAATTACAAAATGAGGAAATACAGAATACCTGGAATGTAGAAGCTTTCAGATTACACTTTGTCTAGATTGCAGTTGGAATGTTTAAAGTTCACTGAAATAAACTTGAATATCTTTCAGATCATGAATAAATAGAAATGACAGTTGACTTTCATTGTTAATAAGTTTAGAACAATCAAGGTGATAAAAGATATTCATATAATAATTTCATGACTTTCACTTTTGTCTTTTCTTTATAAATATTCAGCAAAATTTCAGAATATTAGAGACTTGTATGAATGACTTTGTCTCCAATCCTCAGCATCATTCCCAAAGGAATTTGTGGTAGCTAATTTTTGGTGTTTAAACTGACTACATTAGGAATATCCAGATACCTTGTTAAACATCATTGCTAGCTATGATGTGAGATTGCTTCCATGAGAGATGGGTCTTTCAGTAAGTAGACTGAGTAAAGAAGACATGCTTTTATCAATATGGATGGGCATCAACCATTCTGTGAAGAGGTAGATAGAACTTTAAAAGCGGAGGTAAATTTACTCCCTGTTTTGGAGCTGGAACATCCATATTTTTATGCCCTTACAAATCAAGATTCCAGTGTTGTCAAGCCTTTGGGGTATGGCATTATACCAGTGGATTCCTTGAATCTCTTACCTTCAGGTTTGGACTGAGATTTACAGTGGTGGTTCCCCTAGTTCTGAAGTCTTTGGATTCAATGACTGAATTGTACCCCAGGCTTCCCGGGTTCTTTATTTTGCAGATGGTAGATTTCTTGTTTGCCATAATGATGTATTCCAATTTCTGTAATTTACTTGTCTGTCTATCTGTCTGTATATCTATCTATCTATCTATCTATCTATCTATCCATCTATCCATCATATTGTTTCTATTTCTCTGGAGAATCCTTTCTGATCCATAATTTTACAGAATGGTAATATGAATCTATAAAAATGTTGTGATCAAAACCATGTTGTGGACTGAATACCTTCCCCAGGATTCATATGTTGTAATCCTAAATACAATGTGATGATATTATGGGGTGGGGATTTAGGAAGTAAAGTCATGAGATTGGAGTCCTCATGAATGGGGTTAGTGTTTTTATAAAAAGAAAAAATAGCTTATTTACTCTCTCCATGGTATTCACCATGTAAAGATAAAATGAGAAGACAAGATGTGTATACAATGCTGAAAGAGTCCCTGCTGTGATTTGGATTTGGAATTTTCCCCAAAATTGATGTGTTGAAGTTTAATCTTCTGCTCAGCATTATGGAAGGGTGACAGAAACCTTTACAAATTCAGGTCTAGTGGAAGGTATTAGGTATCTGGTTATATTTTTAAAAGGGATTATGGGACCCTTAGCTTTTCTTCTCTGTTACTTGTAGCCATGAGGTAAGGGCTTCCTCACTCACATACTTCCGCACAACAGGCTTGAAACCAGTGGATAAACCACCAAGACATGCCTCCACAATTGAGCCAAAATAAACATTTCCTTATATTAAGTTGATTATCTCAGGTATTTTCTCATAAAAATGATAAGGTAGCATGGGCCCCTTACAGAAAACTGAATCTGCTGGCACTTCAATCTTGGATGCTTCATCATCATGAATATTAGACATGTAGAGACTCAGGAGAGGATTTTCTTATGATTATTTTTATTTATTTATTTTGTTTTGTAAAGTCATTTTTTCCTGAAGAATTAAAAGCACACCAACTACAAAAGTGCAAAAGCTGATATAGACTATTTCTTTCTCTGTCTCTCTGTTTTAGGATATTAAGATATAAATATAATTATGACAATATTTAAGAGTAAGGATATATAAATTTGTACAACACATTGGGGTGGGAGAAGTGGTAACAGAACCTTTTTGTTAATCTTCATATAATTCATTGCTATAATGAGAGGAAGTTTTACCATTCTGTAACCCAGGGTACAGAGTTAATAATTGGCAAAGACTAATAAATACTTAGTCTATACCATAAGTCCTGTCCTGAGGTTTTGACTTATTTTATCAATTAGTTTGAAACTTCTGACCCTGGAACCTGAAATTCTAACCATTAAATAAATTCTTCTGGAGTCAGTTATTCTTATTTACCACTGGGTTCTTGGCACAAAGTCTCTATGGTTAGATAAATACTGCTTAATTAGAATTGGTGGTAATGTATCCCATTTCCTATTATATATAGTAAGGATAAATAAAAATTATTTAAACATAGAATCATAAAATCTCAAGGTTTGACAGACATAAAGGTCATCTCATCCAATCATTCTGTAAGACTTAAGACATATGTGCAAGTAAATCCAAGTTATATTAACATACCTGCCCTTTGATTTAAGAAATAGCATGCTTTTATTTGACAAGAAACTTTTAACCTTTACCAGAAGAAGTGGATGGTTTTAGAAAAATATTTTTTCATAAATCGAATTAATATTGCTTCAGGAGGAAAGATTAGTATTTAAAAGTAATATATAAAATGAAACATTTATCATTTACCTATTATATTTGGGAAACTGCTCGACAGTTGGACTCTCATCGTGCATGCAAAATTCCCACTTGCATTTCCATGGTATTTGCTATCTAACATGTTACGCTATAGTAAGCTCTGAGCCCATGATGAAACTAAGACATAGCATCAATAGACTGCTGAAACATGTAAAATATACCAAGTCTTTCAAACGCTCATTTCAACTTCATGTCCTTTAAGTATACATACATTATGTAACTTTAGAAACTTATTCTGTCTCTTGATATAACTCATTTCATTTTTCTACTTTTCTTAAGACATTGAGCATCAAATCCTCTTCACTTTTAAAACTGGCAACTCCCTAAATCCATTAATTATTAATGGAGAATGCTTATTTTGTTTTCTATAAGTAATTAATTTCATATGATTTTAGAAACGAACTTCTGTATTATTTGTAATTTCCATTTTTTCCCAATTAAATGAGCTCAGAAGTCTACGTCGAGAATGGGGTGATTGTGGTGTCTTTATGCTTGGCCCATCTATCTGAGTTTCTCCAAATCATGTCACAAGGCTGCTTTTACCTACTTCTTTGTTAACATCACTGCAGCATGGATTTTGTCAGGACATACTGTTCTATGAAGTAAAAGAAAATTAGGCAAATTATTATTAGGACAGATGTTTAAAAACTTCTTAATCCTTCTCCATTTCATATATATATATAGTGTTTTTTAAAAAGTATTCAAAATAACCATTTATATCAAACATAACTTCATTTTTTCAACTTTGCTAATATGCTGTCAAAAAGTAAACATAGAGTCATTCAAGAGTCACTGGATGTAATTCTGAAATTATTTTGAAAGTTTGCTCAGTAATGCATTTTATACACTTTAAGACACTGTAAGAGAGCTGGGGTTGTAGCTCAGTGGTAGAACACTTGTCTTGCAACCATGAGATACTGGGCTCAATCCTCAGCACTGCATTAAAAAAAAGGCAAAAATAAAGATAGTGTGTCCATCTACAACTAAAAAAAAAACATTTTAAAAAAGATACTGTAATAATCTCATGAGTTGTATATTGTGATCACATGATTAGTTTTAGAAGTTTATATATTTTTAATATTAATTTATACTCATATGATAGAGATGATGATGATGTTATTTTTTATTCAGTCTACAAAGTTGCCTTTGCCAAAGAGTGACTTGAATTTGCTTTATTGTATTTATGATTAAGAAGTGTGGGTTCATATATATATGTTATAAATTTGTATAAATTAATGGGATAAATCTGAAGAGACTATTAAATTTACTATATATAGATTTAATTTAGGATTTGATTATAAAAGAAATAAGCTTTTGATACTTCACATGTTAATGAGGGTAGATATTCATAAATAGATAATATATATGGTATAAAAATAAAATAGAGAATCAATTTCAGAAAAATAGTAGTTTTATGTTACATTTTACATTATAGATATATTTTAAGATATCCAGAATATTTATAAGATTATTTTCAAAAAGACCTGAGAGAGATGATTCAAAATGATGAATTGTACTATATTCCACAGAATTTTTTTTAGCCATCTAAGACAATAATATGATATTCATCAAAGACTTCTTTAAAAGCAATATCTACTACTCATTTTTTTTTTTCATTTTGGAGATAGTGTTACTTTTAGGATGGAACTGAATTCTAAAATTTCTAATGATTCAGTCATTGCACCTAACTTGATTTGAATTTCCTTAACACATTCTACTCTGCCGTTCATCAGGTTAGAAGATTATAAATCCTATCTTCTACCAACATTTTTGATAAAAATTAGAATATATGCTAATCATAATACAATGGATTCTGAGTATAGTTCGAAAAATAGACCTTCTGGTATCTGAAGTACTCAAACCTTCTACTTCTCTTATACTAATTAAAATCTGTTCTCAATAGCACATATGTATATGAGAAAATGGGAGTTACATGGGGAAATGAGTTAATGAATTAACAAATTAAGTAGAACTTATGAGATAGCCTCTGAAATTGCTATTTTAAATATTGCAGGAATTCTGAGTTACTAGAACACATTCAAATAAAATAATAACATACATATAAAACAGAAGCTTCTTGTCTGTATTAGGGTTCAAACAGACAGGCAGAAGGAATGAGAAAATATATTCATACACAATTATATTTCTACACATATATATGTATTAATATGCATGCAAAATGTTACAAGGAATTGACTTTTGTGCTTGTGGGTCTGGCAAAGCAAGCTAGAAATCATTACATGCCATCAACAAAGACCTCTGTCAATAACTCCAAGGGAATGAGCCAAAACTGTTGGCCAGAGAGAATTTTTCTCTACCTCAAAATGTCTCAGCACTGCTCTTCAGATCGGCAATTTTATTAAGTCACATCTATTATAATTAAATTGATAATTGTGTATCTGATAACCTCTAAATTTTATTGGCCTAAAAGTTGATTTTAAAAAAATGTGGACAACTTTTTATTAATATCCACTAAAGCCAAATATTTTCTCCCCCCAATACTCTCATATATATTATATATTACATGAAGAAGTGCTATTTTTTATTAAAGCACATATCCAAGGTCATTCATAACAGCTCTATTCAAAACATTTCTATAAACTACTGAATTATAACAGTAAAATCAATACAAAACCATGGTGTAGTTATAAAATCAAATATGACACACCAATAAAAAAATAACAACTGCTGCTACATAGAAGGCTATGAATGAATCTCATAGGCATAATGATAGAGAAAATAAGCCATACCCAAAAGAGTATTATATATTGTTTGTTCTGTTTTATAAAGTTCAAGAGACAAAACTAATATAAGCAATAGAAGCCAGAATAGTGGCTATCAAAGTAATTAAATGTCAAAAAGTTCTATACTTTATCAAATTGTAGATTTATAGTTGAGCAAACTTTTGCAGAATCAGGACTACATTATTGTTTTCTAAAAATGCATAGCTCCAAAAGAGACAAATATGAGAAAACAATTGTATGTGGAAATAATTGTATATAGAAATAGTTGTATGTGAAAATAGTTGTATGAGAACATAGTTGTATGTAAACATTAAATTTGAAATATAAAAAAATAAAGATACAAAAATTCACCTGATGATTACCGCAGACTAGTGAGTGAATGACAGTTTGGAGATAAAGACTTTGAGAAGTACAGGAGAGAGGAATGCTTCAGGGGCTAGGCATAGGAATCCTATCAAAGACCAGGTGCTGGGACATTTGCTCACAGCTCGGACTGTCCACATTTCCTCTCTTCACTGAGTTAGCACACAGTGGGCATGTGTGTGGGGAGCATGTTCTAAGAACTGTCCCATGGCTAGAACCCCATACTTCATCATGTCCTCTCACAGTGGGGACCAAGCTTAGGGGTGGAACTGGTGCCTTACACCCTGATCTCCTTCTAAGATCATGCACATTCAGAAAAGTAAAGTATTTACTGGGAAAGGGTATTTGATGATTGAAATCCCCAAAGTAACAAATGTTCACCACCACCAGAAAACAGTGGGAAACTTAAGAGAGGAATTAAGATGACAGGTTAAATAAATCTTCTGTTTGGAAACTCCTTTCTTTATAATGTAAAGAGGTCCTGAAGAGAAATACACGATTATGGGTAGAGCTGAGTCAAACTAAGAATTTTACTTAAGATGATCACTGTTGCCTTTTACAAATGGAAAATAGCCCTCTAGGTATAAAGCGTTGAAATGATTATTAACCATTGAAAGAGAAATGGTTCATTATTCAATGTATTGACATTTATCTACTTAATTAGCCTTGATAAAAATAAATTAAGCACTGCTTAGTTTTATGATGTTTCAATGTTTTCTGAAATATATAATTGAATTGTCCTTCAGGTATGTAATATTTAATGACACAGAAGACAGTCACATTATTTGTTTATGATGGCTGCACCTTACAGTTCCTATCACCTGTCAAACACGGGAATTTCAAGGAGATGCTAACATTCTGACCATAAATATTAAGCAATACTAATACCCAAATTTGCAATTTCACCTACTCCTAAAGTGTGCAAGAACTGTAAACATTAATTCAATAGTGGAGCTGAAATATTAGTGAGAATCTCTGCACTTAACCCTCACACTGCTACATCAGAAATCTAAATAAATGGCCCTTTTTTCATAAAAATAAAGCACAAAAAGAACTTATACATTTTTATTTTTTGAGGAAATAAAGGTAAATTAGTTTTCTTTGTTTACTAGTTACATTCAGTTAAGGAATTTTTAAAAAGATGAGAACAAATAATTGTAATTGTCACTTGCCTGTTATTTACTAAAACTAAATGTAATTTATGCAATCAATATGTTAGAGTTTTACTGTACTCAAAAAATGTATAAATTGGTAAATGAAATCAAATATCTTAATACCAACAATACTCCATTATTAAGGGATTCTTAAAATAGTGCCCATGGTTCTCATGGGCACCAGTATATTTCCAGTAGTCACATTTAGAGATTTAGCTGAACTGCTAATTGCATACATGAAATTAGGTCATACAATTTTTCATTTAGTTAATCATATAAACACAATAAAGAGTGCCATATTTTGTATTTTAGCAAGTTAGCATCTTGGTTATGATAGTTTGTACATTTAAAAAAGTTTTATATTTTTCTTTAGAGAAAATTTTGTATAAAATTTAAAATTAGTATTATTTTTATAGTCAAAATTCTCATTTGTAACATCTATAAATTGTACTTCTCCATTTTTCTTTTTAAAAAGAATAGAAATCAAGATATGTATGTTAAAGTTAAATTTTACTCAGTGTTGAAGGTAAAATGATATTATTTTTATGACACAAGAAGATGTAATATGATCAAAATGTGTTTAACATGCTCTTATAGCCAAAAGAAATATCGCAAGCCAATTTTACCTTCAGTTTGATAAATAAACTCAATGCATATATGGCAGGAGACAGCTACCTTTAAAAACAAAAACAAAAAATTGTGAAGACTCATAGAACCTTTGTGTTTTTTGCATGTATATTATTTCCACAGAAATGAGATATGGTCAAACTTATTTCAACAAAATAAAAATTCTACTTTTAAATTTATTTTATGTTTTTGATTAAGACGATAAATTTGAAAAATAAAGTTTGAATTATTTGTTTTTGTAGTTCAGAAATTTTAACAAGGCTTTAAGTTTAACTAAGATCAATTTATGTGCTGTATTTTTTTCTGAGTAAGCTTCATTCTCAAAAGGAATTATACCATTGAATATTAATTTTATAGATAAATCAAATCTTACTATTTGGTGGCTTTTGTTTGTGATTTAATATCATGGAATATAAATGATATTATACAAATTTTTATCACAGTCAATTTAGGTTTTTCTTTATTTTTAATGTTTAAAAGTTTTAAAATTTATGAATACAAATTTAACTCAAGGTTATATGATAGGATTATTTATTATGACTATAGAAATATTATTTATTTTAAAAATACAGTCACAATTAATTTAAAGTATTAAAAAATTGAGAAAAGGATATAAAGATTTGAACACAAAATTCAGATGGTTTATAATTTTCAAAAACTTAGATATATTATTATGTAAATTGTCCATGGTGAGTATATAAAAATCACAGGAAATGGTACTTTATAACATAAATGCATATCTCTTCAAATGAGAACAGTCCTATTAAATTGTGTTCAGTTTTAATTTTTTTTTCAGTAAATAAAGTGAGAGATATGGGTAAAAAAATAAATATCTCCTTTATGAGTAGTTGTGTAAAAACATATTTATTTTATTAGCTAGAATTCTCAAGCTTTTGTAACCTGATTTAAAACTTGCAAACTGAACTCTATTACTTCTTATACCAATGTTTTTCTCTATGAACACAATACTTTGTAGTTTTCATGTGATGATGAAAATAAATTAAGACTTTTTTCAAGGTTAAAAGTTATTTCACAAGAAAGCTACATCATTAAGAATTTAGTTGCTCTCCTTATGGGAGGGAAATGGAGAGAGAAGGGAAACTGTATGGAAATGGAAGGAGACCCTCATTGTTACACAAAATTACATATAAGAGATGGTGAGGGGAAAGGGGAAAAAAGGGAGAGAATTGAATAACAGCAGATGGGGTAGAAAGGGAAGATGGGAGGGAAGGGGAGGGGGGATAGTAGGGGATAGGAAAGGTAGCAGAATACAACAGTCACTAATATGGCATTATGTAAAAATGTGGATGTGTAACCGATGTGATTCTGCAACTTGTATTTGGGGTAAAAATGGGAGTTCATAACCCACTTGAATCAAATGTATGAAAGATGGTATGTCATGAGCTATGTAATGTTTTGAACAACCAATAAAAAAAATAATTTAGTCATTTTTTAAGACAGGCTTTATATTAGGTCTAATTTCTTAGTTTGGGATTATTAGAGATATCTATGCAAATTTAAAAAGGAAAAAAAAGTATTATTCAAACACAGTGTAAGTACAGTACAGAACAGTAAAATAAACCTATAACAGAAGTTGTCAAAGTGTTTTTGAAAAGCACATACAATTTTATAAAGAAATCAAATATTACTACTTGGGTGTCTTTTGTTTGTGATGTAATATCATGAAATTTAAGTGATATTATACAAAATAAATTACTGACCAATTTATACTATTAATTTACCATATAATTCTGTGCTAGTAAATTAATTTCTATGACTTTTAGTTTTCTGTCTTACAAAAGACTTAGAATATTGCCTTACTTGGTTAAAGAAGATTTGATTAAATACCATGGAAATACTTTTCTGAACAGCCTACTCTAATTTTAATCGTGATATCAGCAATGATAACACTGTACATGACCATTGATACTATCATTTGTTTCTGCACTAGTAGTCTCTGTCCTTCTACCTCTATATTTACCTAGCACCTAAAAAATTAAAATAAAAATGGGAAAAAATTCTAATCACATGCTTCTTTCTTCTTAAAAAAATAATCTTATATAAAATCTTTGGAATTAAACTTTAGAATAAACAGCTCTCATTTAAAACCTAAAATTGCTACACCCTACTTTTAGTATTCTTCCAGAATCTGAGCTGGTAGATGCTTTTTTGACAATCTTCTTAATGTGGTTGGGTGAAGAAAATATCTAGTCTTCAAATCCTGGGGCTGACAGAAACATCCTGGTTCAGATCTCGGTGAACTATGTGTGACAAGGAGGAAGAAAAGAGGGGAGATGATAAAGATGATAAGAAAAAAACAACAACAAAATTTTTCTGTAGAATTTAGGGTGAGACTCTCCATACTGTGATTTTTAGTTTTGTTTCTTGTTGACCACACTGAAGGTTATTTAGCTGTAGCTGAAAGACAGTAAAGTGAGGCTCAGAAAGTTTAGATAGTAAGAAAAAGCCACAGCTAGAAAAGTGGTAGAAGGATTGAAAAATGGTATGCTGAACCCCAAAGTTCACTATTTCTAAGCTATACATTTCCCAAATCTTCTACATTGTAGAAAAGGGTAAAAGATGACTATGGTACCTTTCAATCTGTGGAAACATATTGTATCTTACAAAAATACAAAAAACTATCAACCTTGAATACATGTTTCAATTTCGTACACATTACCTATAATTGAGAACAGATGTGTGCACACACATATTTATCTCATTACTAAAGTTGGTGGATGACTTGCATCTTCCAAAAGTCTCCACACTCCCAATCTGCTTGTGATCAGCAGTAGCTCCCTAACTCAAGTTGCCATGGGCACTTTAGTTGGTCCTCTTGTTGCTTCTTCTGTGACTTCAGGCCTTTTCCCAAATATTCAGTTTTAGACTATAACATAAGTGGCTGAAAGAGGACCAGGATGATCTTTTCGATATGAACTCAACCCACTGAGGAAGCCTGTCCTGGTCTGTCGTCAGGGTGGCAGTTTGCCCTGGTGTGTGGAGGACAGTCTTGATTTGTGAGTACCATGGTGCCACACTCTCCCTCTTTGGTGAATTAAGCAGACTTCCCAGCCACAGGCACAAACGGGATCTGACCCCTGCCTTGCCCTCCCCTCTCCTTGTGGTCTCACAGGCAGCCCTGCCTACATTGAAGCACTGTGGGAACACAGCAGGCCAATCTTGCTCCCATTCTCAAGACACATCTCCCTCAGGTTTTGTAATCACTTTCTCCTTCACATCTTTACTTCTCCTTTAAAAATAAAAGCGCCCCAAGGCGATTCCAGGATGATACTCTAAGGTTGCTCTGACCCCTAACCCTCTCCCTTGCTGGCTACCTACTCTCCTTATGGCTTCCTAGCATCAGTGAACATTAAATTTATTTGTATTTGACCACTGATTTTCATCTTCCCTTTTTACAATGTAAGCTTTATAAGGGAACATGTTTTGTCTTTATAACACATTACTGTATCTCAAGAATTGAGTCAGACACATGTAAGCAGCTAACCATAAGTTGTAAATGTGTGAAAAATGAGTAAACAGGAAGAAAAAAGGTCACTAACTTCCAGTTCATTCTGCTTGTTAAATATCCAAAGATCATTCAGATTCACATCTCTAAATGTCCCTCTGAGTCTTGGCTTTCATGATGTTTTCTAATTTCCCTTTATTTTCATTTTATATTTGATGGAAATTTTTAATGTTGCAGTTGAAATATGATATCACTCAAATGCTATTTCTACTGAATTTATGAAGTTATTTATTTGATAAAGCTTAATGCACTTGAAAGAAATACAATCATTAGTTTATGATAAGCCACTCAAAATAACATAAAAAGTATGCCATATTGTTGTGAGATTTAAAACAAAAGTAAGTGGTAGAATTTTCTAAAATATCTAGAAAATATTTATTATTAGCTTAATCTGTAAAATATTTGCAATATCATCTTCACAACTAGATTTATGTTTAAAATTATGTGGCATTTATGTTTGATAATATCAAAAATTAGATGCCTGAGAGAATCCCTCACTATAATTCAAATTGCTGCATAAACTCTAACAAATACCATTTCAATTGAATGGTTAGAAGTGATATTCATAAGGCTTAAAAAGAACAAGACATAAAAGAAAAGAATCTGACACTGGCCTGAGGAAATTAATTGGTAGAAGACTCAGCCTTAAGGTACAAAGCAGTTAGCAGACAAAGATTTTTGTATGAGTTCATACCTGGAGATGATGAAATGAAACTGAGAACTTTGCCCATTGAAAGGTCCCTTGGAGAAATAATGTCAGAAAAAATGATAATGATAGGCATAAATCAATAAACAAACAAACATACAAATAAATAATTAAATAAAAACCAGGTAGATTTTCAGAATTAGCTCTGCACTAGGAAAAACATCCGCACTTAGAACTTATAAAGTTTATTCACCATGTTCACTTATTTATTGTTTTGAATTGTATTAACTGCAGAGAACATAAAACATCAAATTCAGAAATTATAATCAAGAGGTTTAGTGATTTTAACTTCTCAGGACAATTGCTTAAAGCAAAATAAAATCACCTGTCTAGGCACATGCCCTCAACAACACCATAAATGATCACCTGCCAGTCATGTACACATATGTCAAAATTTAAATTCACAAAACACATAAAGAAATATGCCACCTAAAATCACATAGCAGAAGTAGAATTTTATAGGATATTATATATTTATATTTTCAGTTTTAAAATACAAAAGAAAACAAGAATTCATAAAACTAAAAGAAGAAATTTTTGAAAAAATTAAAGAAAATCATCATTGTATTAGGCAAAAATACAGTAATATAACTCTTGAAATATAAAACAAATCAGTTTGCCCAAGGACTTGTACAGACTCTTGTGTATACTAAGTATAAACAGCCTACTCTTTCCAGTCTTATATGGAATAATTTTAAATGTATATGTTCAATAGTAAAATAATGATTTTCAAAGACAGCATTACTAACACTACATTTTCTTAATGCCATACAAAAAGATAAGTTAACACATTTTAGACAATACTTGCAAACTTAGATGAAAAGGACACTCTCTTATAAATAATACATTCTAAACTCTGAATGTGTAATTATATAAATATAGTTGACACAAAAAATTACTAAAATATAAAACTCTACAACAATCATGAAAATTTTTTAAGTATGTAAAATCACTGTCAAAAACTGGAGTCTCTTTTGGATCTAATAGAGAATGTCTAATGCTACAATAGTATGTATGAAAACCGTGGTATAGTGGAGTCCAATTAAGTATCATCTGGCTCTCCATCTCTGGTGTAATCAATAATGCTATTCAAAAGATTCAATGAGCACTGCCCAAACAGAATCAAAGACAACCTAAAGCAAGAGCATGTGAATGGAGTGATTATGCTGGTGGGCTTGCATGAACCCTGGGCCCGGATGCTTTGGAAGGATTTGGAGTAGCTGAAAAACTTTTGGGTGGGAAGATATAAGGAGTTTTTCACCTTTTCTTGCTTCTACTATAATATTTCAATATTATTATTAGCTAGCAGAGCTGTGGTAGTTAATAATAACTAGATAAAACATTTATATAGACAAATCTGACTAGATGAAAATGAACTCTGAATATAAAGCAACCTAGATTTTGGTCCCTACATTTCTAAGTATTTCAATCCTTTCATTAACATTTTATTAAATTAACAATTAGTTTTGTGAAAAGAAAATACACATTCACAGTTCTGACATAGAAAAAGTATGTTTCAAATTACCATTCTAAATTATGTGTTTGCATACGAAGAAAATGTTTTAGTCAATTAAAATATCTAGATGATATTTATGTTTTTGAATGCAAACTTTGCTTCTATGACATAAGCATAAAGTGAGTTCAAAAGAATAATTGCAAGTCTCAATGCTGTGACTATAAAATATGTACTGTACTCATTAAAATCTAATTTATGTGACACTTGAGTAAAGAGAATTGACTACCTACTAAAACGAGAGAAATCTTCTGAATGCCTGGGAAAAACATAAGCATTATTATTATTAGCATTTGTGGGGGATTCTCTGTATTATTTTTGAAAATGCAATTCAAGTTTCATTATAATGCACTCATATATAAAATGTATTTTATATCTAAAACAACCGCATAAGTCTTATACCTTTGGGAAGAAAATGAACCATGAAGATATCTCTAAGGCAATTCGAAATTCTTTGGGGAACTTGTGTTATATCAAAAGGAGCATAAAACTGCCACTTCCAACCTGGCTTTACTTTTCTCTTTCTTGAAAAAAATATCTATATGTTTTGACATGAAATAGTCTTCCTGTCTTGGCGATGACTTTCCACATCACATATTTTAGGTCCCTTGGCCATTTTATTATTCATTGCTACAACTCAGATACTCTGGCTTACTATACAAATATTAAATGATTCTGGGAAAACAGATATTCAAATATTTACTATGTATTTATTGAAAAGCAGGAATGACCCAGTGACTGCATAGCTGCAAGGACCCTCAAAGGGGAACACACTAGTGTTGTGAAACAGCGAGTTAGAAAAAATAAAAATAAAAAACTCAGCATGCATGGACTCCGCAAGTTGGTTTTCTTTCTTTATGATCATATTAGGATGCTAACACAAAGGTATAATGAGGCACCACAATGAAGGGTTGCCCCAGAAAATGGGAAGAAAGAGGACAAGTTGGAAATTGGATAGAACAATTGAATTTGAAAGTTTGGGCTTTTTTTTTTTTTTTTTTTTCTGTGTTGAAAGGAGACTGGTCTGGCAGGTTTTTGTGAGCCTGGCTCCCTCGGGAAGGCCTGAGAAGCCTCTGGATACCTCTTCCCATTAGAATCAGGCTTCACCTGCCTCACAAAACTCCTAAAAGGAAGATACGCTTAGAATTTTTACCAACATCCTCAAACAAGGCTATAAATTCTTTGTGCACAGTCCCTTTTTTCTCCACTCAAAACTGGAAATCCAAATCTTTCAGGTGAAGACTAATTATCTAGGATTATCATCACACAAGCCTGCCCACCTCATTTGCAATGTAAGTTGTCATCCCCTTTTTCATCCCTGAGTATTTCATCCCTGCATTTTATTGCAATTTACAGTCATCAACAAAACAACTTTTCCCTTCTCTGAATGCTTCCTTTTCTTCTCATTCTGGGTGAAATTGGATCTCTCCTGGGTATTCTGCCATCTCCAGTGGCTTTGGGCCCTCACTCCTCTAATTTTCATGTAAATAACTCAAAGACCTGCCTGGAGCTGACTCCTCTTTGTTTACCATCCTTGGTTCCAACTTTCCCTTCCTCCTCCCCCTCCACTGGAAAACATCCAGCCCCTTAGGGGGACAAGCACAAGGTAGTGGGATTCACCCCGACTCATTTCCTCTCCCAAATTTTGCCAAATAGTCACTCTTCTCAGTTTTATCTTCGTACTATATTTCTTATCAAGTGTCTCCCAATAAACACTGAACTGCTCCCATTTACAGTCCTCCCTTGTTTCCCCAGTCCTTGTGAAGGCCGTGTAATTACTGGTCCTAGTATGCCGCAGTCCGGCTGCAGGGGAGCAACTTGTGTACATGGATACCGCAGGAGTGGGAGCCGTTTATTGTAGGACAGGACGGGTATATATACATTGAAAGACCCCCAGACCCTCAAATCCCCCGTCCAAAAGAACTAGCGTCACACTGGCTGCAAAAGCAAGAGGCAAGTTTATTAATACACAGGCGCCTGCGGGTGCACAGCAAAACCTCAGCCGGAGCTTTGGTGAACTGGCACACCGGGCTTTGGGGTACAGATCTTTTATAGGGAAAAAGGAGTTGTTTTCCACCTAGCACAATAACAGGTATTTTTGAATCCAGCATACACGTCACTTAAAGGGTAAACTTGTTTTTCACTATGATAAACTTATTTTTCACTATAGGTTCCCGAAAAACTCATTAATCTCATAGGTTTACATTGTGTTTCCTCCCTGTTCCCGCTTATGATCCCAGTCTGCTCAAGCATGTCCTGTGATGTGGGCAGGGTGCCCTTTCTAACAGGTCATGTGGTGAGCTCACCTGTTTACTACATACTTTCTACTTTTCATAATCAGGCCTTAGGTTATGGGGCTGGGGTCTTTCAACATGACACACAGCTTATCTTAATTAACATAAACTCGATACAGCAGTCAACCAGTAAGGAATCTCCAAACTTAATGGCTCGCTGGCATAACTTCTCAAACCACTCCCTCTGCAAAATGCCAGGCGCCATCCCGACTTGTTTACAGACCCTAACACTAGAACACCAGGATCTTCTCTACCGACCTCCAGGACTCTGGGAAGGTCCTGACCTTGAGTCAGGCCCTTGCAGCATGTGTGTTAGCTACACCGATTTTTTGCTATAGTTCTCAAACAGGTAAAGTTTATTTCTGTCTTGATGCTTTTTTGTTTGTTTGTAAATATTAGCTGTAGTTGGACGTAATACCTTTATCTTATTCATATTTATGTGGTGCTCAGGATCCAACCCAGGGCCTCCCATGTCCTAGGCGAGCACTCTACTGCTGAGTCACAGTACCAGCCCTGTCTTGATGCTTTTAAAGCTGGTATTGTCACTCTTCTTCAGGTCTTTACTGGTTCACCTCAATACCTGCTTGCATGCCATAGCTTTGCAAAGGCTAAATCCAACTATTCATGATTTCCTTATCTTGTTTTTTTATTCATGGCATGCATCATTCTGTGTGGGGGGGTGTGTGTGTGTGCGTATGTGTGTGTGTGTGTGTGTGTGTGTTTATAATCTCAGATTATAAATGCCATAATGATAGTTTTATTTTTTAATTTTTTTTTCACAATTTTCCCCCTAGTATTAAATTGGTGAACAGGATACAAGTAATTTCTTAGTAAATATTTGTTAAGTGTATAAATAAATTTAATTATCATTATTCTATATACATTTCTACATAATAAGATAGGGTAAAATAGGGTTTTAGAAAAATTCAAAGCAATAATACTCAGCTAAATCTATTACTTCCCAAATTAAAAATTATAAATAGCTACATTTCCTCCTCCTCCTCCTCCTCTTCCTCCTCCTCTTCCTCCTCCTCTTCCTCCTCCTTCATTTCTCTCTCTTTTTTCTTTTTTTGCTATTGGGGATTGAACCCCAGGGTATCTACTCATTGGGTCTTGTTTAGTGCTTAGGGCCTCCTGGTGAGGCTGGCTGTGAACCTTAGATTCTTCTCTTTCAGCCTCCAAAGCTGCTGGGACTACAGGTATGTGAGGTGCCACCCATCACTAGTATTTATTTCTTGTATTTTGACTAAGCTCTCAACATACTGTGATTTCAAAATCTGTTAAATGACAACATGGATTATTGTATTTATTATCTAACTACATAAAGTGTTCTAAGCAAGCAAAATTATTCAGCTAAGATATTCACGCTGCATTATTTATTTATACACATTGTAAATTATTAAAATAAAGTTGCATGCTCTTGAAATCACTATCATCAAGCTTATCTACATTAAAACATTTTTATAAAATTAGAATTGATAATCTTGTGAGAGAAACTGGGAAAATTTGAAAGCTGAAAGAATGATCTCACTTTATGTTATTTCCCTTATAAGACTGATATATATTGTGCACATAAACTTTTTTAAAGACTTAAAATATGAAATGATGTTGTGATCATTATCTCCCAGCACATTCTTAGGTCCAATAAAGCTACAGATGATTTTATCAAGGGTACAGGGCCCTATCTGTTGCCAATTAGTGGAAATATATTCAGTATTTCAGGGATTTGATCTCTTTTAATATTTGATACTGTTGTTTTAATACTAAAATAACATTTCTTTTGCTTTTCAGACCACAATATCTCCTTTTATTTCTCTCCAAATATTTTTCTAAATTCCACTGAACTAATTTTGTTGAGAAATGCTTGCATTCCTCGGAATTCTCTCCAATGTTATTTGTTTTTTCACATAGTCGTAGTCAGCAAAAGCACTTTCTTTAATAACCATAAGTTAATTCTACCTGGACACCAGACCACATATTAATAATTGCTCCAATATTACTCATAATTGATTTGACATATTTCCATGTGTATTCTATAGGATACAGGAAAATCAGCATCTAAACAAACCCTCCTCCATTTTTTGTACCAAGGATTTAATCTAGTGGTTATTTGTCACTGAGCCTCATCCCCAGTGATTGATTGATTGATTGTCAAAGATTAAATAAAACTGAGCTGAAATGACACAGGATAGTGAAGTCTTGACATCTTTAGTAAATTGTAGCAACATGTTTGCTTTGGTGTGATCACTTGAGGAAGACTAAAAAGGTTATTAGTTTCATAAGGGATTTATATTATAATATTCTGTGGTCCAGTGAGATTGATTAAGACAAACAGATCTTAAAGACCAATAATCTTAGCTTTGTCAAAACAAAGCTAAGAATAGAGAGAGCTCATCAATAGATCATTATTTTCAAAGATTTGCTCTATAATGGTTTTTTTTATTTGATTTTTGTTGAACTCAGAAGTTAAATTCTTCAATTTTTTTTAAAATAAAGAACTGATAAAATGAGCTTAGTGCAGTGACACAACCACATCAATGTTTATAGTAGCTGAATTCACAATAGCTAAGCTATGGAACCAAACTAAGTTCCCTATAAAAGATCAATGGATAATGAAAATGTGCCATATATACACAGTGGAATATTACTCAGTCATGAAAAAATACTTTATGATATCTGCTGCTAACTGGATGGATCTGGAGATTATCATTCTGAGTGAAATAAGCCAATACGGAGCAACCAAAGGTCATATATTCTCTCTGATATGTGGGTGGGAGAGGAAAGAATAGAAGTTCATTGGATTAGAGGAAGGGGAATGAAGGGAAGGGAGGAAGGATAGGCAACAGAAAAATAATGGAATGAATCTGACACAACTTTCCTGAGTACATAGGTGAACATACCACAATGGAATCCACATCATGCACAACTACAAGTCGGGATCCTAATTAGAAAAGGATACATATCATGTTTGTATAAGTATGTCAAAACATACTAGTGTCATGTATATTTAACAATAATAAGTTAAATTGTTAAAAATGGTACATAAAAATAAAATAAACAATTAATAAAAAGAGTTGGTGAATATTTAAAAATTTAAGTGCACAAATAGAAATTAATGGAATTTTAAATACCAGTCTGCACCAGGTCTTTTTTCCTGAATGGTTATTTTTTTAATATTTATTTTTTTAGTTGTACACAATATCTTTGTTTATTTATTTATTTTCAAGTGGTGCTGAGGATCGAACCCAGGGCCTGGTGTGTGCTAGGCATGCACTCTACCATTGAGCCACAACCCCAGCCCTCCTGAATGGTTCTTAATTCTCTATATTCTAATGGACTTCTTAACAAATGTCCAAACATAATCTCTACTATATTATGTCATAATGTAATTGTTACAATGTCATGTAAATATTTTTTTTTACTTATATGATGTATTTTATACAATACAGTGAATTTCCACTAGTCATGTATCCCAGAATAATTTATGGTATATATGTATACACACACACACACACACACACACACACACACAATGGAATATTACTCAGTCATAAAAAAGAATTACTTTATGATATTTGCTCATAACTGGATGGATATGAAGATTATCATGCTAAGTGAAATAAGCCCAATCCTGATCAACCAATGTTCAAATGTTCTCTCTGATATATTGTGGGGGTGGGGAGGATAGAATAGATGTTCATTGGATTTGAAGAAGGAGGATGAAGGGAAGGGAGGAAGGATAGGAACAGGAAAGGTAATGGAATGAATCTGACACAACTTTCCTATGTACATATATGAATATACCACAATGAATCTCCATAGTGTGTGTATATGTGTGTGTGTGTGTGTGTGTGTGTGTGTGTAAAGTGGAATACAATAAGATATGTGTGGGCCATAATGGGCAACTGTGATTGTCTCAGTAAAAAAAGGGTGATATATTTACTAAAAATCAGGACACAATAAAAACAAAAAATTTTCAGGAAAAATAAGGGAATCTTAAATACAAAAGAACTTTCAATTCAGTTCTAAAACTAACTTCTTTGAGTCTTTTATTTTTATTCCCTCTCCAGAAGACTTAAGTTCCACAGAGAAGTGTACTCATAGCATCAATTTTAACTGGGTGCTTACGTTGTGTTTGGGTCAGGAATGAAGTCAAGATGGATCTCTCAGGACATGAAAATCATGACAATACAACAGGTCTCTACTAAAACCAAGGTAAAATTCAAGATATTTATGTGAACAACATTTTCCATGCTCCTATGTTTGAATTTAAACCTACTATGAGCTAAACCCAATAATAAATAATAATATTTTGAAAATGGCAAATTTGGCTTCCTCTGCATTAGTTGACAGACTTTGCACTGAAGATTTGGGGTGGTCTTCTCTTCTCCAGTTTCTAATCTGATATAGGGAACTCATTTAGGGCCAATAATAAAAGTTACAAATAATGATTATATAAGGTGTGGTTTGCATTTGAAATTCTAAAATTTCTTTTAAATAGGAAAAAAAAAACTATGACAACATTTTCACAATGAAATTTGGACTTTTACTAGATCACAGCTGTCCCTGTCATTGAGAGATGGGTATGAGTTAGAGGAAAGGCTAAATCTGCCCACATTTATTTTTATTGAGGGGTGTATTTTTCCTCTTTCAGGCATTGAGGAGTCTTCCTCTAGCCATATTTTTAATAATTTTCTTGGCGTATTATCTAATGCCACAGTTGCAATCCAAAATTAATAAAAGTAATACACGATTTGATTCCACATGTTCTCCTTTTTTCCAAACAGACTTCAATTAACTAAGATCAGAGCAAGGATGCACAGGTTTGTTTTCTATTTAGATGCTAAAAAATTATTATAAATGAGTAAATCTCCAATTCTATAAATTATTATAAGTTATAGAGACACTTGAGTTACTATGTGTAAGTTTCCATTCTAAGCATGCTAATTTAAATGATTACATGTAGTAATGCATGCTCAGTGCAGACTTTTCAAAAATATTATGAGGGCATAAAGATGGATAAGCAAAATCATCCTCAGACCTATCAATTTAAGATATAATTACCTTGGAATGAAATAGGGCATAGAGAAAAGATAACTTTGAGCATCCAACATAAACTGCTCTTCTAGTCACATGTACATACACCATATTGTATATAGAATGTATCCAGTTACATTTCTATCTTTAAACTTCATTGAGAAAATTTGTACATTTCCCTTATTTTTCATATTCATACATGTGGTATATATACATAAAAGGCATTTAAGTAATTTATGTAATCTTTCAGTCTCTGGGTCACTTGGAAAATTTCCAGATTTAACTGAGTCTTTCATTTCCTCATCTATAAAATGCACACAATAATGCCTGCCTATCAGGATTCCAATGAGGACTATGAGTAAGATCTATAAAAAGTGTGAGCACAGTAACTTGCATGAAGAAAGTACTTAATAAATATTTAATAATGTTACTTTAATCACACATGCAAAATTTATCAACTATGAATATTAATTTTATTTTTAAAATTACATATTTGATTTTATTCTCTTTTATTGCTTATTAAAATTCCATTCTGTATATATGCCATGTTTTTTAATCCATTCATCCACTGAAGGGCATCTAGGTTGGCTCCATAGTTTAGCTATTGTGAATTGTGCTGCTATAAACATTGATGTGGCTGTGTCCCTGTAGTATGCTGTTTTTAAGTCCTTTGGGGATAGACTAAGGAGAGAGATAGCTGGGTCAAATAAATGGTGGTTCCATTCCCAGTTTTCCAAGGAATCTCCATACTGCTTTCCATATTGGCTGCACCAATTTGCAGTCCCACCAGCAGTGTATGAGTGTGCCTTTTTCCCCACATCCTCGCCAACATTTATTGTTGTATGTCTTTAGCTGCCATTCTGACTGGCATGAGATGACATCTTAGAGTAGTTTTGATTTGTATTTCTCTAATTGCTAGAGCTGATGAGCACTTTTTTCATATATTTATTTATTGATTGAATATCCTCTTGTGAGAAATGTCTGTTCAAGTCCTTGGCCTGTTTATTGGTTGGGTTATTATTATTATTATTTTTATTATTATTATTTTTGGTGTTTAGCTTTTTGCTTTTTTCGGGGTGGTGGGGTGGTATCAGGGATTGGACTCAGTGGCACTGAACCACTGATCCACATTCCCAGCCATTATTTACAGACAAGGTCTCACTGAGTTGCATAGCACTTCAATGTTGCTGAGGCTGGCTTTGAACTTGCGATCCTCCTACCTCAGATGCCTGAGCCACTGGGAGTACAGGCATGTGCCACTGTGCCCACCTACATTACTATCCATTTTGAAAGGATAAATAATGTCCTTTTTTAAAATCAATGGGGTATTAATAGAATTTGATGGTTTTACAGACATCTTTGTATATTTTTCACTTCTTCAATGACTTAATCTGGTGTTCTATTACATTAACAAGAATAGTTGAAAATTAGTTTTAAACAAATGGAAAATGTTTCACTACATATAACTCTGAAATTTAGATAAAGCTCCCAACATTTTCTATCATTTCTAACCATTAATCCTCTTTTGTGAAACACAGCACATCCTTCTTATATACAATTTCACTTTTTATAGTTTCAGTTCCATGTGGTCAAATGTCCAAATGTCAAAATGGAAAATTCCATAAATAATTCTCAAGTTTAAAATGCTATTATTATAGGATATTGTTAAGAGTTTTCAATTGCATCTATGTTGTTAATCCCTTAATCTGCCTAATTTATAAGTGAATTTAATAATAGTTATGTGTGTATAATTCTTTATATATACACATGCATGAATGCATATAGGCATCTGAGTTTTTAATATTCATTAGAGATGGTGGAATTTATCCTCCATGGATAAAGTGGGAGAACTGTACATCTTTACTTAATTTTCATTTATAATATGCAATGTAGTTAAGCCTTTATTTTAAGAAAATAATTAAAAATCAAAAATTAAAATTGCAAACTGTTTTTACTTATGTAGTTAAAAATTATTAGTGAATCTGCAGCATTTTTGACAAATAGGGTTATTTTTAAAATACTAATTCTGCCTATTCAAGAACATGGGAAGTATTTCTAGCTCATAAATCTTTTTCAATTTATTTATTTATTTTTCTGTAAGTTTTATTTTAGAGGTGTTTAATCTCCTTGGTTAGATTTATTCTAAATTATTTTTTGAGGTTATTGTGAGAGATAGTTTCCCCAGTTTCTTTCTCAGCAGATTAGTTATTGTAGTACAGAAAAACTATTGATTTTTAGACATTCACCTTGTATCCTGCTACTTTGCTGAATTTGTTTACCAGCTCTAGAAGTTTTCTGGTGGAATTTTGGGGGATTTTCTAAATACAGAATCATGTCATCAGTGCCAGAGATAATTTGACTTCTTCTATTCCTATTTGTATCTCCCAATTTCCTGTTCTTGCCTGATTGCTCTGGCTAGAGTTTTAAGAATTATTTTAAATAGGAGTGGTTGGAGTGTACATCCTCCCCTTGTTCCTGATTCTATAAAAAAATGCTTTCATTTTTTTCTGCATTTATTATGACTTTGTGTTTTTCCACTATAGCCTTTAAAACATTGAGGCAAATGTTTATGCAGATCCAATGTATTTCCCATCAAAGTGCCAATGACATTTTCCCCAGAACTAGAAGATACAGTCTTAAACTTTACTAGGAAGAATGAGTTATCCAAAATAGAAAAAACAGTAATGAGCAAGAACGATGCTAGAGCCATCACGGTACCAGATGACAAATTATATTATAGAGTTTTAATAGCAAAACCAACTAAGTATTGGCATCATAACAAACATGATGACTAATGGAATGGAAAAGAAGACACAGAGAAAAATAAACGAACATATAGTCATCTGATAATTGACAAAAGTGTTAAAATCATACATTGGAGAAAAGATATTCTATTCAACAAATGGTGCTGGGAAAACTGGATATCCATAGGTAGAAGAATGAAAGTAGACTCATATCTCAGTACAAAAGTCCACTCAAAGTTGATCAAAGATTTAGAAATTATACCAGAAGCATGGTAACTTCAAGAGGACAACACAGGCTCAACACTCCAATATATTGGCGTAGGCATCAACTTCCTTAATAAGACTCCTAAAGCACAAGAAATAAAACCAATGATCAATAGGGAGGTTGGAATCAATTTTAAAAGCTGCTGCACACCAAAGGGAACAAGAATGCAAAGAGACAGCTTTCAGAAGAGAAGAGGATCTTTGGTCCCTCATTCTCGGAAAGGAGATTAATATCCAGAATACATAAAAAATTCAAAAATGTTAACATCAAAAAACCATTTACCCAATCAATAAATGAGTTAAGAACTAAACAGACACTTCTTAAAACAAGTGAACAACATATATATTTTTTAAAAAATGTTCATCTGTCCTACTAATCAGGGAAATGCAAATCAAAACTACATTGAGTTTTCATCTTACTCAAGTCAGAATGGCAGTCATGAAGATTACAAATTACAATAAATGTGATATGTGTGGGGGAGGAAAGGGTACACTCATGCATTTATTTCTGTTGGGACTAAAAATTACTACAACTACTTTGGAAAGCCATAAATGGAACCACCATATGATCCAGTTATCTCACTCTTTTGTATTTATCAAAAAAAACCCCTAGATTCAGCATACTATGATGATATAGGCATACAAATATTGGTAGGTGCACAATTCAGAATAATAAATTTATGGAATCAGCCCAGGTGCCCATCAACGTATGAATAAGAAATATGTGTATACATAAACAGTGGAGTATTACTCAGCCATAAAGAAGAATGAAATTATGGCATTTGCTGGTAAATGGATGGAACTAGAGGACATCATGCTAAGTAGAAATAGCCTGATTCAGAAAGTCATAGGTCAGATGTTTTCTCTCAAATGCAAAAGCTAGAACAAAATAATGGGGAAAAACAAGATGCATGGAAATCCCATAAAAATAGAAAGGAGGTGAGTAAAGCAGAGCAAGGGAATTGATGCAAAGGGAAGAGGGATGGGAAAGGGGGAAATGGTAGAATAAAATTCACCAACTAATGTTATGTACATATATGGATGAATTTCAGTGAACTTCACCTGTATGTACATCCGTAAGGCACTAATTAAAAAGCTATAAATACATAGAAGGAAGAGCAAAAGATTAGAGAGAGGGGAGCAAGTGGAGGAGGGGGGAGGGAAAGGAGAAGTATTGGGGACTGACATGAAGCCAATTATATTTCATGCTCCTATGGTTATGTCACAGTATTAGGTATATAATGTTGTTATTATGTATGCCAATATTCTACATAACTACAATGTACTAATAAAAACATAAAATAACTAAGGAAGCCTTTTAATTTAAAGTAACTACAGAATAATAAAAAGGATAATGGAACTTTTAAAAAACTATTTTCAGTGTTAGTAATTCTAGAACCTCTATCGATCACCACGGACAGAATACACATGAAATGCAATGTCTCGATGGCATTAACCAAGAAAAAGGACCAAGTGGCAAGCAAGTTATACCACTTTCAAGGCAATTTTATGCTTAAAAATGACGTTTAGTTCCTTAGAGCATGTGTTATCTGCTCTACACTTACACAGGCTTCACGCTGGAAAGATTCAGTGTCTCTTCCACATTATTCACAGCCACGTTCATAGATGAAGTGACAGAAGAACAGTATGAACTTTTGATGGTGCGCACTTGTGCAAATACTTTTTGAAGATTTCTTACAGTCATTAATAGCATAATTTTACATCCATGTTTTTGTGAAATATCACCCAAACTAAAACACTCTTAGTAATTCTGAAAATTGTTTTGAGATTATCTATCATAAGGTCTTTTCCCAAAGGAGCATTAAAATTTGATGTCACATTAAAAATAGAAGTTTTCATTGGTGATTTGCCAATCAGAGTGGGCACAGAATGGAAGGAAATGTCTCTGTTAAATCAAAGTAAAGTTAATTCAAGGGAATGAAATTCCTCCTCTGCCACTTTTTTCTTGGTTTGGTTTTATGTTCACTGTTCTACCTCTACAAATTTCTGAATTTACACAATATAAGTTATAACATTAATCTAACCTGCTATTTTACGAAGTTCAAATGATGGCAATGTATGAAATTTCTTTATATACATGCCATGGAATACACACCAAAAATTTGTGGTTAGTATAATCAAATGTGAGGAATCAGACTGTGTACATTGATTTTTGTTTTCTTAGGGGTTATATTTCAAACCACATCTTCTCTGATATAGGCACAATTTCAACTAGCTACTGAAACCATAGAAAGATAATTCAATTTATATAAAAATAGATATAAATCCTTCTATTTTTAACAATTTATGTTTTTAAAAAACCCACAAGATTTATCTAAGTAAGACATTGTTTAGGTAAGTTAATGATAATTAAAAAGTTCTTCTCAGAAAAAAGAAACAATTAATGAGGTGAATAGCGAGCCTACATGTTGGGAGCAAATTTCACTACGCACATGTCCCATAGAGCACTCATCTCCAGGACATATAAGGAACTCTTTGAAAAACTTAACACCACAAAAACAAACAACCCAGTCAATAAATGGGCCCAGGAACTGAACAGGCACTTCTCAGAAGATGATATAGAATTGATCAACAAATATATGAAAAAATGTTCAACATCTCTAGCAATTAGAGAAATGCAAATCAAAACTATCCTGAGATTTCCTCTACACTCCAGTCAGAATGGCAGCGATTAAGAACACAATCAATGCTAAGTGTTGGCAAGTGAGTATTTTTTTCTCTTGACAGTGTTTGTGTTTCCAGGGAGTGCGCGTTTTTGTTTGTTTTTGTTTCCTATCTTACACTGGAGAGGTTGACATCATGGATAGAGCATAAACTGTTTTCCCTGAAAACTGGCCTAACTCTTCCTGGATTATGTCACTGACATGGGATTTAATCCATTTAGAGGAGTCCATTTCTGCTTCACTCTTATTGGTGTTGCCATGAGAACTTCTCCGGATCAAAATTTCTCTCACTTTACTTTGTGCTCAGGTTGAAGACGGTTTGCCCATGACTTTCCCTCGATGTCTGACCCTCCATCAGTTTCACACCTTCTACACACTTCTTCTTTAGCCTTTTTCTGCACTCATGCTTTCCCCTGTGCTATTTTGTGGTTGTGGTGGTGGTCGTCCTGTATTTGGTACTTGGGGATGGGTGGTGGAAGGTGGTGTTCTTCATTGTCCTGTGGAATCTGCTTTGAACAACATTTGAGTCTCAGTTATGGGACTTGTTCAGTGGTCCTGGCCATTCAGGAGTGAGGGAAGAAGACCTCTATTCTGGGCCCAGAGGGCAACAGAGATTCCTTTTCCTTTTCTTTCTGTTTGTGGTTATCCCTGTTCTCCATGTGGCTGGGCACCCTGCTCATCCACAGTTCCTTAAGTCTTTAGTCACATAGAGCAGAAGTACCCAGGCAAGGCTAAGTGCTTTTGCTATAGTATTGGCTGCAGTCCTGCTGACAGGCACCACTTGTATTTCCATATAATTAACAAGGGAAGACTTTTTCTATTTATTATCAAGTTCTCAGTATTTCTTACCAGCACCTTTTAAAGGTCTGTGGAGAAGCATTTACCAATAAGCACAAACTGCTGTTGTGTATCTGGTTTTCCATACTTCTACAGTGTGACGTTAGCAACCTTAGGAATTTATTAAACAGAGAGAGAGAGAGAGAGAGAGAGAGAGAGAAATGGATTTCACTTATCTGCTGAAATGCCAGCCTGATCTTCATTTTGTGTTCTCTTTCTTTTTCCCTCTTCCTGTTAGAGGTATCTGTCTTTTCTTAGATTTCATGTTGATGAATTGCCTGATGACTTCACTGCAGTAATGGATAAAATATGAAGTTACAATTGTATATATTTTTATTTTATTGTCAAAGCATATGTGATCATTCCAGATATTCCCTTCCAAAACAGAAGCAGAAAGTCCCCTGTATGTATTTGATAATATCCATATTGAATCTTGTTAATGAGATGTAAAATAAAAAATGCTTAATAAATTAAAAGAAGGGTAGGCAATTTTAGCTCAGTCTTTTATCACTTAGTTAATATTGAATAAAAATTAAGTAGTTGTATTATTTTGCAAGTGTAAACATTAATTTTAAATAATCACAAACTTAGTTTAAAAAGCACTAATAAAATAAAATATGCATAAATCTGCTGAAGGTGTTAGTAAAATAAAGCCGTAGGTTATTGTTCTCTATTTCTCAGGCATTGCTATTTTATTAAGGAAAATAAATCAGCATCCTTAATTTGTTGTTAAATAGTATGTTTGTGTGTAATCTGACAGAAGTTCACTAACAAAATCACACACACAAAGAGGTGTTATGTTGTCCTTGGTTCTGTTGCTTTTATTACTACTGTGAGAATTGTCTATATTAAGTCGGTCTTTAGTTCTCTGTTTCTAGTTATCAAATGCAAAGGACTTAGTTGCATCAAGCAATCTCTAATTTTATTATTTCATAGTCCCTCCGAATCTCAGTCTGGGTGTGCATAGTTGGGTCCTCTGCAGGAGCTCTCAGGGAGCTATGAAGGCATCATCCAGGCTGTACTCTCATCTGAGACTCAAAGTCCTCTTTTAAGCACTTTGGTTGTTGACAAAATTCAGTTCCAAAGGTTGGTTGCATGATGGAGAGGCCTGTTTTCTGAGGACTCTTGTTGGCTCCCACCTGCTGCTCTTTTAACTGGCATGGATTCCCCCTCTATTCAGCAGTACAGTTTTCACTTTAAGATCACCTGCAAAATTCTCTGTCTTCAAATCTTTCCAATCTCTTTTAAAGTTTCAACTAATTAGGTTAGGCTCAATCAAGATAGTCTCCTCATTAACTCAAGTTAAATAATTGGAAGCCTGTAAATATATCTGAAAAAAAAATAAACCTTTTGCTATATGAAGTAGTATATTTGCAGGACTAGCACTTAATCATAGTCAGAAATCCTGTGCACATATGAAGGGACTGAGATTTTACAGGGCAGATATCAGAAAGGGAGAGAATCTTGGGAGCCATCTGAGAATGCTACCTACCATAGGTCCTTATTTTTCTATGGATAACAAGTGCAAAAATGTCACAACATTTTTTACAATAGATTCCATGTATAGTATAAGGATTGTGCTGTTGTGATATTTAAAATCCTTGTAATCTTTGTTGTCCTGCTGTGGAAGAGCATAATATGCAAACCAAAACAACAAATGCCATTTCTGTGTGGAATCTCTAAGAGCCAGTGAATTGTTTTACATGATTCTTTTTCTTCTTCCTCCATATCAACAAGTTTTATTCAGAGTCATCCTAATTAATCTCTGTGTCCCAGAGAACTAGGATGTGAAACAGAGTTATAGCCAGCTGTCATCAGATAGCATGCTCAAGGAGTAATTCTTTAACATTTTTAAGTTGCTCAGATTATGGGCCTCTTGTTTCTACAGCATGATCCAGCTTTGATGGAATCATATTTTGATTTTAAAATTAGAAAAAATTAATTTAAAATATTTGATTCAAAATATTGACTTCCTATCATACTCATGGTAGAAAGTCTGAAAAATAAAAGCCAAAACTCAGGTAAATACAAATACAAAATATTCGTTTTTCTTAGTAATAGAATTTCCACCCCAACCTTAATGTACACAGAAATATTGAAATATGTTATGCTGCATCCTGCATGGCCATTAATTTAGTTTCCAGGACCAGGCAGTGAGGGGATAGAGAAAACAAAAACAGATACACAAATATTGAAGAAGCTGAGGCCAAGTGGTTCTTCATCTCCTGTTGAGGGATGGATGACCCAGAGCCAGCTCAGCCCATTTATTGTATAGGTTTTAAAATCACAGGGGTTATTGTGAGAACATTTCTTCAAAGCAAGCAGAACCCAGGTAATGAGTCTGAACAGCCCAATTATGATTATCAGTTTGTTCTCATAACTTTCTATCCCCCTGCAGCTGGTATATGAATTTCAAGGGCAATACTGAACAGCTCCGTGGCTGGCACAGAACCTCCTATTGAACAGGCTGTCATCACAGCAACTGTGCAGTCTCACACTGAAGCCTTCACCCCAGGAGTTCCCAGGAGAGGCATCACCTCTTCACAGGACAATTCAAGACCCATAATCCAGTCAGCACTCCCAACATGTTACATGCAGAATAACATGGTACTGCCTTTGCATTGTATGTCCTTACTACATTTCCAGTAATAAAAATGCCTCAAAATATTATTTATGTCAGCATTTCATGTGAAAATTGTTTTTTCAAAGTCAATCATATCCTGAAAATTTCAGTTGCATTTCTGGTGACCCTAGCAAAAAAAATATTACACTAATATTGTCTTCAGCAATAAAGACAATGTCCACCTCACACCATGATGTCCAATGATACCTCATGAATCAAGAGTAAACTGCTTAAATTTTACTTGCTCCCATTCCAAATCCATCCATCTATATTATTAGATTTTCAATCTAAGTCATCATTGTTGAATTTCAAATTGCAATTTAAGTTGTTTTCTAACCCTCTTTGAAACATATATTTAATTGTTTATAGTATCTTTAAATGTATTATCTGATAATATGATTATTCTGTATCTTATGATATTATTTTGTTTGATCAACCATTCATCTATAGCCTATATTGGAGATATTTGTTCAAGAATGAATATATAGGTGTCCTTCCATTGAGTATTTAATTATAATTTTTGTTCATTCATAATTAAATTTCCATATGTCTAGCTACATTATCTGGCATATTGCTTCATATTATAGATTGAGAACAAGGTTGATTACACTTTATCATTTTTAGATTTGTCTATGACATTAAGAATATTTTGAGGGGCTGGGACTGTGCCTTAGTTGTAACATACTTGCCTGGAATGTGTGAGGAACTGGGTTTGATTCTCAATACCACATATAAACAAATTAAATAAAGATCTATCAACAACTAGAAAAAAAAGTTTAAAAAGGAATGTTTTGAAGCAAAAACAACAGCAAACATAAAGTCTTCAAAATGTGTGTAACAGAAACTATATTGTACACTCCCACACTGATTTTTATTTCTCATTTTGTAAATTTCATGCCATCTGAAAGGTTATCCCAGCTATAAGAGCAGGCATAGATTAATCCAAGTTGACCATGATGATGCTTATGTATAATTATTAATTGCACAAAAACTATTTGGTAATATAAATTGTGTTATTAACAAACATGATGTTGTTTTGTTTGTCTTTCACACTCAAGAAATTTAGTTGAAATTTAGTTGCCTTTATGACAGTGTGGAAAGGGTAGACTTTCAAGAGATGATTAGGCCATGAAGCTGAGCCTGATGAGTGTATCCAATGGTCTTTGAAAATGTGATTTGAGAGTGAAATCTCTCACTGCATGCTGTCTCCCACATGATGCCTTTCACCATGTTATGTCAGCAAGAAGCACCTTTGCAGAAAGGGTCCTTGAGCTCAGGACTTCCCAACTTCCAGAACCGTACTTAAAATGAAGTTTTATTGTTTATGATTTTCCTTGACTGTACTATTCTGTTATAGCAAAATAAAATAGACAAAGGAATGAGCCTTAATTAAGATAGACTGTCTTAATATCAATTTAAAAATCAGTTTCTGTTTCTAGTTTGGGAAATATGTAAAATAAATATCCTGAACATCCTTAATTAACAAATATCAATAAAATTTTAAATGAATATTTAAATCATTCAAAAATTAAAGTGTATACAAACAGAAACCTACAAGAAATGTGTATGAATTTGTTATCATCTTAGAAGTTGTAATTATATACATAGAGTTGGGGATTCACATTTATATGACCCATATGAATCATGAACTCTACACTGAAAAATTACAGAAAGTGTGGGCTCAGTCCAACCATGTGCCTGGAATATAATTAAAGCAAACTCTAGACAGATTTCCACAGAGGCAAGACTAACTCATAATCTGAATGATAAAACATACAAGTAAACTACGGGAAGAGTAAATCAAAAGACATAATGAATAGGAGGATTAGATCTTCTGACCTTCACATGAAACCAGGATTGATTAGAGTTGGAAAAAATTTGTGGTTAGCTTGAATAACATACTGTCAATTATACTGAACATATCTATATCTGGCAAGTGACCTAGAGGTTCCACAGTTTATGACCTTTCCTTTAGAAACACTTCCTTGTGTGAAATTAGTAATTTACAAAGCTTCTTCGACAGCTGTGAAGATTTCAAGTATAAGTCCTCAGCTACTACATTTCCTTCAATGAAACTGCAGACCTATGAAATAAAGAATACCTGGAGTTCAATTAATTATCTCAAATATCACTGAGAATTTTGCATGAATGTAGTTGGTACCAGTTAGAACACAAGATTAAAATTTGCTCCCTTAGGGTGGTTATGTATGTCAGTGTGTCTGGGAAAGTTCAGTTTAGGCTTTGTACTTCAATAAAATTAAAAGTACTCTCACTTTCATTCTCAACAATTTTCCAGTTTAAATAAAAAAAATCACATGGCCACTCTTCTTAAATTTTAATGAGAGTGTATGCTCTTATGAAAAAAAAAAAATCAAGAAGCCAGAGGGAGATTCAGGCAATGAAGGATGTGACAATCTCTTATCAGCTGGGGAGGGCCATTTGCCAGTACAGGCTTCCCACTTCATATATAGGGACTTAGAGTTGGCATCTTGAAATTTGCAATGATAGCATATTTACTTGGGGAAATGGTTAAAATTACAAATCAGTACTTATGTTTTTGTTTGTTTTGTTGTGTGTGTGTGTGTGTGTGTGTGTGTGTTCCCCCCCTACCCAGGCCAGTTTGCTGCTGCTTGTAGGAAAACTATTTGTATTTTTCTTTTTTACTTTTTTTTATCTTTTTTTCCCCAGGGTTTCTGCTTCCTTTTATTTTATTCTCTTGCCTGTTTTCAAGGTTTTAGCCTCATTCTCAGTTCCCTTTTCTTCAGGGCACATATGGCTATAGCTCCACCAGGCATATGTTTCTCTCACCAAACATTACAGAGCAGGTTCAGTAGATCGACTGATTTACCTATCCTCTTCCCCACATTCGCATTCTCATCCCGGCTCTGTGGCCTTGGTCATGTTGCGTTTTGGCTAACCCCTACTTTGCCCAGCAAATTCGTAAAGTACTTTGTAATTTATCAAGAGTTTTCTCCAAAGTCCTTAAACAGGTACAGAGAGAATATTATCAACCTGCCATGGCCCAAACAGATGTCCAAATGAGACTTGAGATGATGTGTGCTAGATGAAAACTTCAGTCTTAGAATTGATTCTCTGAAAGCCTTCTCACATGGTACCTGCAATACAGGCACAGGACACAGAAGGGAGTCAAAAGCCATCACACATTAGGTCTCCTACAATTTTGAGGGAGAATAATTCTATGGGTATTTATTAATGCTGACTGGACATCTTCCTATAAGAATGGACATGTTCTACCACCTTTTGGTCATCCCTCAGAGGTTGCACTGGGTGACCATATCTATAATGTGATGATATTTAACTTCTAAGATTTTAACTATGGGCTTTAACTACAAGTTTCAGTTGTTCAATTTAATAGTTTGCTACGCCATACCTTTAGGCAACATTTTGTTACCTTCACAAACTTAATTACTCATAGGTGGTCTCTACTAAATATTTGCTGTGTTTAATCATTAGTATCTGATTTTCTTTCCTCTCCCCTGAAGTATCCCCTGTAGCTTTATGTTCAAGTCTGTAGACTTGGCAAAACAATAGCACATCTTCCATCCTATGAACTGATTTTTTAAGAGATCCCTGACCCTTTCAAGAAAGTAGACTTGAGATTTTATATTTTTCAGGTCAGAATTATTCTCTTCAGGCATGATCGTATTACCATTTCTGCTCCAATTGTTCCAATTGCTTCCATGGGTAACTGATTTATTTAGCAGTCTAAACTTGGAGGGTTATAAACTTGACACAGTTTTATGATTCTCCAATGACTTTTCTAAAGCATGAGCTTCAGAATGTTAGATCCTGGTCCCTACAGATATTTCAGGCAAATTCTGTGCTTTTAAATGATATTTAGTGATAAAAACACTGAACCACTTTAAAATGCCAAATTCATGTCCTACTTAAAGATAATCTCTTCCTTCCTCTCTTTCTAAGCCTTGACCACACTTGTAATTTTGGGGATGTGGAGTAATACTGTAATTCTCTTCTCCTACCAGTCAAATTCCTTGAGTCTAGAATGATTTTTTTAAATGTGGGTTTTCCTTAAGGAAAAAAAAAAAATTCTAGTAAGAGTTTCTCTTGGTTTTATTTGTAAGAACAAATTCTATTTCACCTGTTTTGGGTTTTAGTCAAATTCTCAATTATTATTCTGAAGTCTCTAGATAACATTGATTATTATTCAAGGTAATAGTGTATAGTCAGTTTTCCATCTCTATGACAAAATATCTGAGAAAATCAATGTAAAAGGAGGAAAATTTTATTTTGGCACATGGTTTCAGAAGTTTCAGTCCATAGTTACTTGATCTGGCCCTGTTTCTTTGGGCCAACGACAGCATAGTACACCTTACTGGGAACATGCAATGGAGGAGGCCTGTCTACTTCCTGGCAGCCAGGATGAAAAAAGAGAGAGAGGGGAAAAGGCTGGACTTCCAATATTTCCTTTGAGAACATGCCCACAATCACCGAATTCCCTTCTACTGAGCTCTGCCTCTTAGAGGTTCCACCACCTCCCAAGAACATCACAAGCAGAGATGAGTCTTCAACACAAAGGTCATTGAGGGACAATCAATCAAGATCCAAATGATATCCCTCACCATCTTCTGTACAGCAGGTATCTAAATTCTACCTCTCCCATGTGACACCACAGGGTCATATTGCACAGATTCTAGGCACAGAACTGAGGATATAATTCCACTCTTTACTCTTATCTCACTCCCACCCTGTTGCAGCTATTTTTTTCTTTAACTGAGACAGCCAATCCCTTAAACTGGGCTACAGCCAGTCAGCACAAGTGGGCTGTCTTCTGCAGTACCTCAAAATCCAAGGAGAAATGATACCTTTTTCATGTGAAAAAAAAAAAGTGAGGGAAAGCAGGCATTCCTATGCTAATCATCATCTTTATTTTGCTTTCGCTCTTCAATGATCTTTCTACACTTTTGAAATACGTATAGAATAGCTAGCCAATGCTAGTGTAAAAATAGACTTTAAGCTGGGAAATGAAATATGCAAGGCTTCCATTCTTCAGAGCCTCTTCAATCTCTCCAGATGATTTTCTGGGAAAGTAGACTGCTTCCCTCATCTCAAAGGTGTGTCTAAATGTAAGGCTTTTTTATAGAAACCACAGCCTTCCAAATGAGGCCACTGCCCTAATTCCAAAGATCTCCTTCCCTCCGGCCTTCTCCTGTGCCTTTTGTAGCAGATAGTGGCAAAGGTGAAGGCCAGGAGAAGTCTCATCGTCTTGGTAGCCTGGCAAAGTCCTCTATACCCAATTCTCAATGCCATCTTTTACCAGTTTTCTCTTAATTACAGAATAAATAATGCTATTTTATCTTTGGCTTTAGGTTCTCATTGCCAATTTTTGGACAATAAGAAAATTTTATTTAATATTTGTTACACTAATAATTTTACTTGCAAATTTTACTTTATAATTTTATTTTCTACACTCAACAGTTATTACATATATTACAGCTTTTTAAAATATTTTCCATATCTTTAATTTTATTTGAAGATATTTGGAACAGTATTAAACTTTTTATCTGGATCCCTGATAATAATATTTTATGGTATTAATTATGTTCTGCACTATTCCAGTAAAATGTCAATTCTTCTATAATTGTTTCTCTTTTATGTGAGGATGCATACCAGAAATGGAACTCTGGGGCACTCGACCACAGAGCCACATCCTCAGCCCTATTTTATATTTTATGTAGAGACAGGATATCACTGAGTTGTTTAGAGCCTCACTTTTGCTGAGGTTGGCTTTGAACTCATGATCCTCCTGCCTCTTTCTCCAGAGCCACTGGGATTACAGGCATGCACCACTGTGCCTGGCTCTATTTTCTTGGTACAGAATATTTTATATAACTATGTTCTCCATTGTTTCAGCTTGTTATCGTTTTGTAACATATTTTGTCTTTACAATTTTAAAAAGAAAACTGATTGAAAAACATGATATATTTTAAATGGATAACATATTTAATTGATCAAAAATTTTTGAAGTTCAGAAAAATATGTAGAAAAAAGTCTCTCTCCTATCCCTATTCTTAAGTCACTGGGCTACCATTGTTACATTTCAGACATAAATGGAAGATTTGTAAAACAGTTTCATAAAAAAATATTTTACAATTCACAAAATTGTAGAATATCATGCAATGTTCTCTTCATGTCAGTGTTTTAGTTCATAAAATATCTTAGAGATCCGTATAAATCCTTACTAAAGATAATTTAAAATTTATTCTCCATCTAATATCCCATCCATCTAGTATCTCATAACACACTGTAAGAAATTAAATCAGCTCCATTCTTATAGATAACAAAGACCATGTAAATTTATTATCTTGTTATATAGATACTCCTAAATCACCCTCAATTAAGGTTGCAAATTTATCACTTACTATTCTTAGATTTGATACGTTTGGTAATTCAGCAATATGATAGCTCCAAGAAACTGTTTCAGTGTACTTTAATCTCAGTGATATATGCACACACATATATGTGTACTTTCTAAACAACAGCAAACAGAAACATTTCTGGGATAACCACTAAACACAAGATCTATATAAAACTAACTCAAGTAGATAGGATGTAACACTTATAAACCATAAGTGCATGTGCTTTCGCTCTTATCTGAAGTCATTACAGAAGCAAATACAGGGGTGTTTCATGTTCCTAAATATTAACATGTAACTAATACAACTTAAAAGCACACAACTTTTGGTGACTGAATAACATTATCATAAATTTATAACAAAAGAGAAAGGATAAGTTTTCCAAAAGGGTTGAGATGATAAAAAGTATAATGGTGACTTTAGGAGCTGACATTATATTTGTAGGCCTGTGTGTGTGTATATGTGTGTGTGTGTGTGTGTGTGTGTGTGTGTGTGTGTGTGTGTATATATATATATATATATATGTCTGCATCTTCATCTTTGTTGTATTTATATACATATATGTACAACTTATTATTGTGATGATTATGATTTTATCATTTGGATTTTAAGTGTCTCCCCAAGCTCACCTACTTGTCCCCACCTGCTGGCATGTTTGGGAAGTAGTGAAAACTTTACAGGTGGGGCCTGCAGGGAGGAGGTTAGGTCATTGACTGAGTGCCCTTGAAGAAGGTGTTGGAACATGAGCTCTCCCTTGCCCCCCTTGCTTCCTGTCCACCCTGTGGTAAGCAGCGTGCTCAGCCTCCTGCTCCCTACCAGGACGTTCTGCTCTCCCCACAGGCCCAAAGACCACAGGGTGATGAACTGAAACCTCTGAAAACAGGACCCCAAACGACTTCTTTTCCCCCAACAAGTTGATTGTCTTGAATACTTTTTCAGAAAGGTGGAAGCTGACTATTCCATAGTTTTAAACCTTTCAAGTGTGAAAGTTGATATTTTTCATCTTGACTTTATTTTTCTGTACTGTTCAAGTATAGTAGTTTCTAGGATCATTTTTAATACCTGGCAAAAATGCATCCAATGACTTGTGTTACAATCCACACCAAATGCTTCAAGACCTGGCCCCCTGCACTGGCTAATCATTTTAAGTCTTCAACTTCATGACCCATTCTCTGCTGGCTCAGGCTTATTTACCTCCACACTTTTTTGACAGAAATTTCCTCTTCAAAATTGAATTCTCTCCAACACTTTAAATCATTGCTCTTGTAAATATTGGTTAGATATAAAAATAGCAATACTATTGCATATGAGAAAGGGTGATATAAAATGTACAATATGTAGTGCAACCCAAAATAGTGTCCACAGAACAGACATATGACATTTCTGAAAGGTACAGACATGAGTCTATGAGCCATGTAGTCAACTGGGAGAATTAATGTCCCATTATATTACTTCTGGAAAATAATCATCAAATCATAAGAAAAATCCCTTAATTAAT